>NC_035448.2:158180293-158515187 GCF_002127325.2 Helianthus annuus
GGGTGAAAATTGACACAAAAAATGTGTCGTTGAACTCCCACTTGATCCCGCATCCAAATGCTTCAAGTCTTCTTCTTGTGTTGTGATTTCTTCACATTCTTTGGTCTTCCAAATGTCTTTTATATTCAGCTCCAAACTCCTTTGGACATCAAAATGTGTTTTGATTATCGGGCTAAAATCCCGTTAAGAACTATGAAGTCCTTTAGGCCCGAAATTAGCCAAAACCAAAACCGCAATTTTGTGTGCATCTTGTTTTACAAAAAGTATCCTAATACATTTTTTTAGTAAAAATAAAATGCACCTAATCTATTTATTTACATACCAAATGAAAATAAATAAATTACATAACTTTACAAATGGAAGAACAAAAAATAATAATTATTACAACCCTTTGAAATAATTAAATACAAATCACAAACACAATCATTCAACATATTCACACAAGGTCATGGCTAGGTTATGAACACCAAAATATATATCCACATATATATAAAATTCAAGAAGCAAAATGGTTCCCTTTTACAACCTGCAATTTTTTCGGTTAAGAATGAAAAACTGAAAAATGTGGGTTTTTGTCCAAACAAAATAATCATCCAAATGAAATAATTTTTCAAGATTCATTTATGCATGTAAGAATATAATCTTGAAAAACAAAGGGATAACCATGGTGAAAATTTCGGCCATAGGGTTTTACCCAAACCCGAAACCCGAAAATTCCATATCATATGAAGCATGCACTCGTATAAGCGGCTCTAGATGCCATTGTTGGGTTTTTCACATGTTTATCAAAGCTATTTTATCCGTATAAAATAAAAAAAAAACGCAGCGGAATATAATTTAAAACATGTTTACTTTCAAGATATAAAACCTATTTTATATGTAAAACCCAATCCCGGATCCATATACGAACATGCATGCTATCAAAATTAAAACACAACCATAGGGTGTTTAGAATACTACCTTCCAAGGAGTAAAAGATATGAAGAAGATGATGCCTCTTGAACGGTTGCCTTCAAGTATAGAAGACCTCAAGCTTGTATACCCCAAGCCTTCCAACAAACACCTTATGTTTAGCTAGGATTTCTACACTTATAAACTCACTTGAAAATCCCTCATAAAACCACCACCTTGGCCGAAAATATGAGAGACAATTTTAGAGAGTTCTTGCACTAGAAATTACAAACTTGAAAAATCTAAATCCACCATATGTTGGCCGATTTCTAGAGAGAAATCTCTAGTATTTTCAAGTTCATAATTTTTTAAAATGATCATCTATCATTTAGTTCTTGCAACAACTTGTCTTAAAAGAATGAGAGAGAACATGGCCACCCAATTTGCCCAATCATGTGCCATCTAGTTATGACAATTGCATGTAACTTGATTGGACCAAAAATCTTGCCGAATCAAGAGCCTCTAATTTGCATGCAATGTGATTGGCCATTTTTGTCTTGGGAGGAGGGGGTGGCCCACCTTATTTATAAAAAAAAATTAATTCTTTTATAAAATTATTTAAGTCTTGTATAATTTTATAGCTTTTTATAAAATATAACATCATATGTTATAAGACTTATACAACTTTTATTTTATTATGTTATTTAACCCATTAAATAACAAAATAAAATATTCTCTCAAAATAAATTATCCATATAATTTATTAGTTTCTCAAGTGCAATTTTTAGAAAACCAATTTCTAAATATTGTAAGTGTTAATATTTATTTGTTTGATCATATCATAAATAAATATTATAAGTGTTTGTCTAGCTTGTATTTGGGTATGACTCGACTTGGATCATAACGTACTAGCCACATCAATTTAATATGTGTCTTGGGCATACAGAATCTAACAGAGATAGCATGGAAAGAAGCACCAGAATCCATAATCCAGGATTCCACTGAATTCTCAACACAAAATATGAGAGCATCTCCTGATTCTTCAGAGACTACACTGTTTACTTCTTTCTTTGCAGCTGGTTTTGTACATTGGCTTCTAAAGTGACCCTTTTCTTTGCAGTTCCAACATTCAATGTCTTTTCTGTTCTTTGACTGCCCCCTTTTTTCTGGACTTATCGTTTTTTCTTCCTCTACTTTTTGTGTGCAATAAAGAACTTGAACTGGAAGTTTCATTATTGGTTCTCCGTCTGATATCTTCATTTATAATCAAGTCACGAATACTCTTAAAATTGAGTTTGGTAGTGCCGGATGCACTACTAACAGCTATGATTGTGCCTGACCAACTTTCGGGCAATGATGATAAAAGGAGGAGCGCTTGTACTTCATCATCAAACTTTATTTCAACTCAGGCTAAACGAGAGATAATCGAGTTGAACTCGTTTATGTGAGAGGTAACCGACATGCCTTCCTTCATCTTGGTGTTAACCAATTGTCGGATGAGGAATACTTTGTTTGAAGCAGATGGTTTTTCATACATGTTGGATAAAGCTTTCAATACACCATAAATAGTTGTTTCATTGACAATGTTATACGCAACACTCTTTGCCAAAGAAAGCCTAACCACACCCAAAGCTTGTCTATCCAACAACTTCCATTCTTCATCATACATGTCATTCAGTTGTGTTCCCAACATAGGCAAATGCAAACCCTTTTGATACAACAAATCTTCTATTTGCATTCTCCAAAATCCATAATCACTACCATCAAACTTGTCAATCTTGATTTTACTATCTTCTGCCATTTTTAACAAATAATTATCAACTGCTACAAACTAAACGAGTTCGTACTGCTAAAGGATAATTATACTAGCGGAAGCAACAAACGGAAACAAATACTTATCTGTTTCAAGCTTTAAAATGGCGATTGAACAAATAACAATAGGTGATGAGATCCTTGTCAAAGTTGAGGGGCTCTTCTAGCAAATAGGGGAAACTTGATTCCCTTAAAGAAAGACAAAAAAAATAGAACGTCTGTTCTTCCTCTTCTTCCTACGCACAGAGCAAAAAAAGAACTTCTTCTCCTTCTGAAATCCAGCGACCCCAAGCAAAATCGAAACCCTAGACCTTCGATTTTGAAACCCTAGATGCTATTTCCAGCAAGGATGGTCTCTAATTTGAAACCCTAGGCAGCAGCGGATGTGCTAGCGGCGGGAAGATGAACAGCGGCGGCGGCTACTGGGTTTCTGAAACCCTAGTCGCGATCTGCAGCAGCGACGATGAACACATCTTCAATC
Source organism: Helianthus annuus (assembly GCF_002127325.2). Taxonomy (NCBI): domain Eukaryota; kingdom Viridiplantae; phylum Streptophyta; class Magnoliopsida; order Asterales; family Asteraceae; genus Helianthus; species Helianthus annuus. Next base: position 158,183,478 of record NC_035448.2, read on the forward strand.
GGAACCCTAGTCCCGACAGGTATCTTCTTCTTCACCTCTTTTGCTACTAGTTTGTGCGAATCAATCAAGAGCCTGTGCTGTGCTCTGATACCAGTTGTTAGGTCAAGAATGTGATTCACACAACACTAGAACAATAATCAGCAAGCTTACACACTCACACACACACTCTAATTCACAAGAACACAAGATTTATAGTGGTTCGATCTAGCTTGATCTACATCCACTCTCCACAACTAGTTTTCTTTGTATTAGGTGCTCAAGAAGTTTACAGTACATGAAGAGAAGTATTTATATGGGTTACAATTAGGGTTGTTAACTTTACTACATAAACAGAGAAACACTCCTGCTAGGTGCAGAAGGAGTATAACACATAACACCCCTGCTAGCTTGCTAGGTGAAAAAGGAGTGTAACAACACCCCTGCTAGTCAAATCCTCCACAACCCAACAATCATAATTGGCAAGAGCAGGTCATGGTCAACATTTGACCATGATGATAAACCATTGTTGTTAGAACTCTTCAAACTCTTGCTGCTAGATGCACCATCGTTCTGGTTTCTATTCATATTCATTGTCTTAGTTGTTCCTACACTTGCAAAGTAAATCACATTAAATCATTGAAAAAAAAAAGATTTCATCAATTGTGATTGCATGGCCTCAAAACAGTAAAAAGGTTTTAAGGCTAACAGAATATTTGCATGGACTCAAAAAAATTCTAAAGCATGGTTTGAATGCTTTGGGAAAACTGTAAAAAGGCTGGGCTATACTAATTGGTATACTAATACTATATTATACAAACACTCCATTTTGATTGTTTATCTAGATGATATTATTCTAACAACATTGAAAATTTGAGATGGGATTGATATGAATGACAGAAGTTATGCATTCACTAACAAAAAAGGCAAAGAAACACTTCCATAAAAATAATGTGAACACCTGCTGGATTATTGCCAGGTGTGAGGTATCCACTAAAAAAAGAAATGGCATCCTCCTAAATATCTTCCACCTTGAAGATTTTTAAAATTGTATATGTATGGTTATAATTAGTTTCTTTGGTTAGCTCATAAAGTTATGTTTGCAGATATGAACTAATGGTTTGGAAAATTGTCTTAAATCTGTAAAGTGAAAAAAAAGGTAGCAACTATTTAAGAGTTTCTATTTTCGTACATATTTTTCCCTGTAAGAAGAAAACTAAGGCTGTAACTAGTTTAAAGCTTCCTAAATCCATGAATAGATGTTTCCCTATAACAAAATTGTGAATCAACAGAAAAAGAAACATTTTTTTTTTGCAGTTTTCAATGTATCCATAACACAAAAACTTCTAATCACCCCTTACCAGAAAAAAACGACAATATAAACCCCCTTCTCAAAGAATGTTAGCAGCACATTACCGTCTGTGAAAATAACTACAGTTTTTCATGCAAGAATGCAATTGTTTATGGTTGCAAAAATGGCTAGGCGCTAGTTGAGCGGTAGGGATACGCGATTAAGATGGTGTTTGGGGTTGAGTTTTTGAAAATAGATTATGTGTTTTGAATAATCTGAATCTAATAATTAACTGTAACAAAACGTGATGTTGAAAGATAGCGTTTGGATTTGGTTATGTTGCTTGATATCACAATAATCAGATAATCAACTATTTGAGTGTTTGGCAAATATATATTTAAAAAAAAATAAACAAGTGAAAATCCTTTTCTAAACGCAAATAATCAATTTTTGGAAAACTGCGTTTTTTGGGCAGTAGGGGGGCTGCTTTTGGAAAACTGCGTTTTGTAACTTTCTAAACGCCAAATAATCAATTTTTTAATTTTTTTTTTTTTTTACCCAAACACTCAAAACTGATTATTTACGATTTCAAAACTCAATAATCTAAAAATCTCCTTCAAAATTCAACCCCAAACACCCTCTAATAGGGATTATCAACTAGAATTTTATACGTAATTTTTCAAACTGATATATATACACACAAAACTTAGTATATAATTTTTAAACCTATTAATCGGATTGGATTAATAAGTATACAATACCAACTAATAGCAAAGTTATTTGTAGTGTTTGAAGAGGGTGAGATGTAGACAAACCTTCCTCTATCCCTAGGGATCCTATACCTAGTGATAGAGAGGCTGCTTTAGGGTGTTTTCCATTGCAGCGCAGTGGTTGTACACATCTCGGTGAGGGCTTGGCCCGGGGTTTTACCGGAGTTCGAGTCCGAGGGGGGCGCGGTTTTACCTATTCCACGGGGTTTCCGCGCATCTGGGGTGTGCTACGCTTTCTTGCGGTGGTCGAGTAGTCGGCCTTTGGACATAGCTCCAAGAGGGTGGGTTTACACGTGGAAAAAAGTTAGCCATTCAAAAAAAAAAGAGAGGCTGCTTTAGGAAAGACCACCCCCCCCCCACACACACACACACCCCAATAACAAACAGTAGAACACAATCACATGCATGGCCACCTAAAGTTAAAGGAAAGCTAGGCCTCTACGACACAACTAAGACCCAAATGTACCCGTTGTTAATAGTCTTTAACTTTAATCCTACGTCTCCACAAACCCTTATCCTGGACCATGTACTCGTAGAGGTGTAACTCTAGCAAATCCTGCCTAAAAGGATTAATAAGTATAATTTTTCAAATCCATAGAAGATTTTGACCAAGTTTGACTCTCTTTGACCAATTACCGATTTTAGGGGTTAACTAGTTGAAATTGTATGGACATCCTAGTAATTAGCGATTAATCGCCCCTAGAGCCGATTTTACAACATCATAATTGTTAAAAGCGTTAACTTGTGATAGAGAACACAACAACTAATTTTTCAAATTTACCATATATAAAATGCAAATACAAATGTTTATTAACCAAATCAAACCGATTAGATCACACCAAATCAACTAAGAGCAACAACTCAAATCAGGTTAGATTAGGTTAAACAAAATTTAGGCAAAATATTCCGATTTGGGAATAAAATACCCGTGAAGTCAAAAAGAAGTTAAATCGAATTTGTAACAATCAAACAAGATTTTGTAACCCTAAATCTCGGATGAAACAAGGCGAAAAGGTTTAATTGAGAAATATATGAAAGATAACCCAACAAGCAAAAAGGGAAATATTCAAACAAAGATGCGATGGAAGAACATATACCGACAATTGCAAACTAGCAACGTTGAAAATGGAGTGGTTGATTGAATAGCTGCGGCAACGACAAATAGCACCGAGGCAAATTAGAGACACAGAAACATGAGATAGGAAATTATATATAGAGGAATGAACCTCCTCTAATTTAAACCCTAAGGTCCAATGGGCTATATATTGGGCTATAGCATCAATAACCAAACCCAACCCAATCTTTCATTAAAAAATAATATATCTCACTTTCACGTATACAACCTAATCCTACTCAATTTTTGAAACACATTACAACCCAACCCAACCTAAGTTTTTATTAAGTAAATGATATGGTTATTTTTTTATTGTATTAACAAATCAAACACATCAATATCCTTTTACGCATATCACAACTATTATTTGAGTTTTTTTCTTTCAGATGTTATACCAAGTGCCACTACGGTAATAATAAAGTGAAAAGCGAACCAATCTTGACGAATTCCCGCCGCAACTCGCGGGGTAATTACACTAGTTTAATTAAAAACAAAGTATTAAAAAAATATTTGTTTAGTACAAAATATATATTGACGTTTGAATTTTTTTATTTTTGTTCTTAAAATAAATAACTTTTGATTTTCTTGAAATAAAAATATTATTATTTGTAATACAATAAAAATAACCACATCTACATTTATTTAATAAAAACTTAGGTTGGGTTAGGTTGTCATGTATTTCAAAAATTGAGTAGGACTAGGTTGTATAGGTGAAAGTGAGAGATTATTTTTTAATGAAAACTTGAGTTGGGTTTAGTTACTGATGTGGATAGTCTTAATGGCAGGTATTTAGAATTGACACGCATATGGAATATCTAGACAAATGCAAACAAGCCAACTTAAAATGGACATAACTTTTGATCCGCTTGAAGTTATAAGAACCTATAAATTAAATACGAAGATGACTAGACCCAAATTGTATGGTCACCATGGCTAGTCGTAATGCAACCTGCAAACATTAGTTTCATTATTTTTAGGGGCGTTTTGATTGTAGGGTTAGCAGGATGACATGTCGAGATTAATTAAATCAAATACAATGCAAATATTTAATGGTGTCAAATAACCTAAACCGAACACACTTAGGTGAAGTTTGTTTTTATAAAAAAAAAAAATCTGCACAGGCTCTTCTGTCTGTGCCGCACAGACATTGTCATCTGCAGATTAACCGAACTAACCGTCTCGAAAATATTCGTACCACGTCGATCTTGACCGAACATCGGTACCATTATTGATACTAACATTTTTTTCTATCCATATAAAACACATATCAATATCCTTTTATGCATATCACAACTATTATTTGAGTTTTTTTTCTTTCAGTTGTTATACCAAGTGCCACTACGATAACGATAACGTAATAAAGTAAAAAAGCGAACCAATCTTGACGAATTCCCGCCACAACTCGCGGAGTAATTACACTAGTTTAATTAAAAACAAAGTATTAAAAATATTTGTTTAGTACAAAATGTATATTGACGTTTTAACTTTGTTTTATTTTTATTCTTAAAATAAATAACTTTTAATTTTCTTGAAATAAAAATATTATTATTTGTAATACAATAAAAAATAACCACATCTACATTTTGGGTTGGGTTGGATTGTCATGTGTTTCAAAAATTGAGTAGGATTCGGTTGTATAGGTGGAAGTGAAAGATATTATTTTTTAGTGAAAGATTGGGTTAGTTTTGGTCAATTTTGTGGATAGTCTTAATGGCAAATAAAGGTGAGCTGCAAATTTGTTAAGGGCACATGGGCCTGATCCACTTCAAATCTGCACGGGGCACTTCACAAATATGTTGTGTTACCTGAGTATTTAGAAAAACGTTAAATAACTTAATGAGTGAAGAGAGGTGTTCAAATCTGCATGGGGCACTTCACAAATAGGTTGTGTTACTTGAGTATTTAGAAAAAGTTAAATAACTTAATGAGTGAAGAGAGGTGTTATATGTGGCAATTCAAAAATTGACACGCATATGGAATATCTAGACAAATGCAAGCAACCCGCTTGAAGTTACAATAACCCATAAATTAAATACGAAGATGACTAGACCCAAATTGTATGGTCACCATGGCTAGTCGTAATGTAACCTGTAAACTTTAGTTTCATTATTTTTAGGGGGCGTTTGGTTGTAGGGTTAGAACATGTCGAGATTAATTAAATCAAATACAACACAAATATTTAATTGTGTCAAATAACCTAAATGTCACACCCCCATGTTTTCACGTATTACCGGTGGACCCGGTTGGGAGTATCGTGACGTAGTTGATATCATCATAGTCAAATAATCACAATTTAATGTACAGCAAAAGTCTTGGAAGGAAAATATTAATACAAACCGAAACACAAAGTATAAGTAAATATTATACAATCGGTTGTAAATGTATCCACAGGCGGATCTAAAAAAGAAAACAAATTTATTGTTCACCAGACTTTAAACACTAAGAACTTGCAAGATTCCTTAATTAGTGCTCAGGAGCTTCCAGCCCATTTCACGTAGTACCTGCCACTTAGTCTTTTTGAAAAATACGTCAGTTAGTTTACACTGGTAAATACAATTAACTAACTCTTTTGAAAACATTTTTGAAAATTGATTTAAATGCACAAGGCACAAATATTCTTTTATAACTTGGGACACCTATATAAAATAATCTTGTATACAGATTCACATGTTTGTCGTACGTTCGGGGCCCGGGATAGAAGCCGAGACAAGATTAATAGACACACCACTAATATAAACCCACAAGAAGTTATCCTCACGAGTGAGATACCATTTTACATACGCAACTGTCAGGTGTATGCCTACACCCCGTGCTTAAGTCGTGGCCATGTCAAATGAATGAGCCTAGGATATCCAGGACACGGTCAAGTTAACCCCCAAATGCTTTGTATCAAACAAAACAGATTAAAACAAAACAGATTAAAACGGGTTATCTCAATGATTTAACCACTAATCGATTAAATATTCAATACCCGACCAAACAGTAATAATTTACCGTATCCCAAGCCCGTATAAGGGAAAATAAGTTAAAAGTATTTACCTGAGCTAAAAATGTAAATTATACTCAGTCGTATATTCTAATCAGCAAGTGCATGTAGCTTTTACTGGGCTCCTAATCTAGAACGAAGGTTTTAATAACCTATTAGATTCCTAACGGGTCTTATTTAAGTTGAAACTTAGATCGGTTAGTTTTAAAGGAAAGTTTACGGTACGGTACGAAACGCAAGATTAGGAGGTGACCGGATTTGAATGTAATTTAGACCCGACAAGTATGGAGACTTGTATAACATGGGTAAACTAAATACATTCTGGATTTTGAAGTAAAAATGATAAGGTTTGACCCGTTTAGGCTAATTCATGCAAACTAGTTACATAAACCGTACCGAACGCGTATATGCATAACGGGTAACCGAATGAGTCATATACAGGTTTCACAAGTTAATAGGCTTTTATATGATATGATATCAGTAGGATATCAATAATTATGCCTCAAATGAATTTAAGACCAATTTAAGTCCCGTAAGGGTATTTTGGTCATTTTAAAGTTTATAAAAGAGATTTAATAGCATACTGAGGTTCTGGTCTAAAACATTCAATAAAAATATTTATTTTATCAAGTTACATCAGTAAGATATCATACATATGTGAGGTTTATCATTTATGGCCAAACTATGTACCGTAGGGGCATTTTGGTCATTTCACATGTGTTTTTAAGGTCAAATTTGGATGTCTGAGTTCAAGACTTATACTTACTGTTAAAGTATTAAAATTTATTTTTAAAATCAGTAGGTAACAAGTCTTAGGTGCTAAATATGGTTTTAAACCATACTATGCGCCTAATTAGCGTAAAAGTCGATAATTAACAATATTCGAGATGTTTATGAAATTCTGAGATTTTGATCACACTTAACTGTTTTAATATTTTGTTTATCATATAACATCAGTAGGAAAAGGTTTGGTATGTAAATGATATGTAATTCTCATTTTATTAATGAAAAGGGCATTATCGTCAATTACCGAATTCATGCTAGAACTCTATGTTATGGTCAGTATAAAATCTGACAAAAATTCCCATAAATCCCTAAAAATTATATCATAATAGTAGGTAATAAGTTTGGTGCCAAAAATTGAGTTTAAATACGATTTATGCTAAAAATGCAGTTTAATTAACAAAAAGTTTTGTTTTACGATATCTTGCATAACTTTTGTTTGAGACCAGAAAGAAACTGAAGTCAAACTTCTTGGACATACTTATAAATCAGTTATAAAACTTTTTGTTCTTTCACATTTTCAAGAATCTCGTTTTTATAACATAAGGGCATAATGGTCAATTTTAAGCATATTAACGGAATCATGCAAATAACTCAGATTTCTATAGGACCATGTAGTATAACCTCAGAGGGTTATACTAACATATAATATGGTCACAAAGGAACCCTAAGGTATAACTAAACTAAGCTAATTCAGGCCATAACTGAACGTGAAAGCAAAAGTCAACTTTTGCGACTTTCGGTTGCGAACCGAGCCTAAACTCATAATTGTCGGGTTGAACATGTCTAAACATGTTCTTATAATATTTACCAAGTTATTATAGTGATAAAACTGATTTTATAGCTCCTACATTATCATTTATGTATTTTGTTTAAAAACTGACCCGTTTGACTTTTATTTTAAGTACTTTGACCCGACAATTAACTAAGTAAACGTGATAATTAGGAGGTGCCCTTTTGAGGGATTATCACCTACTTAATTACCAACACATAGCCACTTTCAATTCGAATAATGGCTGGACCGTTAGTGATTAATCACAAAGTCAAAGTATAATTACGATATCTTTGACTTTCGGTCATTTAACTAATAAAAGCTTAACTATAGAAAGCTAAGAACACTTACAAAGGTCCTTAGCACGAAATTAAACTTGAGAAAGCTTCCTAGATGACCAGGATGCTCCAGAGATCAATTGAGAGTGAAATTTTTGAAATGCAAGTTCAAGTGAACCAAAGCAAGGCCCTTTATATAGGATTTTGGATGTTCTAGGATCATTCCAGCTGTTAATGGAGGTCACCAGATGTTCACAAGTGTCTTTGTGTTAGGGAAAACCATTAACACAGTCCCTAGAATCGAAAACTAGCATGCAATGGCAGTGGAGGAGCTGCTACATGCAGATGTCCAGTGAATTGTCGCTGGTGACTCAGTCGCGGCCCGCGTAGACATCAGAGAAAGTCTACGCGCCCCGTGAAGACCCCTTATTCCGGTAAAAAGTTTGTAACTTTTGCATTTTCAGTCCCTGGTCCATATTTAGTTTAAATAACTTTCGTTTATTGCACTTTTGACCCCCATAGTTAACTATTAAGGGTCTTGGGTCATAAAACAAACTTCGTTAAGCTCCCGGTTAGTTACGAGATCACCCGAAAGGTCTTAATTTCAAATGTTGACGCTTTTAATCCCTATTTCTTGGAATTTACCGCTTTAGTCATTTATTTGCATCGAAACTCTACGAAATCAATATCCGACATACGTGAGAATATAATAAAATATTACAATGCTTCAGGATCGGTTAAAGGTCACTCAAAGGTAACATTTAACATGTTGACACGTTTAACCCCTGTGCTTTGTAAATTCTAAATTTTAAGCATGAACGACTCCTTGCGTCAGATATTATATTCAACAAAGAATACGAACATCGTGTAAGGCACAAGTTTGGCATGTTGACACTTTTGGTCCTTCCACATACATCTTTACACTATTTGACAACTTTAGTCCCTCAAGTTATCTTTTTAACATGATCAGGGTTTATGACACGTGTCACCACTGTATTGGACTTGATTTTGCGAGGTGTTACACTAAACTAGACACATTTAGGGAAGTTCGTTGCTCTAAAAAAGATCTACGCAAGCTTTTCTATCTGTGCCATGCAAGCCACACGCAGACATTGCCATTTGCATACTTTTTTTCAAAGACGTTTCACGAAGAAAAGGTTTGCGCGAGCTCTTCTTGGTGCAGACTTGGCTTAGCCACTTTTAAGATCTTCTAAGGTCTGTAAAAGGTTAAACACCACCATCCGTATACCCTCGCCAGCTTATTTTAGAAGTATACATACGTTAAAAAAACAAACAACCTTCTTCTTGCAGACTGCAAAAATTTAGTCCACCTCTCCTTCTACAGATGTGGTCCGTAGACTGCAGATATTTTATCTCTTAAAAAACAAACTAGAACTTAAAATCACCTAACCTGAAAATAACCTGTTTATTTGAATTCGTTAAAAAGGTTGGTATGTCAAATTAAGTTAACATGTTGTAAATGAGTTATCCTAATATGGTAAACATATTAAACTTGCAGATGAGATTGGTACCATACCGATACTAAAAATACCGATACCAAATTTCTTAAAAAAGGTGAATACACCGAATCTATCAATAGAGGGGGTGTTTGGAATTCCTTTTCAACTTCTTCTTCTCAAATCCAGAAGTGAGAAATCCTTACTTCTCAAAAACTCCTTTTTGAAGACATAATTAGTACTGAAAGTCCTTTTTTTCATAGTGTTTGGAATTCCTTATGCTTCAAAAGTTCTTCTCAAATGATGTTTGGGTTTCCTTTCCCTTCTCAAAAGTCCTTATGAGCTCCAAAAGTCACTTTTAGAAGGAATCCCAAAAACCCCAGAGTGATAGTATAGTTAGGGCTAGCAATTTTACTCAAATACACGAATACACGACAACCTACACGAAGTTAACAGGTATCGTGTATGGCCTTAATAGGTATGGTGTACCAAACAGGTAGACACGAAATTACCTGTTAATTTTCGTGTATAAACAGGTTAAATACCTGTTTACCTGTTAATACCGGTTAGTAAACTATAAGAAATTAAATTAAATAAAACTCATCAGTCATGTGCGGGTGGCTTCCTTAATTCGTTTCTATTTTCATTCCTCATTCAATTCACAAAAAATAAAAGCCTAAACTCCCTCTATAACTCTCAGACAAGGGCGTAGCTTAAGAGGGGCCGGGAGAGGCGCCCGACCCCCCGAACTTTTCGCTCAGTAGTGTTATACATGTGGTTTTCGTATAGAAATTTTTGGGTATATACGTTTTCGCCCCCCCCCCCCCCGGTTATATAGAATTTTTTGGGTATATACGTTTTCGACCCCCCCCCCCCCCCCCCCCCCCGTTTTCATGGTCAAGCTTCGCCACTGCTCTCAGATAGCATGTCGTGTTCGTGTTTTTGTTCGTGTTAACAGGTATTAACAGGTAATTTTCGTGTATAACAGTTAAACAGTCATGTTAACAGGTATTAACAAGTAATTTTCGTGTATATCGTGTCGTGTTTGTATTCGTGTTTGAAAAAAAGAACACGATAAGTTATCGTGTCGTGTTCGTGTACACGATATGCCAGCCCTAAGTATAGTACTCGTTACAAAATGTTCATCCAAAGCTATATAGGTATCGCGCAAGTATCGGTATTCGGTACCTAAAATAGATATCGAAATTCTAGAAAATTGGATACTCCAAAAATGGGTCGGATCACTATTTTGTGACGCTGTTGCTTCTTCTGACGAAGGCGTTGATGCATCTTCTCTATAACTTAAAGGTCAAAACCCTAATTTTCTTCAATTATCCTCCTTTCTAGTTATACGGTTTATGTTTTTTCACTTGAATTGAATTGAATCGATGCATTCAAGAACCCTAACCCTAATTCAACTGAGTACTACATCATTATTTTTATACTCATCAAAATTGTATTGATACAGGTGGCAGTTGGAGATTATAAGAAGCAGCATTCTATGATGCTGAGCTTCTGTTATCTGTTTCTTCTACTAAATCTCATCATGTATCAGGTATGTATGTATATGTCTTTATCTCTTTTCTGTATTTCATATGATTTGTTTGCTATCAAGTAATTATAAGTGTATGTTATATTTGAATAATACTACTTGTAATGGTAAGAAAGATACAAATAAGGTTTGAAATGCAGAGTCAAATAGTTTCGATGTAATAGCAATATTGATCGAATGAAATGGATCATTACATTACATTACATTATCGTGTGTTGGTTTGCCTGTTTAAATGGAGCGAGTTTTCGTAACAATTTTCTCAGACTATATCAAAAGGCAATACATGATTTTATCTCTGTTTTTGTACATGATTTGTTTGCTATAAGTGTGAGAGGATCTAGAATGCTTATTGGTATGCCTTGATTGATCCCATCGCTATATGGCTCATGGGTTATTGCGGTTGGAGATTTGTATTAAGTTTAAGAAAATTGTTTCTATGTTATAGCGTTATCAGATATCCAACATATCTAACCTTGCTAAATTGCAAGGATACTCCGTGCGTGCTGTTTCGTGAATTTGTGATGTTTCGTTTGGTGAGGAATAAGATACACAACTAGAACTTTTAAGTTTTATCTTGGCATTAGCTGAGTTAATTAGATGGTTATCCTCGGGTTATACAGTCGGAAGTCATTTCTAGCATATAAGAAATTTCGTGTGAGGTGGGGTGTTATAAAAGAATGCTTTGCTTGGGATATATGGTAAGTCTATTTTATGTATGCGCACTTAATTTGGATAACAAAAAAAAAATCTTCTTTTTTTACACTTGCATACAAGTCTGTTTTATACATACCCATACCATGGAGATTTCGGGGCTGTTTGGCAACCTCTGTGCCAGTAAGCGCTGAACCAGTTGAGTGACTGGGTAAGTGACTCTTAACCGGTAAGTGCTGAGCCAGTAAGAGTATGCCGATGTGGTGGTAGGTCGAGGAGGTGGTGCGTGAGTGGCTGGGTGAGGATTATGAACACATGTGAAAGGACAGAGGGGTAAATTTTTCATTGAACATCATTTTGAAACTTAATGGTTAAGAGGTTAGATGCCTGATTCAGAGGTGTCCTTCTAATGAACCAAACACACTTAATGATCATTAAGAGGCTACCAAACAACTCCTTAGTAGCGCGGGCACAATGATCAAAAATTTCTAGTCGTGTGCATTCACGGCACCGCTATGTTAAGGGGTAGTGATGTAATTTCTCATCCAAATCTAACCCTTATATTAGCCCTCAATTCCCATCTCACTCATTTATATCGGTGATCCGCCTCCTTGATTCCTTGCCAGTCTCACTTGTCTCGCCTCGAGAACTCCGCTCTCAGTGCACCTTTGCGATTGCAGGTAAATGTACATTCTTGGCTTATTCATTTTGAGCGTTTCCTCTTTTACTTGTCAATCTACCTTCCCTTGTTTTATTGTTTGTAACCCTTACCCCAAATTTGATTTGAAGTTGGGGATACCAAAATTTGATTATAAGCTCCTATTTAATTAATTTAAAGTTACTTGGGGATACAAAATCTGATTTAAATTCTTATGGATTGTAATCTACAATTGCATGTTTTGCCCTAATTTGATTTAAAGTTTGGGATACAAAATCTGATTTAAATTCTTATGGATTTCAATCTATAATTCCATGTTTTACCTCCGATCTGATTTTTATGCTGTATTTTGTTCCATCGAAACTTACCTGATCTGATTTATTTCTCTTAAATGATTCAATGTGTTCAAATCCGTTTAAGTGGGGCTACTTAACAGTAGTATTTTCACCTAACAGTTAGTAACATTGCAATTAATTATGCAAAAATGATTTGTGATCTCTATCTCGATGATAATTAACGCTTTTTAATTGTTTCCACTAAGGGATATTTGCTGCTAACAACCAATGAAAAGGGAGTTTATTCTGCCAAGTTTACCATTTTAAAAAGTATCACATCGTTGTTGAAAGAAATTTAGTAACTGCATTGTAATCTTGGTTTTAAAAAGCACGCCTTTGGGGCTTTTTCGCTTGGCGCCTAGAGTAAATACACGAAGCGCCCAAAAGGCACAGATTTTAGGTTTTTTTGGGTGGTCTATTTTGGCCTGAGGCGCGCACCTCATGTATTTGAGGCGTTTTTATGCATAAAAATGTTGTACCATGGGTTTTTTTGGCTTGTACATGTAGGTAAAATGGCATAAAAACCTTCTTTATAGCTTTATTTTGGGTGAAGTAAGCTAAAAACCTATGGGATATATAAAATCACCTTGCGCCTCGAGTACGAAAAGCCCACCGCTTATGCGCTTCGCGCCTCAATTTTAGACCTTGTCATTTTTGTGCGCCTATAACTTTTTAAATTCAAGAATGTAATACACCTCACCCTTGGGTCTGATAGAGGTTAACCAATGTAGGCCATTGCTTTCACTTGTGGTTATAATAGGATTCGGATCGTTTCCCGAACTCCAAAAAATTGAAGAACTTCGAGAATTCCTAACAACCAGTTATTTTATTTTATTTATTATGTATATTTAGTATAATTTATGGCTAGTTTTTAATTTATAATATGTAATTTTATGATTACATATATGTTATATGGGATATGGGTAGAGTTAGTATACAAAGGGTGTTTTTCTTAAGAAGTTTAAGAAGCCTTATAGACCATTAGATTGTAATTTTGAATGGATGAGATTGATCAGTGACAATTTTTTGTAAATTGTGTTTAATTTTTAATGATTGATTTAATGGCATACGAGCATAAAAGTAATTCCGGGTGTCTTACACTCAGAAACCTACATGCGACTTCCCCCATCTTTTTTAAACGCCAATTTTTTATACGTAACTGTTTTTTTTTTTTTTAATTATACATAATGACGAGCATTTTTTATCTTCAATATGAGTATCATATTGATATATAAAAAAAATAGTTTCCAACCGGGTGTTTTAATCCAAGGTGTTTTTAGTTCTATTTATCCAATGGTGTTTTGATTGTAGGTAACAAAGGGTTCATTATGTAGTGTTTTATTTTTTTTTATAACAAAGGGTACATGGTGTAATCACAAAAATACACATAATAAATTACAATACTACCCTTTAATAATATTGAATATATCAAACAAATAAATAAAGTGATTAGTTGTTAGAAGTTCTCAAAGTTATTATTATTATTATTATTATTATTATTATTATTATTATTTTTTTTTTGTAGTTCTATGTAGGTATACATTGCCTACAAAAAATTTAAGAACTTCTAACAACCAAAAAGTGAATTATTTATCTTGTTCTCCTTGTCCTCGCATCATAGTTATCGATTGCGCCTGTTGCGAGCGCTATTGCGTTTAGCGATGCGAAGCGGACTACCGGCGCTAAGTGGCTCTAGCGACTGAAAAGCGGGAAAAATAGCGACTAGGCACGTATTCCGGCGGCGAATTCCGGCGCCGGTGCTGCAATTCTGCCCGAAACGAGGAAGATGGAAATCGAAGGCTCAAATTGATAGGAAAGAAAGAAGAGATACCTTGTTTTGATGGCGTTCATAGTAGTTTTTCTAGTGCTTTTCTGTAATTTCATGGTCGTCGTCTACAGAATTGGAGTTCTGAGATTTGGAGTTCTGACGCCGGAGGTAACAATTGGGTGACGATCCAGCTATTTTAGGTTTAAATTAGTTTGTAGTTTTACAATTTAACCCCTCAATCTTTCTGTAGTTTACATTTATTCTCTAACTTGTAATTTTTTAAGATAAAAAAAGTAAAATTAGTTTGTGCATTTTAACATTTACCCCCCTCTATCTTTACTAGTTTACATTTGGTTCTTAAACTTACAAATCTATGAATATAAAGTATAAAATTAACATTATAATATATGTATATAATTATAAATAGCTATATTTTTATTTTTAAAATTTTCTACTACCTTATCGCTATACACAAAATAGCGGGCGCTATTTCGTCGCTATCGCTACGTAGCATATAGGTCGTCTGTCGCTATTGACCGCTATTCGCTATCGATAACTATGCCTCGCATTAATTTTTCTTCTAAATCAAACCTTCCCATATACTATTCTCTCCCCCTGCTAACTACATTGTTATTCTAAGTGCAATTGGCATTTACCAGGAGCTTGAATAGTCGGTTTTCCTTTAATACTGTAGGTATGTCTGCAAAGCACGATCAAAATGCAAGCAAAAGGAAGAGATCCGATACTGTTAAAGAAGATGATGATTCACCATCCTGGTCGATCCCAGATATTCTTTTATTAATCATGATGCGGCTGGGAATTGTCGACTTTCTTGCATTCAGCGGTGTGTGCAAGTTGTGGCGGACAATCGCACTCACAAACAGGAAAGAGTTCCTGTTGTCTAGACAACGGATGGCCATACGCATCTCCACTCGAGTGGCTAATAGAAAAGAGTGCTGGTTAGAGGACTGTGACGGAAGAGTGTTCCGGACCATCCTTCCCCGTTCTAGCGGCAGGACCTGTGTCGGGTTAGTTTCTGGTTACGTGATCTTGTTCGGGAGGAAAACCCGTGATTTCCGGCTTGTAAATCCTATCACAAGGCATGAAGTTAATTTCCCTCGTTTCCCCTTTCACGTGGTTGTTGGTCCAAACGCCTTTCAGGGTACCCTCGTCTTTTCACGAACAGCAGATAGGTGGGTGTTTGTGATCTCATCCCGACACTCGAGGACAGTATCGTTCTCGTTTAATGGTAAACGAGGCAGCTGGACTCATCTGTCATCCGATGTCCCAATCAGTGATTTAGCATTTTTTAAAGGAAAGATATATACCCTGAACAAAGACATTGGTTTATGTGAAGTGAGACTCGGTCCTAACCCCACCTTGACACCGCTAAAAATGAAGAATTCTTTGACGTCACATGTCTTGCTTCCAGAGTTTGGAATTTTCGGTGAAAAGCTGTTTGTGACAGGTTACCGGCCATACGATCCGTTCCCTGTTGAAGTCGACGTTGACGAAGTGAGATGGGTGATTAAAAAACCAGAATTCTGCGAGGATCCTGACATGCTATACCGGTGGGTTAGTTACGTTAATCGCAGTGGTGAAGGTAGAAAAACGCGTGTGATAAACATGCCATACTTCCCTCATGAATGTTGGGATGCTAATATCCTACATGAGTGATTGTTTTTCTTTGTTGTTAGTCAGAATTTGAATTGTTAAATACCTTTTTTAAGATCTTTGAGAACCACCATAGATGTATTTGTATCTTTGTTTTTGGTGGGCAGTACTGTTGTGTTTCCTCTTTTAGCCAGGTGCAGAAAAATCGAATTATGACAAAAAAAAAAAAAAAAAGAACAGCCAACGATTCGATTAAGGTATATCGGTAGGGTGAGCATAAAGATCGAATAAGCGAATTGATTGAGAAACCCATGGTTTGGTTGTGTTTTCTTACAGCCGTTTTTACTGTCCGGTTATGGTTTCATGTGTATAAATAACTTAATTAACCGAACCGCACCAACATAAAAAAACACCATTATATTTTTATTTTTTATAAATATATGTTATATGTCAGAAAAGTTTTATTATAATTATTTTTTATTAATAATATATTAGTTGTTACGTGTTTTTCTTTATGGATTAAAATGATTGATAATATTTTTATTAGATCCAATATATGACTGGATTTATTAATTGAAACTAGCTTGAATCCACCTACTTCATGTTGGTTCGGTCGATTACCGGTTAACCAAATTGTGATTTAGATTTATTAATTCGATTATGAACAATTTGGTTAATTAAGCAAGCTGTTTGTAATCAAATCATGTTGGTTATGAAAATCTAAAAACTGAAATACGGTTACAAACTTGGTTTTAGCTCAAACCGAACCAAATATGATATTATGGTATTATACAAGGGAGATATGAAACGATCCCTCTCTTGCATTAGCGATTGCACAGGCATCCTCAGAAGCTGTCCTTGGATCCGATAATTGAAGATACTCATAATCATTTCTTTTACATTTGAATTTTTACAAGTTTTTTCCTTGATTTTTTATCAAGACCCCAATTATGGTTACAAAACATAAATATTTGATTGTTTTTTTAACATTTGCAAATTGATAGTTATTTCATTACAACAAAAAACCTATTTGTTTATGCCACATGCTACTACTACATTATTGGTGTGTAGGTTGTTTCTTCTCTTTGTTGATTCACAAATGGGTAGATTACATTTTAAATTTAGGTAACTCCTCTTGCCCAGGTTTGAACCATTTTTTGGTATACTAACGATTATTTGCCACTTATACATTATAACAATTTGGTATACGTAACGATTATTTGCCACTTATACATTATAACAAGTCGAAGCACGATATTCAATTTTCTTGGTGGCGCTGAAGAAAATTAATCTGTCAAGCGTGCTAATTGATCACTAAAAAGATGTTGACATTAACTCAAAATGACATTTTACTGCAAAAATACTCGTTTCTTTTCAAAATTATTATCATTTTACTTCGAATATCATATTCAAAGGTGCGATCGATTCTATTGATAAAAAATAATCGATTGAATACATCTCTTATGCTTATTTTGTGTTGAATTTGAATAAGACTGCGAATCCAAGGTTCTTTTGTTATATACATGCATGTGTCTCTCTAAGTCGCAAATTTTATAACAAATAGGGCAAGATATCTAAGGAATACAGCATTGTTTGCGATGATAACATAATCCTTCTCACTTTGAAAGCCAATATATAATAAGAAACAACGTACAAGCCGCTATGACAGCTGATAGGATGAGAGTATCCCTTGATTTCTTCCTTCTAATAGAGCCTGCAAACAAAATTTATTCAATCATTTTGCAAATCTGATTAGCAGAGTGTAACAAAACTAAAAAGTAAAAGAGTGATACCAATTAGGCCACGAACGATAGGGAACTTGTCACTCAGTTGTTTAACTTTCCCTTGAACGTCACCAAACATGGCCCTCTGAGTCCCCAAGGCTGCTCTAGTTGTTTGAGCCTGAGTTATCACATCATCCATCTGCAGAATACCGAATATGTTCAAGTTTTCTGGTAATTTTAAACATGTCCTCATGAAAACTAGAGTTTACAGACTTGCAAGTGGGGTAATGGTCAAAGTGGGTTAGGGGGTCAAACCTACTTCGGTTGTGTTTTTGACATTTCTGTGTGTTGTCCTATATGACTTTTTCATTTTGGAAAAACACAAAAAACGGTTTTTATGTATAACGACCGAATTGCCTTTTTAGTTAACAAAAAAGACGGAAATACCCCTGACTTAACATAGAAAAATGGATGGAGTTAACAAGCCGGATGAAAATGGCAAGATTTCAAACCTTTTGGATCCAGATGCGGAAAAACAAACCTTTGGACTAAAGTCGCAAAACTGGGCAAACTTCAGGAACGACAATAGCATTTTACTCTTTTAAGAATGATGTGGAATTTAAATTAAAAACTTACATGTGCTATGCTTCCATGGATAGCAGCTCGCTCCCTTAGTATCTGCATTCTTGGGCTTCCAGATGCCTGCATACGGTCAAGATTATAAGACGTTTTCTGAATGATAATGACAATAATGTCAATATATATTAATGAGGGGGTTTAGGAGTTCTTTTCACACCTTGTACTCACTGATATCATCTCTTACAGAACTTAGGAGCTCAGCATGCTCTGTCATCGCGCTTATGTTTCCTTTGATTCGTCTAAATTCCTACAGAGAGGTGAAGGGAAGCAAATTCCAATTGTAAATACGAAATAATAATAAAACAGCAATGGATATACTGTGTATAAAGCTTTCTGTTTCCACATGCTATATTTTGTTCAAAGCTGATTACTTCTACATATCATTCCGATTAAATTAGCAATCTAATAGCTACTATTTCTCCTATTTAACATTACGTTCTTGCTTCAATCGAATGCGTAACCATATTCAGATCCTCAACTTTCTATAATATTTATAAGTTCTCCATCTGTTTAGTGGTTGTATATAAGGTTTCAAAGTAGGGTTTGTTTTTTGTTTCTTGTTTAATCGGATGGGTTTGTTTTATATGTGGTGTAATCACTATGAGTTGGATTGCGATTTGTGAATTATGAGGGTGTCTGGGATTTGCTTATTATAACTAGTTATGCTTTCTGAAATAACCAGAATCAAATAATCAGTTGTAGCAATTAGCAAAACGAAATGCAGGAGAAAGTGTTTGGATTTGCTTCTGCTGTAGCACAAGACTCGGATAATCAGTGTTGTCATTGTTTGGAAATTCTGATTATTTAAGAACTTTAGAGGTCAAATGATAATAATCAGGTAATCAGTTTGAATAAATAACTCTGAAACTGAATACTCAAAACTGATAATTTCACCCTCAAATATATACTCATAATCAATCAATTTGCCTTCATGTAAACACTCAAACCTGACATCTGTTCTTCTGTTGTATCAATACACAATAATCAGATAGAGTTCTTATAAGTTGTAAGAAATCAGTCAATCACAAACACTGGAGACATAAGTAACATCACTCACTCTGGAACTATGGAACATGGGCCTAATTCGAATACTTAGTCAATCTGGGCCTAGATGACAGTCTCCAGAGAATTTTGATGATCCACGGTACCGAATTATTAGATATTGTTAGCCTATATGATTGTTGATGCGTATATGTATTTAGGCCTAGTGCAGTAGTTCTTGTCCCCTAAAGAAAACATAATGGACTAGCTAACTAGACACAATTATACCATCTGCAGATTCTCATAGTCATAGATAAGCATATGATCAAATAAATGATCAGAAAACTTGATTGATGAGAACAACAGAATGTGGAATTTTACTACAAGTAAACTTGCAACAAGAAAATCAGGCAAGTTAACAAGCAAGCAGATTAAGATACCATACACAGTATGTACCATTCACATACATAACAGAAAGATATAGAACTATACGTATGCAGTGAATCATAACACATAAACTCAAAAAACTAAACAAAGTATAAGTAAGAACCTGGCTAAACTCATGAAGTATATCCCTGTGCCTCGCCAACTTTTGCGTAACAGAAGTAGTAGGTGCTGCAGACGCAGCACATCGACTCATGGAATCATTCACATCCAGCAACTTCTCAAGTAACGACTGTATTTCCATCTCCATCGACTTCCATGAACGGTTGGAGCCCATACTTGGTGTATCAGGATCAGCAAAACCTAGTCCCACAAGCATAACTAACCATCAGCAAGTATGTACCCAAACAAAATCATCCTCTTCAATATCATCAATAAGCACTTATATCACAATAATATAACTCATCACTTTCCACTTCTATAGCTCTATCCGTAACTCACTATTCCACCACGATACAGTGCAAGCACCAAGCAATCTATACAATGAAATCAAATGCATAGTTTTGTCTAATACTTAGGTTTTAACTCATCTATGAGTGCTACACTTGGTACAGTATGTTAATTTCTATCATCAATGCAAATCAAATAGTTAGATCACCAAACCGATACGTTTTCTCGAACGGATTCATGAATGTGATACGTAAGTAGATCAGAAACATATAAATAGCATCCAGAATTCCAGATGATCCGAAATTAGCCCGTCAAGAGTTCTAGGGTTTTAAAATTTACGTAAGTAGATCAGAAACACATAATCAGCATTCAAAATGATCCAAATTAGTCCGTTAAGAGTTCTAGGGTTTCAAATTTGAAAATGTGATTCGTTACAAACAAGATCTAGAAATTCAACAGAATATGATAGCATGTATATGTAGAGAGAGAGAGAGAGAGAGAGAGAGAAATTAGGGTTTACGAACCTCCTTGAGTGACACGAGCACCGAGCTTTGCGTAAGAAGAGAGTTTGACATCGAGATCGCCTTCGATCTTACGAGCTTCTTTCCTCAGTTCTTCCCAACCCGATTCCTGATCCATCAAAGCTTACGATTCTACTTGGATCCGATCTGATTTGTGATTGCTATTGTGTTTGTTAGGTGAATTTGCAGTCGAAATAGAAATGGAAATGGAAGCAACACAGTGGTGCTTAGCTACTGGTAGAGGATGTGATATAGTTTGGGGATGAATGACACCAATAGTATCAGTAGGACTCTTGACTGGTATAAAGTAGGGACGAGCACGAGCACGGTACGGGTACTGAATCGGTATCGGTAGTCAAATACAGGAAAATGGGTACCGTTATCGAATATACCGGTATCAGTGTTTTACCCGTAAATACCGATACTGTATCGGTACCAAAAAACGGAGAAAGTGGGTACCGGTACCGAATATACCCGGTATGATTTGATACCGGTACCCGGTACCAAATGCTGATCCCTAGTATAAAGTTGTATTTTTTGTATGAAAGGTGACAATAATCTTTATTCATTTTGTTTAACTTTTGTATATGTAATAAGATATCCAAATATGGGGGCGGATCAACATTTTTTTAAGGCTAAAGTGAGTTTTAGGATCAGAGTCGTTTCATAAAATATACACAACTAGACTATCAGGTGTGGTGTGCCTGGTGGCGTGGATGAGATGGCAGGAGCTCAACGGCATGGCACACCGCCCCTTATCGGTGTGGCGACAGCGTGCAATGGTGAGTGCCAGGAGTTCCACGGCGATGAGGGTTGGCGTGGAAGTAGGGTGTGTGGCGTGAAGGCCAACCATTGGGTGAGGCAAGTAGGGTTTTTTTTTTTTAAACGGGTGTGGAGTGTGGATGTGGAAAGTGGAATCACAACACTCATGTGTGGAAACCGTGTGGAAATGACATACGCTGAGGTGGCGGGTGCAAGTGAAACCACACCCAAGAGTCTTATTGTTTATGATCCTAAATTCCTAATACGAGGAATATGATCAAGTTAACTTGGTTTAATGAAGTATATTGCAAAAGAAGTCAAATTTTATATCAAGCTCCCTTAATAATTATGTGATCTTTTACAGTTTTAGATCTAAAACACACACTGACACACGTAAATCAGTTATATGATATATGAATAATGCAAGATACAAGCATGTAGACTTACCATCATCATTAGCAAAGCAAAGTCTCCTTTCGCTCCATGTGTCAACGTGATCAGATACCTACAACGACTTGGGACAAATTGTGATAAAATCTTTATATATTTTCATATTATAAATTAATAACATTTATGTGTGATTTATTTTGTTGTACCTATGTTTAGGGAGTATTTCAAAAAAGTTTTTAATATTTTTTACTTCTAACCCAAAAAATCTCATCTTTGCATTTTAACCCCTTTGATAGAATACTTTTAATACTAAGCTTTTCATATTTTTGCAATTTAACCCCAACACTTTTATACTTTCAACTTTGGGCCCCATAGTTTTCATCTTTCGCAAGTTTTTTTGTTTTATGTTTCGTTCAAAATTTTGCGAGTTAACACGTACGTGTGGGGTTCAATGTCTTTTCATCTATTTTTCCCATTTGAGAAGTTCGTCGCAACGCGCGGGTACTAGATCGACTTAGGTATTTTTCTATATTTTACGTTTCAGCCTAAACTTTTCACATTAACACGCCGCAATAGGTGTGCGTGGTTCAACGATTTTACATCTGCTTTTCATTCAGTTTTATTTTACTCCTTTTCTATTTATTTTGTTTTTACGAGTTTTTCGGCATTAGTCGCTGGTAATGGTGTGACATTGATGTCACTTTGCATGGTTTTACGCCCCGTCAGCGGCGGCCTTAATACTAGTTAATATTTATTATACAGCAACGAAATAAAAGTTACATTCACAGATAGTATTTTTAATGTTTTTTAAAAGTCAAAACCTTCACAAGTTCAAGTAGACCTAAAGACTTAGAAAAAGCAAGAAGTGAAAAAGTTAGTTTGTTTTTTTTTAAAGGGCGGAAAATTTTATAAACTTAAGATGCTCAAGAAACAGTACAGTACAACGAAAAAGAGAAGATACAAGAAATACATAATTTAAAGCGGTAAAAAGTAAAGATTAAAAACTAAAACTCCTCCATTTCTCCCATATTATCTCCGGGAGCCCAGCCCGATTTTTGATCCAAGTGAACGAGATTGCTTTTATATCTCAAAACAGCTTTGTAATGTTGAGGGATTTTTGTTTGAAGATGATCTCGTTTCTCATTAGCCATAGGTTCCAACAAGTTGTCGCCGCAACTACATAAATCGCCCTTTTAATTTTCTTTTGCCATCTGTGGGAATCAATGACTTCCAATAATTGGACCACACTCAAGATGTAACCTGGTAGAGGAATGTTCATCCATTGAAAGATTAATGACCACACCAATTGAGCCGAATCACATGTTATGAGGAGATGATTGACTGATTCCACCGCATTATTACAAAGAACACACTGCATAGAAGATAAGTGGATTCTTCAGATTTGAAGTGCCTCTTTAGTAGCAATTCTGTCAAGTACCACCCGTCAAAGAAAACAGTTGACCTTTTTAGGAATCCAGTGAAGCCATTTGAGAACCTTCGTTTCATTCAAGATGTCGATATGATCCAACTCTTCCCTAATCGTCTTTACCGTGAAATCAGATGTCGCCGAGCCTGTCTTCCAAAGCCAAACATCAGGTGTCTCTTGAATGGTAACTTCTTTTACCTCGGTAATAGTAAAGATAACCAAAATTGACAACAAAAGAATCAGAAATAATCAAACTTGTAATCAATGAACTTCTGATTGTTTAATTGAAGAACATAAATTCTTAAATCGTAGTTGAGTATGCCTATGATACCACTTACAAATTGAAGTCACAAAGTGGAATTAGTGTATATGAATCAACTAACACAAGCCGTCACGAATCTAATATGATCACCATCAAATTTCGAAGATGAGCAATTAAACATGAACCGATGTCTACTTATTATGATTTTTGAATAGTTTAAACAATCTCAATATCATTGACTGAAGATTACCGATTTATTGTGAAGTGATGATTCGATTTCATGAACGGATTTCGATTATTATAAAGAGGTGAACTCGATGATTACGATGAATTGATTATTTGAATTTCAATTTTGAGGGCCAAGGGAAATGAATGAAGAAGTGCAAAACAATTTTGATTTTTTATAAGATTAACACATAAACGACTTTCTTGCGCTTATTTACGAAGAAACACAAGTCTAATCCGCAATCTCGGAGAATATCCGCACAACCTGCAGATCAATATCGCTGACGATGCTCAGCGGGGGACTGAAATGGCAAATTACGAACTCCCAGATGAACTTCTTGACTATTGTGGTCGTGGTGGATGCTAGTGCTTTCGCCTTGACCCACTTAGGTGTTGTTTGTTTTTTAAGAGGTAAATGTCTGCAGTCTGCGGACCACATCTGCAGACATCTGTTGAAGAAGAGGTGGACCAAATGTCTGCAGTCTGCAAGAAGAAGACTGCTTGTTTTTTAACATATGTAGACTTCTAAAATAAATTGGTGGAGGTGTACAGACGGTGGTGGGTGGTGGATGGTGATGGTGGTGGTGGGTGGTGGACGGTGATGATGGTGGTGGATGGTGGACGGTGGTGGTGGTGGGTGGTGGTGGTGATGAACGGCGGTGGGTGGTGGCGGTAGACGGTGGTGGTGGTGGTGATGGTAGGTGGACGGTGGTGGTAGACGGTGGTGGTGGGTGGTGGACGGTGGTGGTGGTGGCCGGTGGTGGACGGTGGTGGTGGGTGGTGGACGATGGTGGTCAGTGGTGGTGGGTGGTGGTTGGTGGTGGTGGTGGGTGGTGGTGTTTAACCCTCTGTAGACGTTAGAAGATCTTAGAAGTGGTTGGACCAAGTCTGCACCAAGAAGACCTCACACAGACCTTTTTTAATGAAACGTCTTCGGAAAAACAAACAGTCTGCGCGTGGCAATGTCTGCGCGTGGTCTGCACCGCGCAGACAGAAGAGTCTGCGCAGACGTTTTATCAAAAAAACAAACAGCACCTTAGTGAAGTAGTCGATGGCAACAATAAGGTACTTTACCCTTGTAACACCCCGTGTTATGAAAGTCAAAGTCAAAGTCAAGATTGAAGTCAAAGGAAGAAAAGATTGCTAATTGCAATCTGTCACTCCTTGCTTAATTACTGATTTGACTTCTTTGACTTGTAATCGAGTCTTTTATTTTATTTACTTTAGTTGTATTATGTGGAGTATCTGTGAATAATCAAGGTTTAATCGATGTTTATCGCATGTTTTATCGCTTTATCGCTTATCGCATCGCAATCGCATTCGTAACTCGAATTATGCGCTCTGGATATTGTTTTATGTGTGTGTGTGCTATTTATGTGTTACTTGTGCATGTTTAATTTATGTTTGTGGTGATTAATCAAAAGGCAATCGCAATTTTATCGCATCACAATTTAATCGCAAACGCTAAACGCAAGTTATTTATAGTGATTGTATGTTAGATATAGCGAGTATCGGTTAAGTTGTTTGTAATTAATGTTTAATACTATCGCATCGCACGCTCGCTCAAACGCATTGCAATGCTCAACACGCGAAACGAAACGCCGAAACACAACTCGCCGGAGCCACTCGATCGAATGGCCAACCGATCGGATTACCATCCGATCGGATTGCCATCCGATCAAGGTGCTATCGGATCTAGGTGCATCCTATCCGACACTTGCCCCTCCTTTCCCTTTTTGGCAACCTATAAATACCCCTCCTGTCACATCACTTGATGTGACAGCTCCCTCACTCGACCAGCAGCGTTCTAGGCCTTATTTCTCTCGATTTCTCGCGATTCTTGTAAGTTTCCAACCTAAATCTTGTACTTCTATGATCTACACACACTTCTTCATTTTTTCCACCTTTGAATCTTAACTTTTAACCGTGAAATCTGTGGATTTGAGGTGTTCTAGGGTGATGTCATCATGGAGTTCTTATGAACTTCAAGTTTTGGCCTCATTCCACCAAGAACAACTCAGATCTGAAGGATTTCCACATGATTAAACAAAGTTTTCGCATAGATCTAAACATTTTCAAAGTTAAAAGGATTGAAAGACACTTTTCCAACTTTCTTTCAACTCTTTTACACTCAATGCACTCAAGACCGATAGGATCGGAGCTTGAACAGACCTTCTACTCCTTCTTAGTGATGTGTTGTTTCAAGATCTGGTTTCTATCCAAGAGACAACCAATTTCGGGTTAAACATGAACAACCGTCACGAACCAGTAAACTGATCAGACTTGGGTGATTTCTGTTCAATCGGACGACTTGGGACTTGACGAGGTTCCGTTGTTTAGTACGTTGTCATACCGTCTCGAGCAAACCGCAAAACTTTCAAGCAAAACGATCAGATCACGGGCCGGATTGCTGTCCCATCGGATTGCCATCCGATCAAACCACAATCCGATCGGATTGCACTTGGTGTCTAACACTTAAACCTTTGTCAATTTTCATAGATCATCAGTTTCTAACGGATTGCCACCCGATCGGTAGACCATCCGATTGAGTGATAATCCTGCTGTGAACTTGTTCTCTAAAGAGAGATCTCGCCGGATGGATCGCCATCCGATCTAACTACCGTCCGATCAAACGACTTGAAGGGGTAGAGATACTTCTCTGTGTTCAAAATGCTACAACGAAAACTTCAAAGCCATCATACACAAACACATCCTTACCAAATTAATGTCAATCCGACCGAATGGCCATCCGATCGGATGACCATCCGAACGGATTGATATCTGATCAAATGACCTTCCGATCGGATTGCCATTCTATAGGATTACCGTTCGACACTTGGTCACTTTTCACCGTTTTATGCGTCGTTCTTCGCTTATGCTATCGTTAACTGTTCAGGCTAATCTCTCAGCGCTCCCTTCAATCCGAGAGAGTGTTTACTTGTTAAGCACGATCTGTGAGTATACTCGATCCCTTTTTGCTTTACGCACTTTTGGGTGTTACCTACGTTACTTATTCAAATCACTTCGACACACAACGCAAACACTATTTATACGCTGACCGTTATTGCATGTTACGTGTTATTCAATGAATGCTTGTGATGTGCATTAGGTGTGATAGGTTTTTAATGTACATTTTAAGCCCGTTTACACTTTTTAGCCAAGTTTTAAATTTATAAAACACGATATTTACTAACACTAAACACACATATGGGCAAGTGCACCCATCGTGGACGTAGTATAGTGTTGGTAAGATACCGAGGTCGTCCAAGGACACAAGAGCTTTTAGTACCGGTTTATCCTCAACGTCTAATCAAATCAAAAAGTTAGAAAAAGGTTTTAAACTAGAAAAAATAAAACTAACTAAAATGCTGAAAAATAAAATAAAAGTAAAAACAGGTAGACAAGATGAATCACTTGGATCCGACTCGTGTGCAGTGTAACTTTGATTATTTCCGCACTTTTGCACTTTTTAAGAGATTATCTTAGTTATTGTAGTAGGCCCCTCTTTTGAAGGTGACGTTACCCTCAACCCAGTAGTTTGAGTCAGCAAGGATACAATCCTAAAGGGTCGGATTATTGAAAGATAATTAATTAAGTTATTAATGCATAATGTGGTAGGCCCCTCTTTTGAAGGTGACGTTACCCTCGGCTAAGTAATTTGAGTCAGCAGGGATACAGTCCTAAGTAGCCGGGTTAAAGTTTTAATAGTAGCTTACTTATGAGGGGATCAAAGAGTTTGGACCCCCGCCATCCAATACCGACGGGTATTGAAGGAGGTCCTACTAAATTTGACCCAGGTCCTTTGCAGGATCTATACACTGAACAATGGCAAGACTCTTACCAAACTGTTCCCTTAACCCCCGACCAGGTAGCCAACATATCTCCATATAGACCGTGGAGATATGAATGGTGAAAATCTTTTATTTTATATAGACAGTAAAATAATGCCAAGACACCACGGACAAACGATAAGGAAGAATCATCTTCAACATAAGAAACTAGTTATTAAAGTCATTAATACATAACCAAATAAAAAGTGCGAAAAAATTAAAAATAAAAAGTATTACACTAAACACTTGTCTTCACCAAGTGATGTAAGAGACTTAGGCAAACATGGCCTTTGATTGTCAAGAACTCTTACGATCAATCTTGGATCCCGAGACGACTCACACACTCTATGATGGATGATGGATGATGGTGGTGGATGATGGTGTTGTGATGGTGGTGGGTGGTGGGTGAAGTGTGAGAGAGGTGGTGTGCCAAGGGATGGTTTGCAAATGAGCCAAGCACCCCTATTTATAGCCTGAACAGCAGCTCGGGCACGACCCCGTGTCCATTGGGCACGGCCCCATGTCCATCCTCCTTCTCTTTCTTCATTAATTGCAGTTTGTCTGCATTAGTTGACCACGCCCCCGTGTCCGCTGAGCACGACCCCGTGTGCAGAAGCATATCTGTACTATCAAGATTTCCCTGGATTCTGCGAATCTTATAGTTGACCACGGCCCCGTGTCCGCTGAGCACGACCCCGTGGTGGGCGATAGAAGCTTCTACAACTTTGTCTTTTCTGCTGACACTTGGGCATGCCCCCGTGCTCATTGAGCACGGGGCGTGTTCAGCCTTCTGTTCTCTTGTTTTGCTTGGAAAGATGCTGTCTGGGAGGTCGGGCATGCCACGTTTGTTCCTTTTCTTGTATTTATGTTAGATTTAGCTGCCTTTTTGCTTCTTTTGTTCATTTGAGCTCATTTATTCCTGAAAATACAAAAGGAAGACAAAAACACACTTTTTCCAACATTAGTACTAAAAAAGGGTTAGTTTTATGCCTCATTTGATGTAATTTATATGTTGCATTTTGTGCACATCAAATACCCCCACACTTGAATCTTTGCTTGTCCTCAAGCAAAACTCTTTATAATGTGGCTTTTCACTCCCAAATGGAATGGGTAGAAGAGAAGGTTTTTGGGCTTGTCATAGAGTGTCGGGATTTCCAAGATTCTTTTTTAGGTTTTATTTTTATTTATTTACAATCCTGTTCGTCATGATTTATTAAAAACATTACATAAGATAAATTATTTATTAGGGCATAACATGCCTTTTTAAAATTCCATTTATATACAAGTTCACATACCTCACGGGGGATCACTCAACACTCGGCCGAAGATGTCTTTTTAGTGAATCACTCGAGAGCGGCATGGACTTACTCCTACCATAAGCTTGCCAAGCAATCAATCCTCCTCCTTTTTAACTATACACCTTTGTAAATATCAAGATGACTTTTGGGGTGAAGGGTTAGGCTTGGGCTAAAGGTGGGCGGTTGGGTTAGTGGTTAGTAAAAAGGGCGAAAGGTGTAAAAAGCATCGGTTTTTCGGAAGACTTTTTATTTTTCATAACTTTTTATTTTGATGAAGCAATTCTTTCAAACAAAGTTCTTTTTGATAAACTTGTTTGTTTATTTCTTTTGGCTTCATCATCATCATTTTTTTTTCAGTTAGTCATAAGAAAAACCGAGCCTTGTTACTAAAATAAAGGGTTATAAAATGAAAAAGGGTTTTGGTGCGTAAAAGGGTGTTTGTTTTGGGTTAAGAAACGAAAAGGTTTAGGCTCAAAGGGGTTAACTAGGGGGATTTTTGGGTAGGTGGTAAATAAAAGAAAAATAATGGTGTAGAAATAAAAAGGGTTAGTCCTAATGCCTCAATCATTTACTTACTCGGGTTTAAGTTGGTAAGGACCGGGAATGTATTGTCGTGGCAAGTTCTAGAGTCGTAAGAACCAAGCGGCTATTCACACAAGAAACGAAAAATGAGCATTTAGTTTAAAGATATGTATTTGTATGCTCAATAAAGGCTCAAAACTCACTTTTTGTGGGAATGGGTTTTTATGTGATCAAGTATATATAATCAAATTTTAACTAAACTTGTCATGCTGTATCATAATTTTCTTATGTTGGTTCTTTTTATCACGACGCTATCGGTTGTAAATTTGTAAAAATATAACATTTTTTAGAACTTGAAATTCCCGATTTAAACCTAGACAAGTGAAAAAAAATGAAAATTTTTGAAAAAAATTGGGGTGATTAGCGGTTCCAATAGAGTTTTGTGTAAGGCTTGTTAATTAGGACTTGCAAGATTCAAGGTTTTAGCATCCTCCCCCCCCCCACTTAAATTACACATTGTCCTCAATGTGTGCCAAAAATAAGTTTTCAGGCTGATTGAATGTGTAAAAGGTGTGAAAAAGCAAAAAAATTATGTTATTGGGCGTCTGGACACGGCCCCGTGGTGTCCGGGCACGACCCCGTGTTCAGATCGCCAGTAACAAAAATTGTTAAAAAGAAACAGAAGCCTAGACACGGGGGCGTGTTCAGTGAGCATGCCCCGTGTCCAGTTTACCTGAACTGGGCATTTTTCGCAGATTGTGCAGCACGGGGCCGTGTTGGGCGGGCACGACCCGTGCTGAACTTGCTGTAAAGAAGAAAATTTTGTCGGACGGTTCTGTTTTTGTGCATGGGGTGCTGGTTCAAGTTTCCATTGTTATCCTTCACCATCCCGAGTGTGTTTTATCCATTACAAGATCATCCAAACACCAAATTAGCTAAAACCATCATTCATTAAAACATAGAGAGAATTACATAACATCCCTAGAAAATTAAAAACAAAGAAGAAAAGTAAAAGTAAAAGTTAAACTAGATAGGTCAAGTGATACATAAAATCATTCTAAGGAGTTCTACTTTTACATTAAGAACCAAGATTCCGGAAATAATTCTCCGGTATCTAAAAACTTGGTAGAACTCCGGGCCGAGGGGTGTTCCCTAGATGTTGTTAAAGCCATTCTTCTATCTCTCTTGGGAGGAAGAAGGCGGCTTCATTCTCCTCAACATCTTGTGGAGGGGGAGGGACACCAACCGGAACCCCTTGTAGTATATCGCGAGTAGGTCCCGGGTGTATGGTGTACCACTCGGCTGGTATGATGACTTCAGGCACCACGTTCCATGCCCTTTGGGTGATGATTGTTACCAAAGGAGGAGAGGCGAGAATGTTCAACCTTTGGTGCAAAAGGTTGACCTCTCGAAGACACCCTTCTAGTCCCACCATTAAGTGATTGATACGGTCGACCAATGCTTCTTCCACCCCCGTCATTTCATCAATAGCTTCTCTTAAAGCGTAAACATAGTTTACAAGAGAGTCCTCTAACGTTGATGACCTCCTCCCCTGCCAGTTGTTTCTTGATTGCGATGAAGAGGTTCTGCTACTCCTTCTTGCCATTCTGAGAAAAGAGACCGAAAAGAGTTCAAATTTTATGGAACAGTACCTCGGACACGGCCCCGTGTTCAATGAACACGGCCCCGTGTTCAGTCGTCTGCAGGTTTTTAGAGCAAGGAATCTTGGAGTTTTAAATTACTGTTCAATTTATAAGGTATTTTTAAGCATAAATAATTTAAAACAAAGTTGTATAACTTATTTTAAACAAGATTCCTTAAATAATAACCTTACAAACATTACAATAAAGCTTGGAATCATGGAGATTTCAAACTTTAATAGAGGTATTGAGTGAAAATTGAAGAAGAAGGCAATGAACAAAAGTGGAAAAGACAAGATGGTTGTTGAGAACCTTCTTTAGAATATACCTAGGATGGTATGAGTGAAGATCCCAGCAAATCTTTGTCTTTGGAGTGGTCCAAATGAGCAGGAATCTTGCTGTGTTTATAGAAAACGACAACACGCTGCACACGGCCCCGTGTCGGCCGGACACGACCCCGTGTGCATACAGAATCCTGACACATTTTATCCGTATTCTGATAAAAATTAGAAAGGAATCTTTTGGTGGACACGGTGGCGTGTTGACCTGGGCACGGCCCCGTGTCTAGAAGCTGTCTTATGGAGTTTTCCTATTTTTAAGGAATTTATCCAGATCGGGTGGTTCCTTACTGGATGGAACAATCCCAAAGTGCCTAAGATATCTTAATTGCTCTAGATTAAGACGAGAACGCAAGAGGTTGTCGGTGAGGGTGATTCCTATGCTAAATGTAGGTGGACAAGTCCAACCCTTTTCCAGGCTCTCGTTAAAGAAGGTGTATGCCGAATCGCTCAGGTCTATGTATGCACCGAACGAAGTCGATGGAGAGTCCTTCACGGCACAATCGGCACAGGGACGACTATCGGCCAAGTCTTCTCTAGAGTTAAAGGTAATATCGGGAACAACGAAGTTGTTTTTATTTGAATGTGATCCCAACAATTCTTCTTGGGTATCGTCTTGAGATGAATCAATGAAATCCATCTTAAGTTCTTTTAACCAATTAAGAATTAGATCTTCTAATTGAAATAGTTCATCAAGAAGCATTTCTCCTAGAAGGTCCGGTTGAGAGCATTCGAGGGAGAGATAGGGATTATTTTTACTTTCGCCCCTCTTAAGGCTACAGGAAAACAATGGGTCTATATAATGGGGCTTATAACTTAGGAAATAACATTCTAATTCTTTATGAGAGCCACCACATATTTGACACCGCGTACCATAAGAGTGCCGAAAGTAAAAAATATCAGTATCACTCATGTTTGTGTCAGAAATTACCAACCGTCGGGATCTTACGGTTCTGTTTTCAGTAACTGAAACTTGGGCATGGGGCGTGTTGAGTGGGCACGGCCCCGTGTTCAACTTAATGTCTGACTTAAAATAGGATTTCCTGTTCCAAAGATTGGGCGCGGGGCGTGTTCAGTGGGCACGGCCCGTGCTGAGTTCTGCAAAAGATGAAAAATTAAGAAAATCCTAAAAAAACCAGAAAATTTAGAAAAAAAAAACGATTAGGCCGTTGATTCCTAACTTTCTTAAAATCCTTGTGTCCCCGGCAACGGCGCCAAAAACTTGATGTGCGTTAGGTGTGATAGGTTTTTAATGTATATTTTAAGCCCGTTTACACTTTTTAGCCAAGTTTTAAATTTATAAAACACGATATTTACTAACACGAAACACACATATGGGCAAGTGCACCCATCGTGGACGTAGTATAGTGTTGGTAAGATACCGAGGTCATCCAAGGACACAAGAGCTTTTAGTACCGGTTTATCCTCAACGTCTAATCAAATCAAAAGGTTAGAAAAAGGTTTTAAACTAGAAAAAATAAAACTAACTAAAATGCTGAAAAATAAAATAAAAGTAAAAACAGGTAGACAAGATGAATCACTTGGATCCGACTCGTGTGCAGTGTAACTTTGATTATTTCTGCACTTTTGCACTTTTTAAGAGATTATCTTAGTTATTGTAGTAGGCCCCTCTTTTGAAGGTGACGTTACCCTCAACCCAGTAGTTTGAGTCAGCAAGGATACAATCCTAAAGGGTCGGATTATTGAAAGATAATTAATTAAGTTATTAATACATAATGTCGTAGGCCCCTCTTTTGAAGGTGACGTTACCCTCGGCTAAGTAATTTGAGTCAGCAGGGATACAGTCCTAAGTAGCCGGGTTAAAGTTTTAATAGTAGCTTACTTATGAGGGGATCAAAGAGTTTGGACCCCCGCCATCTAATACCGACGGGTATTGAAGGAGGTCCTACTAAATTTGACCCAGGTCCTTTGCAGGATCTATACACTGAACAATGGCAAGACTCTTACCAAACTGTTCCCTTAACCCCCGACCAGGTAGCCAACATATCTCCATATAGACCGTGGAGATATGAATGGTGAAATTCTTTTATTTTATATAGACAGTAAAATAATGCCAATACACCACGGACAAACGATAAGGAAGAATCACCTTCAACATAAGAAACTAGTTATTAAAGTCATTAATACATAACCAAATAAAAAGTGCGAAAAGATTAAAAATAAAAAGTATTACACTAAACACACATCTTCACCAAGTGATGTAAGAGACTTATGTAACAACTCTCGTTAAAATTAACATTTAGTATGATAATTATGCAATAAGGAAACCCTAATTAAGTTTAGTATGATTAATTAATCAATTAATCAATATTAATTAAGCTAACAAGATTAATTAAGCTAAGTAAGGTTTATTAAAAATAGATATATATGGGGTCGTATAAGAACGTTTAATATTAATAATTAAATATATTATTTTATTTCCCTTACTCCGTTTTTAATGAAACTTAGGTTAAAACGTAGATAAAAATATGCTCATTCTAAAGACATATTCGTCGTTTTATAAAACGTTATATTTTAAAAGTTATGCAAGAAAAACGAGTGAAGCAGCTGAATTAATATATATAAGCAAGCTAGCTAGCACGTCAAGCAGGTAGGCAGGCACGTCACTATCCCACATCGACCGAATTAGGTTGAGGTGCTTGCTTGCTTGCTTACTATAAATAGGAAGCTTAGGATTCATTTTTCTTTGCTCATTTCTTTTCTTCTTCTCTCTATACGTTGGTGTTCTAACCAATAATCACCGATACGATATTCTGTTCGGTCGATTCAGGAACCAACTAACGGAATCCAAAGTACTATACTTTGTGAGTTCGTTAAACGGAATCCAAAGTACTATACTTTGTGAGTTCGCTAAACAGATGCCAAAGTACTGTCTGAATAAGACTACACTTTGTGAAGTTCGTTAAGGTTCGAATCTCGTGACTATCGTTGAGGTTTGATTTGGGTTTTACACAAATACGTATTCCATTCTGTTAAGCTATATGTTTAACTACCGAAAATACTCCCCACCACACACACATGCGAATCACTAATTAGTATAGCAGGGTGCTGCTACGATACAGGGTATTAACTCGATCGCTATTACGATTCATTTTCCGACCGATCAATATATCCAATGGATGTTTAAGTGCCACCCACATTAGGGTTATACTTTGTCGTTCGTCGTTAAATCGATGGATGTTTAAGTATCGCACTTTATCGTTCGTTGTGAGAATTTGATCTCGTGAGTTATCGTAATTGTTGTATTAAGTTACCTACCTAGTTCGTGTGCACTAGGTTACAAGGCTATTTCAATAGGCTAAGCTTTGCCTGTATAAATCTGCAATATATCAAGGCTTATCTGTAGACTAAACTTTGGCCGTATGAATCTGCATGTTTATAATGTGAGTTATTCTTTTTTTATAAACCCTTTTCTCACAGTTTGTGAGTAAGTATTACAATACCTCAAATTATTTTCAAAGGTTATAATTACAGGGATTAAGTCTTTGTAATCACCAAATTACAGCTGGTATGTGGGGTATTGTGCACATTACTATTATTATCACTCTATGTGAGTGAATATTACTCTATGTGAGTGATTATTACTCTGTGTGAGTAAACCGTCACTATTTGGGGCAACGGGACCCAATAGTGGTATGACCACAGTCACAGATCCGGTCGAGTGACAAATACCCATTCTTGATAATTGGTTGATAAAAACATTGTAATCGCTCTTAATACTGTAAATTATAACAAATATGTTTTTGTGCAAACTGAATGAACTCACTCAGTATTTCCCCGCTGACAAAACCTTTTTAAAACGCGTTTCAGGTAATTAGAGTATATTGGAGTAAGAATTGGATCCGGCACCGAAGGCATCAAGAAGTGGCTTATTCTATTAATTAAATCAACTTAAGAAATATTGTTTTTATTAAAAGCTACCTTTGTAAAACATGGAATTTATTCCATCTATTTAAATAAAATCCGGTGTTTTCTAAACTCTGATATTTTTCCTAACTCACGGTCCTGATGAAATTTCCGCTGCAATGTTTTTCAAAATAATCACCGGTACCACGGGACTGCTCACAGCACCCGATTCCGTCCAGGATAGGGTCGGGGGTCGTGACAGAAGGTGGTATCAGAGCTAAGCCACTGCTTTAAGCCTATAAGTGTTGTGATAATAATACTTAAGCTTAAATAAAAAGAGTTAGGAGATTTCTATTAAATGGTAGCACAGCTGATAGCAGTTAGACTTGAACATAAGAAAAGATGCCTTAGTATAAGCTAAGCCACTGGTTTACACAATTAGGTGTTATAATAATACCTAAGTGAAACGGAGAATTAGAAACTTAATATTATCTGATAGCACTCCGGATGGTATTTAGACTTGAACTTAAGAATTTTGCCTTAAAATAAACTTTAAGGTAAATTACTTATATAAGTATAATATAATGGATACTGGTATGACGGTAGCAGGCAATAGCACTTAATTGCTATTTATTCTTGCTTATTGATATTATTTGGTCTAGAATAAGATATGTTATGGGAATACAAATTTCCTTGATTCTGGATAAAAGCCCTAATAAAAGAGGCACTTTTTGAAAAGATACTATTTATGGGAAATAGAAAATTTTCTCCGGCAAAACTGGGTATAGAGTAGCAGACTCTCCAGCTTGTCCGGACATATTGAGATTACCGCTCCGGCGCGAACCGGATAAGACGGGGTAAATGATATGTCAAATCAGTGACAAGATTTCCCTAAATAGTATCATGACCAAATACCTGACTGGTTCTTGGAAATATGAATCTGTTAAATACATTGACCTGATAAATGGTATGTTTATTTCAGCATGTGAAATATGTGATTATATAGATAGGTATATCTATAAGGAAATTCCCAAAAAAAAAAACCATAAGGATTGATAAATTGAAATAAAGCACAAGCATCCGTGTCTAGAATTCTTTATCAGGAATCTCTTTTCCAATATCAAACATTATTTTGTTTGATCATTTACCTCGTAACTCATACAATGAGAACTCTTTAAAAATGGGATATCATCGAAAGTAAAAAAATTTACAATGCACAAGTAAGAAACATATAAAGTTGTGCTAATACACAAGAAAACACATGAAACTTAAAATATACGTCCACAGACGCTGAAATATATCACACACGACTTTCCAAGGCAAGAACTTTGAAAAGTATAAATTGGGCACGATGACACCAATACTAATTCTGTCAGTAGAAAACTACTAATCAAAAAGAAGCACTTTGCCACGTGATCCTACAAACGATCTACATTTCGCTGAGGTACGTTGGAACAAGATTTCACAATCATCGGTGCACAGTCTAAACTAAATCATAATTATTATCACTGAAAAAGGAGTCACATACCTTTGCAAATCCCCTATTCCATTTCAGTTCATTCGACATTCCTTGATAATGGCACTTAACAACGGGTATCACACAAAATTCCAGATAAAAGTTCTTATATTCCTTTCATAGCAATTCTGACTTCTGCCTATAATAAGTTGACTTTCGTGTTCTTTTAATGGTCATCATACCATAAAGAATTCTTTCATAATAGCAAATATTGATCCATTTCGTTTCTTGGTAAATCCATACGATACACATGCACTATTTGTTGCGCATGTGGTTCATTTGAGTTATAAGACCCTAGGAAGGCTTCATTCCAAATTATTGTTTTATCCAACCTCAAATATCATTTCGCTATACTTGATCTTTGCATTGTAAACCGCGTTTTGCAAAATGATTACTCTTTGATATTTGATCGATAAATTTTTTTTTGAAAAACTCGATTTTCTTTTTGAAGGTTATACATGGTTTCTGTTGTGATCATGTCCGAACTTCCTTATTAAAACTCGTTTTATCCAAACCCAGTTAACTTGCTCTCAATACGTAATCAATTCGAAGTCCCATATGATGGATTGAAACCGTCATATTCAAAATAGTCCCAACAAGCACTTCAATTCTCTTGAACCATAACATGCTTGTTTAGTCTTCGAATTCATCAAATCATTTCTTTGATCACGATCACTTTGTGATGACATTTTCACAAATTTGAAGATTGCGCTAATCTAGGATTTAATTATTTATTTATTTATATTGAATCCGCTTTATTGATTTATTTTATGAAAGCAATCTTAACACAATTGTGTGCTAAGATAATGATCCACCATTTCATGTCCTAATTCCTTAGTCCTTACAACCTAAATCGAGCCTTTCGTGATATTTCTTACCTTATCATCATTGATCGAAAAACATTATATAAACTTAATTATATATAGAAACTTACAATATAGTATTCCTACATTTAAAATTTTTGTTAAAACCATTAAGGTAAAGAATTTATATTTTTACGTATAAAATTTTGTTTGAAGTATATTCTCATTTAAGTTTATGCATTTATTATTGGCAATTAATATTAGTTTTATTATTAGTAATAATATATTAATAGTAATAGTGTTAGTATTATTTTTAGATACTAGAGTTATTATCAAGGGCATGTATTGAATAGCCTAGCCTTAGTTAGGCATGGACTGGCCACCTATGCTTAAACAAGGCAGCACTAACCAATATCCGCCGTGATAATGACTAGGTAATTAAGTCATCATACTTATTTAGTAAATTTCAATTATATATAAAAATATTTATATATTATATATATAGAAATATATATACTTTGTACTGTAAAGAGAAGACATATTTTCATAAAACAATTAAAAGGGACGAATAGAATTATCTAAATAATCATAAACAAAACATATTATAAATAAATGTTTATCTTGATTAATATTTCACAACCATTAAATACTTATAGAAATATTCTTTTATATTAAAATATCAAATGTTATTTACGCAAGCCAATACTTAAGTATGCTTGATATTAAAATAAACATTTATTATTCTACTTTTATGATTTAAAATACCATAATCTTATAGTTAAACACACTTGATTTTAAAAATAATAATCATAAGTTCTAGAATATTGGATAAACCTATATCATTATTTTGTCAAAGTTACCACGGGTTTTAATATTTAAACCTATCTATATTTATTTATTATTCTGCCTTATGATAACATAAAAAGGAAAAAGGATTTTAATAAATCAAAATATCACTTATCTTTAATCAAACATTTTGATTAAAATCATCTGAATACAATTATAAGACAAAAATACACTAACTTTATTGTCTTTTCATGTATTCTTACAAATCACCCATCTCAACACATTAATTTTCTCATATCATAATTTAATATCTGACAAAACATTTTCATGTTTTCATTTTATTTTGACCCGGTCAATCTTAAGTCTTCCTTAGCTACCAATCAAGGTAAGTTTTCTTCTGACAAAGAATTTTACTAATTCCAAAAAGTTCTTCACATTCATTTTAAGAATCTATAAATCATATATCTTTTGGCTCGAACCCAATCACCTTGAAAAAAAAATATACCATTTCATCTTATTCGTTTGAACATTTCATCTTTTGAAATATCCAGAAAGCCTCCTTGAAACTCTCAAATTCGAAAACAATAAATTTATTCGGTCATCATTGAATTCTTTACAAACCCTTTGCAGCGTCCGAATAGATTTGTAGCCTGTGCTAAACCCTATTCATACGCCATTCGTTTGATTTGTCATATTCTTGGTACAATTATGTACTCAGATTACGATACACTAAATTCTATTGTCCAGTACCATTTAAGTAAACGATATTGACTTTCGGATAATCATTGACAAATCATTTTCCATACTTCCATTCACAAATAGATATTTATCAATTCAGAATCTCCCCTAATTGATCAAAGTAAGTTCATTTCGGATATTGAATCCAATTGTTTCTATAAATCATTTCTATTTTTAAAATTCATACCCCTCAAAATATCTTTTGATTCCATTCCGCGATACATTGTTTCTCTTAATTAGAAGAAGAAACATAACCCAAGAAAATATCATAGTCCAAATCTCGAGTACGAGATTTTATTAAGGTGGGGAGGATGTAACAACTCTCGTTAAAATTAATATTTAGTATGATAATTATGCAATAAGGAAACCCTAATTAAGTTTAGTATGATTAATTAATCAGTTAATCAATATTAATTAAGCTAACAAGATTAATTAAGCTAAGTAAGGTTTATTAAAAATAGATATATATGGGGTCGTATAAGAACGTTTAATATTAATAATTAAATATATTATTTTATTTCCCTTACTCCGTTTTTAATGAAACTTAGGTTAAAACGTAGATAAAAATATGCTCATTCTAAAGACATATTCGTCGTTTTATAAAACGTTATATTTTAAAAGTTATGCAAGAAAAACGAGTGAAGCAGCTGAATTAATATATATAAGCAAGCTAGCTAGCACGTCAAGCAGGTAGGCAGGCACGTCACTATCCCACATCGACAGAATTAGGTTGAGGTGCTTGCTTGCTTGCTTACTATAAATAGGAAGCTTAGGATTCATTTTTCTTTGCTCATTTCTTTTCTTCTTCTCTCTATACGTTGGTGTTCTAACCAATAATCACCGATACGATATTCTGTTCGGTCGATTCAGGAACCAACTAACGGAATCCAAAGTACTATACTTTGTGAGTTCGTTAAACGGAATCCAAAGTACTATACTTTGTGAGTTCGTTAAACAGATGCCAAAGTACTGTCTGAATAAGACTACACTTTGTGAAGTTCGTTAAGGTTCGAATCTCATGACTATCGTTGAGGTTTGATTTGGGTTTTACACAAATACGTATTCCATTCTGTTAAGCTATATGTTTAACTACCGAAAATACTCCCCACCACACACACATGCGAATCACTAATTAGTATAGCAGGTTGCTGCTACGATACAGGGTATTAACTCGATCGCTATTACGATTCATTTTCCGACCGATCAATATATCCAATGGATGTTTAAGTGCCACCCACATTAGGGTTATACTTTGTCGTTCGTCGTTAAATTGATGGATGTTTAAGTATCGCACTTTATCGTTCGTTGTGAGAATTTGATCTCGTGAGTTATCGTAATTGTTGTATTAAGTTACCTACCTAGTTCGTGTGCACTAGGTTACAAGGCTATTTCAATAGGCTAAGCTTTGCCTGTATAAATCTGCAATATATCAAGGCTTATTTGTAGACTAAACTTTGGCCGTATGAATCTGCATGTTTATAATGTGAGTTATTCTTCTTTTATAAACCCTTTTCTCACAGTTTGTGAGTAAGTATTACAATACCTCAAATTATTTTCAAAGGTTATAATTACAGGGATTAAGTCTTTGTAATCACCAAATTACAGCTGGTATGTGGGGTATTGTGCACATTACTATTATTATCACTCTATGTGAGTGAATATTACTCTATGTGAGTGATTATTACTCTGTGTGAGTAAACCGTCACTATTTGGGGCAACGGGACCCAATAGTGGTATGACCACAGTCACAGATCCGGTCGAGTGACAAATACCCATTCTTGATAATTGGTTGATAAAAACATTGTAATCGCTCTTAATACTGTAAATTATAACAAATATGTTTTTGTGCAAACTGAATGAACTCACTCAGTATTTCCCCGCTGACAAAACCTTTTTAAAACGCGTTTCAGGTAATTAGAGTATATTGGAGTAAGAATTGGATCCGGCACCGAAGGCATCAAGAAGTGGCTTATTCTATTAATTAAATCAACTTAAGAAATATTGTTTTTATTAAAAGCTACCTTTGTAAAACATGGAATTTATTCCATCTATTTAAATAAAATCCGGTGTTTTCTAAACTCTGATATTTTTCCTAACTCACGGTCCTGATGAAATTTCCGCTGCAATGTTTTTCAAAATAATCACCGGTACCACGGGACTGCTCACGGCACCCGATTCCGTCCAGGATAGGGTCGGGGGTCGTGACAACTTAGGCAAACATGGCCTTTGATTGTCAAGAACTCTTACGATCAATCTTGGATCCCGAGACGACTCACACACTCTATGATGGATGATGGATGATGGTGGTGGATGATGGTGTTGTGATGGTGGTGGGTGGTGGGTGAAGTGTGAGAGAGGTGGTGTGCCAAGGGATGGTTTGCAAATGAGCCAAGCACCCCTATTTATAGCCTGAACAACAGCTCGGGCACGACCCCGTGTCCATTGGGCATGGCCCCGTGTCCATCCAATGGAGAAGTTAAGCACATATCAAGGGATCACGCACTAGGCCTGGGTGTTGAAGATCTACAAGATCTCCTTGAGCTTACACTGTGTAGGGATGAGGGTGATACAAGTTCTCAGGATTTTGAGATTCAATTTAAAGAACAAGTTAGGGAACTTCTGATGAGAAATAAAAGTCCAGAATAATGAAGAGTTTTGGCATTATCTGTTCCAGGGGGAGATTGTTGGGATTGGACCCTAACAGAGGAACAGATAATGAAAGCCAAAACTAGTTCACAACAGTGGATTCATCATAATCAGCTGTTTGCATTAAGCTTTCCCCTTAACAGTGGTTATTTGGCAACTGACAGACTTCAAAGCACTGCTCAATAAGACAACTGTTACTAAAGTACTGATGAAGGTTAAAGACTGAAGCTCAATCTACTGATGGAATCCAAGCACTGATGAAGAACTGAAGTACTGCCCATTCAAGGTCTGATCACCCTTTGAAGAAAGCACCGATGGTCAATATCAGTGGTTGACTACAACAGTGGAATGAAGAATCAGTGTTTATACATCAGTGATTAGAATGTAATCAGTGTCTGTATGGTCAGTAGTTATAGATCAGTGGATAGAGTCTGTTAGGTTGTTAGATGTCGCTTTCATGGTGATGTAAGCCGAGATGCTTCAGTGGTTTGGTTTGCCTATAAATATAACAGTACCTTGTACTGTTACATTTGATTGACTGAGTGGGTTCTTCTCCTCATGTCTAATCCTTTCATCTTGTGCAATCAACCTTGGAGTATCAGGCTGAGGGGGAGTTTAGCTTGTAAGCATGCTTTGTAATCTTTTGACTTGTATTG
Source organism: Helianthus annuus (assembly GCF_002127325.2). Classification (NCBI taxonomy): domain Eukaryota; kingdom Viridiplantae; phylum Streptophyta; class Magnoliopsida; order Asterales; family Asteraceae; genus Helianthus; species Helianthus annuus. Next base: position 158,225,887 of record NC_035448.2, read on the forward strand.
TAATCATTCGACTCAATATGAAGCATATGTTTATCAAAATTATTTTCTCCTTGATTGTGTTTACAAAGTTTGTTTTCATTTCCGCTGCATTTAAATCTCAATTCATATCTATTAATGTGTTCAATTTATACAAACAAACACAATCATGACAGCCTCAGATCCTAACAATTGGTATCAGAGCTTGGACAGTCAAATTCGATCTAACAATCAATTTGACATAACAGTTCAGCTCAAGATTCATTGATACTAAGGTTAATTGTAGTTGTTGAAAAATAGAGTAACGAGTAATTCAAAAGCTCTATAAAACAACCAAGATGTCATAAGACACACAGACTTCACATAACGTGTGACGTCATGAAGAAATTACCTATAGCTCTCAGATCTGAAAATATGTCTGATGACTATGGTATAGTTATGTTATTTCACAAAATTGATGTCGATTGTTGTTATGAAGCTTGTGATGTTTTTATCATAATTACTGCTAAAGTTTTTGCCTCATGTCAACAAAAATTCATGTTCAGATGAAAACATGAGTGTTTTATTAACATAAAAAGAGGAAATTAAAACTTTAGCCGTGTAGATCTTATGTATTGAAAAACAGGTTGAGAATCCTCTAAAAAGGACCAAAATTAGCTGTGTTAAGAATACATTAAGAAAATCAGTAGTCAAAATATCCAGATCATGGGTAATGTGAAATTTGGCATAAACATGCCCAGAAATGACCAAATTTTCACACCCTGGCTTTCGCGGAAGCGTGGGTTTATTTGGTGTGAATTCTTAATACCATAGCAACAATCATAACATAGCTATATGAAAATAAAACACAAGATGTTCATCCATTCATTAATATCTTAACATCATTGTCTTGAAACAACTACCCAAATTAAGTTACAGACCATACTTGTTTAAACGTGTTCATAAGACACCACAAAAGACCCTAAATAAAACGGGGTTTGGAGACATGTGACCCGTCCAGGTAAGGGTTACACCTCCCAAACCCAACATTCTTGGATGACATCTTTATTTAATACGAGGCTTAAAGTGTATCGCCCGCCAGATCCGATCAATTCCCTGAAATACATGTAGTTTGAAAAATCAACAAAAGTTGAGCGAGTTCATGTGTATGTGAGTATGTATAATCCTTTGTAAACGATGTATGTATAAAAGTCCCTGGTATGTAGCAATAAGGAAATAAAAAGAGATCACCAATGGTTTGCAAGGCCATTGATATGTGTGAAGTGTTGTAGGAAGACTCAAACCTAGCAAATTTGTACCGGGCTTCGGCTGTAAGACACAGTCACCACTATGGGCCGCCCCGGCCTCATGGGTGTGGGCTCGCTACGCCCAAATAGATCTATCACTCATGTCCCTCGGTTCTACGATGAGGATTAAGTAGAAGCCTACTCCTTCACATGATCTAACGGTGTATGAAAGTCCCTCCTTAAGCTAACCATACCATGTATAAAAAATGTCTGTATAATTGTAACATGTATTCCACCCCCGAAGTTATAAAACTGAAAACAGTTAAGAGAAAAGGGGGACATGAAATCACTGGAGTGCATCTTCTGTATCATACTCAAATCTCCGGTCTCGTCAGCAAATACGACCCCCTACAGTGTACTAATGTTTATTAGACGAACGGGCCGTGCCTTGCCTTTGTATTTACGGGTTTAAGTTACTTTACTTTGTCATTATTCCAAGTCTTAATTTCTTGTTAAAATAATAATAATTATTTTAACTTAAGTTTTATTTTTAGGATTTCGGAATAATAGTTAGGCAACTATTTCGTGTTCATACTTCTCAAGTATTTTATACGTGTATTTCCTTCCCAAGGATGGGGGTATTTATACATGTATTTTGTGATTAAAGTTCTGACATTATATATTCTTAAGTCCCACTTTAGAAAAATATAATAACTTATCTATCCCAAAATATCTATTTTTCCATGTATGCTAGGAAAATATATCGTAATTTCTCGAAATAATATATTTTCTACTTGTTTCCAAAAATATGTTATACGTTGTGATAATTCATATTTTTTCGTTATCAACATATTATCCATCCAAATCATACCAATAACGGTATTTTGTTAAGTTATATTATTTTTCTCTAAATAATATAACTAGTTCCCAAATTCACAAATCATCACACAATCGGTTTAGCAAAATATATATTCTTAATATATATATACTTGTCCATTTTTGTATTACAAAAATCGACCTCCGATGTAACACCCCGTGTTTTCGAATGTCAAAGTCAAAGTCAAAGTCCAAGTCAACTTTGACTTTCTCTGACCGTAGATAGTAGATTTTGTGTTTTAGTTGTATTATGTGGAGTAAGTGTTGTAATCAGCAAGAATCGAAGTAATAGAATGTGTTTTAACGCGAACCGATCTACGGCTGTGAATGATAGGAAGTAACAATGCGATAAAGTTAACCTAATCAGCAATCAAACCGATCTAACAATCAATTGAACTCGAGACTCGAATTATGCGAATTATGGTATTGTTATACGTGTGTGTGTGCCTTATGTGTTAATTGTGCGTGTTTACTTTATGTTGGGTGTGGTATTCAAGCAATCAAATCGAAAATCGAATCGAAACTCGAAAGGAAATCGAACTCAATCGAAACTGACAACGAAACGTGAAATATAAATGCTTGTATGTAGATATAGTCCCAACTACTAAAAGTAATTTGACTAGGAACTCTATCGAAATCGTATCATCGTCCATCGGAATCGAAACGTCAAAGACCGTCGCAAAAATACTCGAAGTGCGTGGCGGATCGAACAGGAAGCATCCTGATCGAACAGGCCAGCCGATCGGCTAGCACCTTGCCAGCCGATTGAGCAGCCCACTCGATCGGAACTCCCAGCCGATCGGCTGCCACTTTCCTCTTTTGGAAGCCTATAAATAGGGCTGTCCTTGTCTTCATTTCCACTTTTGGAAAGTTCTGACCGGCCAACTCCTATTCTTCACCTTTTCTCAGATTTCTCTCAATCCCGGTAAGTTTTCACTCTAATTCTTGTACAATCTAGATCATTACTTGATTCTACACCTTTCTATCTTTCAAAACTTGGATTCTAACCGTGAAATCACCAAGATCTAAGTGTTCTGGGGTGATGTCATCATGGTGTTCTTGAAGAACATCATGTTTTGGCCTCATTCCACTATGATTAGCTTAGATCTAACCGGTTTCCACATGAACAAGTTAAGATCCATCATAGATCTAAACATTTTCATGATGTGAAGGATTGAAAGAAGGATTTCCAACTTTCTTTCAACTCTTTTACACTCAATGCTTTCAAATCAATAGAAACGGAGCTTGAACCGGCTAAACAACCATTCTAACAGCTAAGAGGTTCAAGATTCGGATTCTATATACAAGGTTAACCCGATATCGGTTAAAGTCTAAACCGACACTCCGAACCGTTTACCGGCCGGACTTGGGTGATTCCAGTCCGAGCGAAGGAAACAAGTAGGAACGGAGGTTATTATGGTTCAACACATTGTCAAGATACCTTGAAAGAATGACAAATAAACAAACAGCCAGGTGTTAGACGAAAGGCTGACCAGGTCAGAAAAGCTGGCCGAACGGCTAGGCTGTTCGAACAGCCCAGCCGATCGGACATGCCAGCTGATCGACCGGGCCAGCCGATCGGCTAGCACATGGTCCCACACTCCCAAACTATTGAAGTATAGTGTTGACGAAGTAATATTCAATCGAATGGGTCATTCGATGGATAAACATTACTGTTCGGATCATGAGATACTATGCTTCAACGCTTAATCGTTTTCACAAATTGTTCGTAGTAGGGAATGCCAGCCGATCGAACAGACTATTCGATCGAGTGATATTTAGTTGGGGACTAACTTGAAGCTCCTAGCCGATCGAGTGAGCTAGCCGATCGAGTGAGCTAGCCGATCGAACGAACCGTTCGATCAAACGACTTGAAAAGGTAGGAACACTTCAGTGTTCTCAAATACTGCAACAAAAACTTCCAAAGTTCAAATCCTCTAACACAAACACACCAGAGGAAGAAACTATCCACTCGAATGGTCCAGCCGATCGAGCCAACCGGCCGATCGAACAGGACTGCCCAATCGGTTATACCAGCCGATCGAACAGGCCGTTCGATCGAACCTGCCGTTCGATCGACCAACCCATTCGATCCACCCATACTTGTTTACTTTTCCGCGTTACTTATCGTGATGCTATCGAACTATTCAGGCTAATCTTACTCTCAGCGCTCCCTTCAATCCACAATCAATCACTGTGAGTATACTCGAACCCTTTTTGCTTTAGCACTTTTGGGTGTTACATACGTTACCTATCAAAATCACAAATGAACACACTATACAACCTATTTGAACGCTAACCGATCGCATGTATTACGTGATTAAATGTATGCTTGTTATTATGTTTACACGTGGAAAGCTGTCTACCTGCCTTAGCAACGTAGTACTATAGTTTGGACTCAGCACCCGCTCACACGGGGGTTGTTAAGGACAATCTACTTGCATGATTTACGGTGGTGATCATGTATTGCGAACTGTCTCGGACAGTCAACTCGCAGTCACTGGTATTGATAGGTCCATGTCGATAATTTACATGCATCATTGCTCTCTCTGTGTACGTGCTGGTTATGCGTAAACTATTCGAACTCTATATGCTATTATCAAACTTGTATGCTCACCTTTACATTTTATGTATTGACTTTATTTTAACGTATGTGACAGGTGCTTAAGTTGCTAGGATGCTTAGACGTGTGGTGATGAAATCGAGGCTAGGAAGATTCTAGAAACCAAGACAATTTATATTTATATGTTAAATCTGAGTTGTCGGAACATGTTTTGTTTGAAGAATATCTATGTCTGTAATAACTAGATTTATCTTATGGGTCACGGTATGGGACGTGATATTTGAAACTATTTGGTAATAATAGTTGTTATGGAATTTCTTTGAACAATCTGTTTCGCTCAGTGCCGCGCCCCGATGATTCCGCCATCGGTTGGGGTGTGACAGATTGGTATCAGAGCCATAACTATAGGGAATTAGGCAGACACGACCTAGTCCGGGTCGCTGTCTTAGAGACCTAGACTATAGTTAGGAACCATCAGACCCAGTTTATGTGCTTATTCTGCAATCCTTCCCTATCACTACACTCGAATTTTCAAATAAAAGTTGGTAGGTCTAGTTGGGAATAGGTGTGAAAGCCGCAAACTCCTGACCAAACTGCCTGACTTATGCCGATTTTATTTCGTTATTCATGCTCATCTCATTATTTTTACCAACAAACAAGGGGGATTATACCAAATCAGGAGTGAAATCCATATTTTGATGCATAGTTTCCTCTATTTTCATTAAAAACAAGGAAGAAATTGCTAAGCCAAGGGGTGAAACCCTGACCTTGGCAGTTTGTTCTGTACTTACTTATCTCACCAAGGCATTTACGGACTCCAACGACCTGAACTCACAAGTACGACCTAGGGAACGCGTGTGGAATGCCCGAGAATCGAGGCAGAAACACGACCTCTAGAGTCGAAAGTGACGACAAGTCTACTGCGAATAGTCGAACTGTCTTGGGTAGTCGATGTTTAGTAGCCGCAGACAATCTATCTCTCGATTTTAAATGTTTCGAATTTAACCAAGTCGTCTGGTACTCTTGTTGATTTTTATGTGTTTATGTGTGCCTTTTCTGCTTTGTGTTTATATTTGCTTCTCTGTTTTATTTCGGGATGTTATTCGATTCTGCTACCAAATTTCAATCGACACACGCGACTCGCATTATTATTCTATCCCTAAACGACGCTCAGCTATCGCAAAGCTAGGCGATATCATACTATACTGTGCTACACGACTAAGCTAGGCTATTCGATACAATATTCGAACGGTACTCGAACTTTGAAGGATAGGTTTCTATTTTCTGACCGCTTCTGTGGTTAAATGATTACGTGTTTTCGTGCTTATGTGACTTTGTGCTTATGTGCTTCTGTGCTTACGTGCATCTGTGGTTTTGTGCATACGTGTTTACGTGCTTATGTGTCTCGACGTGATTCTAAGCTTTAGATAGTGGTAGACGTGTGAGGAGAGATTCGATTACGTTGTGTTGAGTCCTGTGACGATGTCTGTTGCAGACCATGTCGTCGTCTGGATCCCGTCAACGTCTGACCCGCCAAGAAAAGAGAGACCGACGTCTCGCTGCTATCATCTCCAAAACCGTGGCGAAAGCTGTGAGTGAGGTGTATGAAAACGCTAGCAAGTCGTCAGAAGAATCCCGAACTGAGATCTCCAAGGATTCAAGAAAGGCGGCTTTCAGCTTCAAGCAGTTCAAGGCATGCAGACCAAAAGAGTTCACTGGCGAAGATGGTCCAACAGCCATGTTTCACTGGTTCGACTCGGTCGAAGTCACTCTGCGCCAGAGCGGATGTCCTAAGCATCTCCGTACTCTCAATGCTACAGGCGTCTTCCAGTCCCGTGCTCTAGACTGGTGGACGGCCGAACGAAACAAGCGCGAAAATGATGCAGCTTACGGGCTATCATGGAAGGAGTTGAAAGCTATCATGATCGAAGAATTCTGCCCTCCTCATGAGCGCCAAAAGCTGGAGGACGAGTTCTGGGAAATCAAGCAGAAGGATGGAGACAACGCTGCTCTCACTGCTCGCTTCAAGCAGCTTAGCATTATCTGTCCTGACCAAGTCAAGACCTCAGATCAAGCCATCAAGAAGTACATCCGAGCTCTACCCGACTGTGTAGCCGACTTCGTTCACGCCGCCAAGCCAGCAACAATCGAGGAAACCTACCTACTCGCCGCTGAGATCAACGATAAGCGAGTCAAGTCAGGTTTCTGGGATAAGCAAACCAAGTCCCTGCATCAAGCTACTGCAACACCCACCGACCCACCTGCTCAATCCTCCAAGTCTTCAAGAAGGAAGAAGAAGAATATCAACAACAATTCCAGCACCAAGAGCTGTGCTGCCGCGACTAACGCTGCTCCTCTACAATCTGTACTAGCTCAACAGCAGCAGCACCAGCGTTCAGCTCCAGTGATCAATGCACCGCCAGCAAAGCGTGCATACACAGGCCCTCACCCACTCTGTCCGACATGTTCGTATCATCATCCAGTGGGTCTAGCTTGTCGTTTTTGCGCTCACTGCAACCTCTACGGTCATTTCACTGCGAACTGCCGTTATGGTCCTCGTCAAACCCCAGCTCAAGCTACTGTCAACCAAGCCCTACTCCCTGCTCCTCAAGGCCAACCAGCAACTCCAGCTCCAGCAGTCAATGCTCGAGTCTGCTTTGCATGTGGTGACCCTAACCACTTCGCAAACAGGTGCCCGAACAGGGTAGTCAAGCAAGAGCCCCAGCAACAACAGCAACAACAGCAGCCCCAGCAGCAGCAGCAAACAGCCCATGCCCGAACTTTCAACCTCAACGCCCGCCAGGCCTAGGCGGATAACAACGTGGTTAATGGTACGTTCCTTGTGAATGGTATTTATGCATCATGTTTGTTTGATACTGGAGCCGATAACTGCTTTGTGTCATTTGAATTCGAGAAGCTCCTTAGTCGTAAGCGCTCTTATCTATCCTCGTCATTCGAAGTCGAAGTTGCTACAGGAAGGACTATTGCCGTTAACTCAGTACTCCGTGATTGTACCCTCGAACTCAACAATCACATCTTTCCGATCGACCTTATTCCGATGCAACTCGGAAGTTTTGATGTCATAATAGGCATGGACTTTCTTCGTGAAAACCATGCTGAAGTTGTGTGCTTTGAAAAGATGATTCGATTCTCGCTCGCGAATGGTGATCTTCTATGTGTTTATGGTGAAACAACCTCGAAAGGTCTCAAGCTTATGTCGTGTATTCAAGCCAGCAAGTATCTCCGCAAAGAATACCGAGCCTTCTTGGCCAACATCGTAGTAGCGGAGAAAGGAAAGAAAAAGAAAGTTGAAGTTAAAGAGGTTCCAGTGGTTCGTGAATTTCCTCAGGTGTTCCCTGACGATCTTCCCGGACTACCCCCAAGTCGTGATATCGACTTTCGTATCGACCTCATCCCTGGAGCTAACCCCGTTGCCAAAGCCCCTTATCGACTCGCACCATCCGAAATGCGGGAACTCTCGAATCAACTCCAGGAATTACTCGAAAAAGGCTTTATTCGCCCAAGCACCTCTCCGTGGGGCGCGCCAGTCCTTTTTGTCAAAAAGAAGGATGGATCGTTCCGGATGTGCATCGACTATCGGGAATTGAATAAACTAACCATCAAGAACTGATACCCTTTGCCCCGAATTGACGATTTGTTTGACCAGCTACAAGGTGCAGCATGCTTCTCTAAGATCGATCTACGTTCAGGATATCATCAGCTACGGATTCAGGAGGAAGACATTCCTAAAACTGCTTTTTGAACCCGTTATGGCCATTACGAATTTGTTGTCATGCCCTTTGGTTTAACCAACGCACCCGCGGTTTTCATGGATCTGATGAATCGCGTGTGTAAGCCATACCTTGACCGTTTCGTCATCGTGTTCATCGACGACGTCTTGATCTATTCCAAATCGAAAGCCGAACACGCGCAACATCTACATTTGGTTCTCGAGTTACTCCAGGGGAACCAACTCTATGCCAAGTTCTCCAAGTGCGAATTCTGGTTGGAGGAGGTTCAGTTTCTGGGTCACATAGTGAATAGTCGGGGTATCCATGTCGATCCTACGAAGATTGAAGCCGTCAAAAGCTGGATTACGCCTAAGAACCCGTCAGAAGTTCGTTCTTTTCTCGGACTAGCGGGCTATTACCGACGATTCATCGAAGGATTCTCCAAGATCGCTGTGCCGCTTACCGCTCTTACCCATAAGGAAAAGCCTTTTGTGTGGGGAAACGCACAAGAGACTGCCTTTCAAACCCTCAAGCATATGTTGTGCAACGCACCGATTCTTACTCTGCCCGACGGAAGCGACAACTTCATTGTCTACTGTGATGCTTCTAACCTTGGTCTCGGCTGTGTTCTCATGCAGCGAGACAAGGTTATAGCCTACGCATCTCGTCAGCTCAAGATCCACGAGAAGAACTATACAACCCATGACCTCGAGCTAGGCGCGGTTGTCTTTGCATTAAAGATTTGGCGACACTACCTGTATGGCACAAAGTGTACAATCTACACTGATCACAGGAGTTTACAACACATCTTTAATCAGAGAGAGCTTAATATGCGTCAACGCCGATGGGTAGAACTTCTCAATGATTACGACTTGTGAGATTCGTTATCACCCAGGCAAGGCGAACGTGGTTGCTGACGCTCTTAGCAGAAAGAGTTACGTGCTCAGTACTCGAAACATCCAAGCACAGCACAACCTCGAAACCCTCATCCGAGAAGCTCAACATGCTTGCTTTAACGAGCGTACATTGAAGAGGGAAAGGATCTATCACGATGGAGCTCAGTTAGTAAGCAAACCAGATGGGATATTCTATTATCTGGACCGAATCTGGATCCCCAAGCGGACTGATTTGCGAAAGATTATCATGAACGAAACCCACAAGTCCCGATATTCTATTCATCCCGGTGCAGACAAGATGTACCAGGACCTGCGTTATAAGTTCTGGTGGCCGGGTATGAAAAGGGATATCGCTCTGTACGTTGGAAGCTGTTTAACTTGTGCAAGAGTCAAGGCTGAACACCAAAGACCTTCTGGCTTACTCGAACAACCGCCGATACCTATATGGAAGTGGGAGAGTATAGCTATGGATTTCATAACGAAACTCCCGCCCACGCCATCAGGTCACGACAATATTTGGGTCATAGTTGATCGTCTAACGAAATCAGCCCACTTTTTACCGATACGCGAAGACTATAAGGTGGAACGACTAGCCCAAATCTACACCGACGAGATCATTCGTAATCATGGTACGCCCCGTGACATCATTTCAGATCGCGACGCTCGGTTCACTTTGTGACAACTGGCACAAAACCGGTAACTTCCGTACATTTTAATTATTTAATGACTGCAATTATGAGCTTAAATGTCAACATTGACTGATTAGAAGCTAAGCAAGTGAATTCATGCACGTTGTATACTACAAAATATTGCTTTATGCAAAAACGAGAGCGTTGCGTCAGAAATATTAGTAAACTCACCGGTAAGACACACTGTGTCAACGGAACTGCAGAAAGCAGTCAGACATTAGAATTGAGGCCTAGGTGTAGGTCCTACGACAAAGGTACATTAAAACCCAAGAGTACATATCAGGGTTTAATTTATGGTCGTTACGAAAGCTAAAACACGCACTAAAAGGCACCCGAAACACACTTTAAGTGCAGAACTAATTACGACAAAACTGCGAAACGAACGTTGGTTGCCGCCCGGATAATATTTAATCCCACAAATATTCTGTTATGATTAAAATTTTATTTTAATCAGGTTCGTGTTGAAAAATAAATTGAAACGCTTAAAAACGTTATTTTTCAAGTTTAAGCGCGTACCGTGGGTTCCTACGCGACACAGTGCTTACACTGCAAAACGCAGACAACGCAGAAAACCTAGGAATATGCTAGGAATATTCCAGGAATATACCAGGAATATGCTAGGAATATGCTAGGAATATTCCAGGAATATGCCAGGAATATGCTAGGAATATTCCAGGAATATGCCAGGAATATGCTAGGAATATTCCAGGAATATGCTAGGAATATGCTAGGAATATTCCAGGAATATGCTAGGAATATGCTAGGAATATTCCAGGAATATGCCAGGAATATGCTAGGAATATTCCAAGAATATGCCAGGAATATGCTAGGAATATGCCATATGGAATGTCTATAAATACCGTGAGATGGCACATATGAACTTTCACACTTCACAACACCAAACAACTCTCCTCTCTCCCTCTAGAAAGCTCACGGCCAAACATCCCTAATCACCCATCAATTTTTCGAGCCTTGTTCAAGCCATTCCAAGCATACCCAAGCATCAAGGATCACGTATTAGGAGGCTTGGTGCACTCGGAGCACGAAGGACCTTTTTCTCTAGCTTTTATCCACCACATTCGCGTCTAGATTCTTCCCTAGCCTCGAGCTAGTGGTGAGTTACTTAAAACACATTCTTGAACTAATCTAGAGTGGTTAATATGATAGATAACAGTTAAAACTTGGAATCTTGCAATTTGATACATTAAAGTCTACTAAAAGACACTTAAATGATGGATAAAAGCTCACATGATGTGTAAATGTTGTAGTATTTGATTTGTGGGATTATTTAGGCCCGATCTACGTTGTGGTAGCTCGGATCACCGTTTAACCCGACTTTGTTAAGATCATAGATCTTGACATAAGCTTGTTTCGGACGGTACAAGGGTTAAAAGGTGAAACTCTACCACACGAGAAACATGAACTTGTGTAAAAGTATTTTTACTTGTAAAATAGTGTTTAAAACTTGCCGATCTATGTATCTACAAGTGGTATTTTCAAAAGACCAAGCGTCAAAAGGAACCACATGTTCTAAACCGGATCTTACACAAACAAAAGTGATTTTTGTGAACAAACAAGTGTATGGACACTTGTGTAACAAAAGTTTTAACAAAGAAATAATTTTCGTAAAAACCGACTAGAAGTTGTGAAACTTTATATTCTTTGAAAATAGGGTTTTTAAGAAACTAAACTTATTTTTAAAGATAACAAGACTTACTAAATGTGCTAGTAAGTTACTACACAATTTTAGTAAATAACCAAGTTCATGAAATGGAGAAATTAGTGATATTCGTGGATGATTATTGTTGATAAGTGTTGTTGATGATTGTTGACGATTTAAAAGAAAATAAACACATGTTTTGAAAACATGGGAAACCTCCATTTTTAGGGGAAACTCTGCCAAAATTTTTATAAATTTTGATACTTAGAAAAATATAAGTTTTTGAGAAACTTATTCCCTAAAAATGTATTTAAGAGTATTACCAAGGTTTCCCTAATTTTTGGTGATAAGAAATGAGGATTTCTTCAAGAATAAAAATGGATATAAGTATGTATATTTTTGAGAGAAAAATATATATTATTTTATCACTAACTTTTGTGCTAAGTGTATATAGTATGTGTTATACGTGCTAGCGTATTAAGACGTAAAAATACACTAAACACTCATGAGGAGTATAAACATGAAAATACACATGCAATATACTAGACGCATAATTCGGGTGCAAAGTGCAAAACACAAAAGACTTATATCTATTTGTGAGAAAATAATATAAGTAAGACATTTAGTTAAAAATATAAAATATTTTTAACACAAGAAAATATACACGAAAGTGAGTGACTGAACTTGTGCGACGCAAGTCTAGTGACTAACGTTAAGAAAACGCGTATAGGTTACGACGTTAATTAAGCAAAACCGGTGAAGTTTACGACGCAAGGAACGCAAAGTTGTGAGTTCATGCTCCCCCTTTTCTCTTAACTGTTTTCAGTTTTATAACTTCGGGGGTGAAATACATGTTACAAATATTTTTATGTTTAACAAATGGTATGATAATAAAAAGCACACTTGGTGAGAACGAGTACCAAGTGTGTAGCGATATAAGAATACAAGAAACACACTTGGTGAGAAACGAGTACCAAGTGTGATGTGATATAAGAATACGGGAAGCGCGCTTGGTGAGAAACGAGTACCAAGTAGGATGCGCTATGAAAAATGATGCGAGGAATCGTGTCACGAATAGGGTACAGAAGCACCATTAATCAACAATATACCTAGACCGCAGAACAAAAGGTTAGATCTAACGGGTGCCGGGCAGCCACACTCTCGATGAGGGCGAGTATCGAGTAGTGCTTTTGTGTCTCAGAATATACCAATTAAATGCCTAAGGTTTGGTGACTTCCTATGTCGTGTCACATGTTAATGGCTTTGCAACCCATTAACAATCCTGATACATACAGGAATACTTAATTTACATAAAAACTCATACCATTCTAAAACTTGATGAATACTTGAGTACATGGGGTACTCAAGAAAAGCATGGATTATACTTGAGTACGTGGGGTACTCTAGAAGAATTTGAATCATACATGAGTACGTGGTGTACACATGAAACTGGATTTAATGAAAACTCGATTTATTCACAAAATATGTTTTCATACAAAGTATACAAAAGTGCAAAACAAAACGGCATGAATTCACACCAACATTATGTTGACGTTTTTCCAAAACTCACATGTATTTCAGGTAACTAGGATGGATGTGCGCGTGGTCTCTCTTATGCTCGTGGATGTCGCTTGTGTTTGTCTTTAAATAAAGTGTAAACCTTTTAAGACAATGTTTTATGTTAACTCGCGTTGTAAACGCTAACTTATGATTTCAAGTTATGGTATTTGAAGTTATTTTCATGAGCATGTAGTATGTTTACCTTTCGTATGCAATGAGAACCTTTCATGATCACACCTCGTGCTTCCGCCGCAGAAAGGGGTGTGACACACTTCGCGATTGTGGGAAACGTTTCAAGCGGCCCTTGGTACGTAGCTTAATTTGAGTACTGCATTCCACCCTCAAACCGACGGACAGACTGAAAGAACGATCCGTACTCTTGAAGACATGCTCCAAGCGTGTGTTATAGACTTTGGTGGTAGTTGGAACAAACACCTGCCATTAGTGGAATTCTTGTACAATAACAGCTATCATGCCAGCATCCAAATGGCACCTTTCGAGGCTCTGTATGGTAGAAGATGTCGATCGCCTATTGTGTGGCACGAGATCGGTCACTCGCAACTAACCGGTCCCGAGATTCTACAAGAAACGACTGACAAAATCCACCAGATAAGAGACAATTTGGTAAAAGCTCGGAACAGACAGAAAAGTTACGCCGATAAAAGACGCAAGCCCCTTGAATTTGAAGTTGGTGACTACGTACTCCTAAAGGTATCACCTTGGAAGGGTGTAGTCCGATTCGGCAAGAAAGGGAAACTCGCGCCTCGATATGTTGGACCTTTTAGGATTCTGGAAAGAATCGGAAAAGTCGCCTACAGACTCGAATTACCGGAGGAACTCAGTAACGTCCACCCGACTTTCCATGTCTCTAACCTCCGAAAATGCCTTGCTGATCATGATCTAATCGTACCACTCGACGATCTTCAGGTCAACGAAACATTACACTTCGTGGAAAAGCCTGTCGAAATCATGGATCGCCAAACCAAGCAGCTCAGGCGCTCTCGCATCCCGATCATGAAGGTCCGGTGGGAAGGCAAACGAGGCGCGGAGTTCACTTGGGAACTCGAAAGCGACATGAAGGCCAAGTACCCGCAGTTCTTTAAATAAATAGATCTGAAGCATCAAATTGGTAAATCACGGTGTCGTGTAGCCTTCGAGCCTAATTTCGGGACGAAATTCCCTAAACAAGGGGAGGCTGTAACACCCCGTGTTTTCGAATGTCAAAGTCAAATTCCAAGTCAACTTTGACTTTCTCTGACTGTAGATAGTCGATTTTGTGTTTTAGTTGTATTATGTGGAGTAAGTGTTGTAATCAGCAAGAATCGAAGTAATCGAATGTGTTTTAACGCGAACCGATCTACGCTTGTGAATGATAGGAAGTAACAATGCGATAAAGTTAACCTAATCAGCAATCAAACCGATCTAACAATCAATCGAACTCGAGACTCGAATTATGTGAATTATGGTATTGTTATACGTGTGTGTGTGCCTTATGTGTTAATTGTGCGTGTTTACTTTATGTTGGGTGTGGTATTCAAGCAATAAATCGAAAATCGAATCGAAACTCGAAAGGCAATCGAACTCAATCGAAACTGACAACGAAACGTGAAATATAGATGCTTGTATGTAGATATAGTCCCAACTACTAAAAGTAATTTGACTAGGAACTCCATCGAAATCGTATCATCGTACATCGGAATCGAAACGTCAAAGACCGTCGCAAAAATACTCGAAGTGCGTGGCGGATCGAACAGGAAGCATCCTGATCGAACAGGCCAGCCGATCGGCTAGCACCTTGCCAGCCAATCGAGCAGCCCACTCGATCGGAACTCCCAGCCGATCGGCTGCCACTTTCCTCTTTTGGAAGCCTATAAATAGGGCTAACCTTGTCTTCATTTCCACTTTTGGAAAGTTCTGACCGGCCAACTCCTATTCTTCATGTTGGTGCACTACATCTGTTGATTCCGTCTAAGTGTCTAGGATCAGGTCTTACATTGTATTGTATAGCAAAGGGCACGAAATACGAGAAAACGGGAGTCTGTATAGGTTTTAGGAGTCTGGGTCGCTCATAGGGTCATAGTAGTCATGGACCGCTTATTTGTCATGTGGGCCGCTTATGTGGTAGGGTCTGGACCGCTCATATGGACATGTCCACATGAGCGGACCCAGAACACTATATATAGGTGTGTCAAGAGCGAACCAGAGGAGTGATTGATGGTATTCCACGCCGAAGCTCTGTCGGTGTGACGTTTGAGCTGTAAAACGTTGCTAATCAATACAACAAGCAATTAGGAAGAAGAACAAGCTATATCTACTTGCATTTCTTATTATTCCGCATCTGAAACGCAAGAGTTAACCTCTGAACGACTCGTTTGGGTCAGCATTCGATCCTACAATTGGTATCAGAGCTTTGGAGGAAGTTTTCTGCAGATTGTAGCTGTTTTTCATCATTTCTTCTCACTTCTACACCTTTTTTTCTTATTTCCGGGAAATTTCATGGTTGAAATTCGTTCAAAAGCTCACAGACTGTATAACATCATACTTAGACAAATCCTTGGAAGTTTCAGGCCGAAATTCAGCTTAAAAACAGATCAAAACATGTTCGGAATGTGGACCGCTCGAAGTGACGTCACTGTGAATCGCTTTTAGGTCAACGTTTTGGACCGCTCATTCGTACAGTTTTGCCTCTGGACCGCTCCAAAAATCAATCCCTGGATCGCTCGAACGAACTGTCCTGAACCGCTCGTAAGAACATTTTAGGGTCGCTCCAAAGATTTTCTGGATCGCTCATTTGTTTCTTTCTGGACCGCCCTTAGAATATCCCTGGACCGCTTGAAAGACAGATTTTGGATCGCTCGAAAATTAGTCACTTGGACCGCTCGAGTGTACTGGACCGCTCCTAAGAATTTCTCTGGATCGCTTTTCTGTAAGTTGCCTTGAAAATCGTGCTAAGTCATCATGAATTCTGAGTTTTACAACGCCTTTGCTACATCTACCACTCCAGCCGCGATTGCTCAAGCCATGAACTTAGAAAATGAGACGGGAACAACTCAAAAGCCCCGAAATTGATGAGCATTGAAGAGTATTATGGGTGGAAGGATCGCTTTGAAAACTGGGTTCAGGCAAATCATCTCAGATCGTGGGAATGCATATTGGAAAAGTACACATTGCCTCGAACAGAGTTGCAAGTCATTAAACAGATATCTGAATTCTCAGAACAAGAACGTGCAATGTACAGAGCAGAGAAAATGATGATCAGTTTGTTACAGCAGGCTATTAATGAAGATATATTCATTCTGCTACAACACGACAAAACTGCAAAATCAATTTGGGATGCTCTTAAAGTAAAATTCGAGGGTAGTGAAAGTATGATCAAAAGCAAGAAGGCATTGCTTAAAAAGGAATTTGATTTGTTTAGTAGTTTGCCGGGAGAGGATACTAAAAAGCTAATCGAGAGATACTGCCACTTAGTGCGATCGTTATCGATGTTGGGAGTTGAAAAAGGTCGTGAGGAATGGGTTGATAAATTGGCTGATGCGTTACCTCAGAAAGAGTGGGGAACGTATTTGATGATACTGAAAAACACGGATGTTTATGACAAACTAACAATTGGTCAGTTTATTGAGAAAATTGAGAGTCAGGATCTTGAACAGTAAAAGATCGCGAGGATGAATAATCCTAGTGGTCAACAGGATGTTAAAATGTACTATAAAGGTAGTATTCCAGTTTCTGAAGCTGAAAGAAGTTCAAAGATTCAAACCGCTTTCAGTGCTGGAGATTCATCAGAAAAAGTTGATCAGGGTTCAAACAAGAGCAGCAGCGGGTTTTCATCATTTCCGAGTGTAAATCCAAAAGAGACTAACACTAGTTTTCAGTCTCAGAGTACAAAAACTGGAAACGGATATGTGATTCAGTGCAACATAGCTCTCAACCTTCCAGAAGGTCAAAGCTTCTCCGAAGACACTGCTAAAGATCATATGGCACTTCTGGGTTCAGTTCTGTTATCTTATGAAGGTCTTGTTGCTGGTCGAATTGGAAATCCTATGCTCACCAAAGAGGATTACGATCAAATAGACGCTGAGGAAATGGAACTTATGGATATCAAATGGTGTCTTGCGAGTGTTCTTCGTCGGGCTGAGAAATTCAAAACCATTACCGGGAGAAATGACTTTTTAGATGCTCATGTTTCAACTTTAGGTTTTGATAAATCTAAAGTTACTTGTTTTCGATGCAGGGAAAAAGGCCATTTCAAGCGGGAGTGCAAAGGAAGAGAAGCTAGCGGAGCACAGAATCAATTCGGGAAAGATGATTACTACCGCAAAGCTATCTATCAACAAGTTGGTCAATCCCAAGAACCTCAGACAGCTCATGGGAGAAAGATTGAAGACTCCAAAAGAGCTTGTGTTGTAGATTTTCAGCTGGAGTGATTACATATCATCTGAAGCCACAACAGAACGTGTTATCGATCAAGATGATGAGAAACTACCAGAAGGTTTCAGTTGGGATATGTTCGTGGATGAAAAGGGAGGTTTTAAAGCTTTCATTGCCAAGATTGTCCGAGAGCCAAATTTGTTTGCTACTTGGATGAGATCTATTGGAGAGAATGTGTCAAGTGGAGATGAAAAATCTGTGTCATCTGATGAAAGTTCAGATAGTACTGATAGACTTTCAGAACACTCTGAGGATGTTTCAGATAGTTCAGATGAAATTGTACAAGATGAAACTGTTCAAGAACAGGATGTTGTATTTGACAAAACACCATCTGATTCTAGTGTATCTGATGCTGATTCTGAAAAATCAGTTCAATTTGATCAATCACCAGATCATAGTAGCAGTGATGATGAGGAAGAGAAACATATAAATATTGCAAAATCTCATATGTCTCCTGAAAGTTTTCATTTTTATTTTGCAGAAAGAATGGAGAAACTGAAAGAGAAACAAGCTGCTAAAGAACAACAATCTGAATCTGAAGGTGATGTTCAGAATACTAAAAATGTTGCTGAGAAAATTAGTGAGGTTGTGAAAGAAGTAGAAAAGGTGATTGAAGTAGAAAAAGTGGTTGAAGTTATTAAAACAGTCAAAGTTGAAAAAATTATTGAAGTCGTCAAACCTTGTGAAAAGTGTTTGGAAGCGTGCAAAGAGTGTGCAGCAAAAGATGATATCATAGCTGAGTACGAGAAAAAGAAAGAACAGTTACTGTTCATTCTCAATTATGTGAAGGAATCGTATGACGTGTTGAACAAAACAGTAACTGGTCTCCAAAAGACAAACACAGAAAGAGAACAGGCACTGACTATGATGAATGCAACTTTAATGTCGAAGCAAAAAGCGATAAATTTTTACATTGAAGAGAGTGCCAAATGGAAGCAAGAGTTAGAAACTGAAAAGATTGAAAACGAGAGGATTAGGAGGTTATTGTTGAGCTAGTTATCTTATTGATCGTGTTTACCCAACTGTTGCAGGTATGGAAGCTTTTCAAGATGAGAAGCCGAAAGAAAAGAAAGATTGTGGTAAGAAACCGACTGTTAGCTATAACAAGTGTCCGCCTCCAATTTGGGATGGGTATTCACCTAGGAAACCAAATGAGGAGCAACTTGCAAAAGCAGTCAATATAAAGCTTAAAACCGACACAACTGACGTCTTACCAGAAAACATTGATGTGACGTTTACCTCATCCGATACTGATCATGAGTCTGAAATAATCAAAAAGGTGGTCGATCAGGTGTTGGATACTGATGAGGAGACAGAGTCGAAATCTGAGTCTGAAAAGCCAAAGTCGTCAGTCAACAATCAAAATTCGTCGGTTAAACGGTCTTATAGTAAAGAATTTTTGTTATCAAAGGCAGATTTGAATGATGAAACATTCGAAGTTGTGTATACTTTGAATGGTTCTGACAAATTATATTACAACAAAGAGTTTCCGATAATGAGTATCAAAACGAAATTAATCAACAAAACTTTTAAACTAATAGAGGTTAATATTCCTGAATTAAAAGTATTGAAAAGTTTTGATAAACCTAAAAAATATACTTCTAGAGTTCAACAACGTCTAAACAAGAAAAAAGGTTACAATTCTGGTCCTGGTTTTCCAAAGAAACCTAACCAAAATCGTAGCTACAAAAAGAAAGGTTTAGGTTTTGTTCCACCAGAAAATCATAAAAATGAGAAAAATTTTAATTCAAACACTGAATTTGTATCAGGTGGAAGCTCGGAAGATGAACAGCAGAAACCATTTTGGAGACAGTCTAACAAAGAGTTTCTTGCTGAGAGGAGAAAGAATGGAACTGGAGTGTTTCATCCGAGAAATACTCAAACCTGTTTGAAATGCAATGAAGCTGGTCACATTGCATCGGATTGTTCGAAAGATATCAAAGCAAAACAGGGAGCTTCTCAGAAGATGAAAGAAAAAGTTGTTGAAAAATCTGAGAAATCCAAAATTTTTAAAAATTCGAAAAATGAGGTTGGGGAATGTTCGAAGAAGACAAAATTTTACAAAAGAAAAGGAAATGACAACCAAGTATGGGTTGCTAAAAGGGTAGAAGAAAAAGTCGGCGATGAATCTGGTTCCACAAAGCCAGAAGAGCCACAAGTTGTGAAGAAAGTTTCAGTGAATGATGATGTTCTTCCATCACTGAAATTTGAGGAAGTTAAAAAGAAAATTGGTAAAATTGAAATTTCAAACCAATTTTATGATGATGAAAAATAATTTGATGTCGAGAAAACATTCAACGGAAATGTTAAGAAGATATTTGGGAAAATGTTGAGTGGGAAAGCTAAAGGGGTAAAAGATTTTTACGCAACTAAAAAGGCGACATACAACCCTACAGCTGAAGAGTTGAAAGTCCTCAAGTCTGAGAAGACTTGGAGGGAAGTTTGTTTCCCAGAATAGTCAAAGGACTATGCCGGAGATCCCAAGTTTATATCGTGGATCAGGAATCGGCATCATTCTAGTTTTTGATGTATTTGTTTGATTGATTGTGATTAATGTTTGAATGTTTTGCAGGTGAAAGGACTACGCCGGAGCTTCCAGGTGGTTAATTGCGAAGCTGGAATCGGCATTTTAATTGATAAAATGGTGATGTAGACGTAATATTCCTACAATTGGTAGTTTTTGAGTATTTACAAGTGGTAATCTTGATCCCACAAGTGGTAATTGTGGTTAAATTTTGAGATGCTTGGATACGTTGAAGTAATTACATTTACAAGTGATACAGAAGGTTATTAAATGCAAATGGTAAATCAGGGACATTAAATTGTATTTGATTTACTATTCATGGCAAAAGATAGACAAGATGATGAACCACATCCCCGTTCTTAAAATTGATACTCCTACAAGTGGTTGTTATCAACACAAATTCATTTTCCGGAAAAATCATTTTGATTAAAACATACTTAAGTGTTTTGAAATCTAAATGAGAAAATGATTTGTGATAGGAGGAGTTCAGATTGTTTATGCCTAGTGAATGGCGATTTGATGTGATTCAGTGTCAGTTGTCAAGTTTCTGTACAGTTTGTTTTTGCATTTTATGTTTCTTGTAGGTCAAGAGTCTTGAAGTTTTCAAATTTTCTTTAAAATGTGTTTGCATTTTAGGGGGAGTAGGGAAATTTCTGAAAATCCAAAAACATTTGAAAATTTGAAAAAGCCAAAAACATGATAAAATTCAAAAATGAGTTTTGTTGCGTAAAAGAGGAAATGATAGTACATCAGTGGACTATCACGACAAGCTAAAGAAATGTAAAGTTAAAAAGAGTTAAACAATCTTACTGCGGATGTGTCAGTAGATTTTCGCACATTTAGTAAATTGAAACGAGATATAAACCTAAATTCAAACTTGCTTAATTCGTGGGTAACTATTCTTGAATATATGGGTAACCCCCGAAATCTTGTTTGAAAGGTCCCGTATTCTGAGATACTAGGTCTTTATACTCAGTGATATCTGGGGTATTATCCCGGGACTTCTGCTGTATGGAAATACTGACCTAGTCCCCGGATAATACTTTCTGCTAAAGCTTTGAAACATAAGCCTCGCCCTCAGCATGCTGATGAAACAATAAAATTGATAGTCACTACTGTTGAAATGCAAAAAGATCCTCTAAAGGGGACCCACCAAAAGTCGAGCCGTCATCTCTCTGCTGAACGGAAGTTCTGACCTGAGCTCTCACGGTTTCGCATTTAACCCCTTTACAGATATCAGCTGTGGTATACTCACCTGTAAGACTGAATATTTGGGATCTGGATACAGGAGTATATTCAAGTGGAGTGATACACAATTAAGTTTAAGTCTCTAAAACATTAATATCGTATCTCGAATCGATTGAAAATTGTGTTGAAAATTTAAGAGGACAAACATACTGACAATCTAGGTAAATTGTTTAAAGCTTATAATGAAATTAAGCTTAACAGTGTTGGTGATTTGTCTCATAAACTGATATGATCCTCTTGCACGAACTCACAAAAATATTGTTTGTAAATATTATATTTCTGTTTGTTTTTACCTACAAGTGGTGTCAATTATTGTCTCTCAGAAAATCCAAAAAGATTTTGTGTGTGTTTTAGCATAAAGTTTTGAAAAAGTCAAAAAGATTTTCGACAACTGATGTTGGAAAACTGATTTTCAAAATTCTGAGTGCTAAACATGATGAGCAGAATTTGAGGGGGAGTGTTTGTGAAAATCTAAATGTGTGTATTAATATAACCTTCTTCAAGTGGTTCATCATAGAGTGTTTTGATGGGAGTAATATGTTGGTGCATAGGTATTTGATAGATGAAAAAAATTAGAAAATTTATTTCTAGGTTAAGAATGTGCAGGTAATCAGGTTTTGGTTTCTAAAATTAGAGGAGAGCCAGGTTGATCGATTATGATACTAAAGATCATGTCAACTGTTGATACTGATGAACTTAAGGAATCAAGAGATCTGATCAAGAGAATTAGAGTGTTTGAAAGCCAGACAAAGATCCTGAAGATGTTACTGAAGAACAAAAGAATGCCAGTAAATCGAGAGGGGGAGTCTGTAGATTGAAAGAAGAGAAAGCCCAGAGACTGATCTAAACTAAAGACGTGAAGACACAGCATTGAAGTCAAGGTGTGTTTGTCACACCCCCAAAATCCACACGCGGAGTACCACCGCTTGGGAGCGTGACTGACCAGGATCAAGCCATCAATCATATCAAACATAGCATTTAATAATAATAAAAGTCATTAAAGTAGTTCATCATGACATGATTGATGTTTCAAAACCAAGCATTGTTTAAGTAGCGGAAGCATTGTTGTAAACCCAAGTTAAAAGTACTGAAATGTCATAAGTGTCTAACAAAGTAATACGATCCTTGTCCACAACGACCGGCTCCTCTTTGTGCAAGCTCCATGTACCTAACGATCTGCAAGGCATGTAACAGAATGATCAACAAACTAGTTGAGCGAGTTCACAGTAAGTAAGTGCGTAACAGTAAGTAACGGGTGGCTCTACTGGGCCGATAGTAAGTTATACAGGTGGGGGCTTCCCATGTTATGTGACCACTAGACTATTCGTATCAACTACTCGTATCATCCCTGTTCTTCTTCCGAGAACAGTAGCGCGTATGGGGTGTACGCAGGTTTTACGCACGTATCCTTCACAACCGAGGATAGGAGACGCGGGGGTGTACGTGGGTTTCACGTACGTATCCTTTGTACCGAGGATAGAAGTAAGTAATGCGTACACGTAGGTTTTACGTGCGTGCCTGACATCCGAGGCAGTAATTGGCATATGACCACGTAGGTGTTATCCTAACCTACGGAACCGTCCTGACATCCGAGGATCATGGTAGGTGATAGTCTAGGAAAGCATATGTACGTTCTTAGTCAATGGTAACCTTTATCCCATTCCCACGACCCGGGAATCCCATGCCTTAGTAGGAGTGTGAACTCACCTTGGGTTTGCTCGGTATGCTAAGTATGTGCTCAAAGTAAATCAATCACGTCCTAGGGTATGCACGTATTCAAATTAGTTCATATCCAAGTTGTGCACGTATAGGTAATCATACAAGTATCAGTATGTAGTCGTTATCACATAAGTTATGTACACACTTAACAGCAGTTAAATAATCCAGTTAACCCTTAACAAGGTTAAATCATGTTACTGTGCATATTATCCTAGTTGGCGAAACACACTTATTGGCGAAACACAGGTTGGCGAAACACAATGTGTTTCGTCAACCATTCTCTGACGAATCTAATTCTATTTCGTTAACATCCTTGGCGAAACACAAAATCCTAATTCGCCGATTACTCTTGGCGAAACACAATCCTGTTTCGTCAAGAGTTCCATTTCGTCAAATCCAAATTCGTCAACATCTTAATTCGTCAAGACCACAGTTACGTCAAACATATCAGTTACGTTTTCAACAGTTACACAGCAATCACATGAAACCCTAATCTGCCGACACATCATCGATCATGCGGAAGTCATTCAACATGCAATCATCATCTAATCAATACACGAACCGCAGTTTATATGAACGTAGATAGATTCGTTATAATAACATATATTTGATCGGTATTCAGTCAACAACAATAACGACCGACCAAACCGTCATGAGCATCACAAATTCAGATTTCGCCAGACTACATAATCACATTAGTCTGATCAGTTAATAGTATTCCTAAATCAACATCATAATTCACATAAGGATACGTAACCGATTAATCATGCATACGAATCAAGATTACCTCACACATGTATTCACATCCAATCGTAATTCAAACATACACACACAATATATACAGAGAAATCTAGGAAATCAAGAAACCGATTAACAAGCATACACTAACCGAGATATCGAAGATGATGGTTTAAATCGCTTAGAGTTAGAGCTTGAGTATCACAGGGCTGCCGATGCTCAGAGGGATCCTAGGGTTTCCTATTTTGCCAAAAAGTATCGAACATAGGTCTGTGCGTGTGTAAATACGCGTTCTACCCTACTGGGCCCGAACTGGGCTTTGGCGAAACTGGTTTGGGCCGGCGGAACACATGTCTCGTCGAGGTGAGGTTGGCGAAACAGGTTTTCCTGTTTCGTCGAGTTTGATTTGACGGATCATGCTCCTGTTCCGTCGGATTGATTCGCAAAGTATACAAGGCCTAACTATTTCGAATGTGCACTAGGTTCACATTATATTATTAACACATATCATTAACACATATCATGCAATATTCAAAACACGTTTCATTATAACATGTGTGTAGTTACAAGTCAAACAAATCAACCAGTCAAAGTCAATGGTCAAAGTCAAAGTCGAAAGGTCAAGTTGTCACATTATCCCCAACTTGAAAGAAATTTCGTCCCGAAATTTGGTACGTACTTACTGAGGAAGCCAGATAGGTTGCAACGTTCACTGGTTTTCCTGGGGTGTCACATCCTCCCCCCGTTGATCTGGAATTTCGTCCCGAAATTCCGTGGTAGTAGCTTCAGCCTCAGCAGTAGTTGTATTGGTTCCGAATAACTGGGGATACTTTTCTGTCATCTGGTCTTCGCGTTCCCAGGTGTACTCTGGGCCACGACGGGAGTTCCAACGAACTCGAACAAGAGGGATTCTCTTGTTTTTGAGGACCTTAACATCCCGGTCCGTGATTTCAACTGGCTCCTCGACGAACTGCAACCGCTCGTCAATAGTGAGTTCCTTAAAAGGAACTATGAGGGTCTCATCTGACAGGCACTTCTTCAGATTCGACACGTGAAAGACATTGTGAACTGCACCGAGTTCAGCTGGTAGGTTCAACTTGTAGGCTACTTTGCCAATCTTTTCTATGATTTCGAACGGTCCAACGTACCGCGGATTTAGTTTGCCCCGTTTGCCAAAACGAACCACACCCTTCCAGGGTGAGACTTTAAGTAAAACGTGATCCCCGACCTGAAATTCCAAAGGCTTTCTACGCTTGTCCGCGTAGGCTTTCTGACGGTCGCGTGCTGCCGCCATGCGTTGTCGTATCTGTGCTATCTTTTCGGTGGCGTCCACTACAATCTCTGGACCCGTGATCTGACTATTCCCCACCTCTGCCCAACAGAGAGGTGACCGGCATTTACGCCCGTACAATGCCTCGAATGGAGCGGCTTGTATGCTGGTGTGATAACTATTATTATACGAGAACTCCACCAAAGGGAGGTGCTTTTCCCAGCCGTTGCCGAAATCAATAACGCATGCCCGAAGCATGTCTTCAAGAGTTTGGATCGTTCGCTCAGACTGCCCATCCGTCTGAGGATGATATGCTATGCTCATGTCTAATCGTGAGCCGAAGGATTTAGGCATCGCTTGCCAAAGTTCTGACGTGAATCGTGCATCCCGATCCGAAATGATGGAAGTGGGCACTCCGTGCCTCGAAACAACTTCTTTAAGATAGACGTCTGCGAGAGTGGAGAACTTATCCGTTTCCTTTATAGCTAGGAAGTGTGCAGACTTGGTGAGTCGATCCACGATCACCCATATAGTATCATTCCCCCGCTGGGATCTAGGTAGGCCTGTAACGAAATCCATGGAAATTTCTTCCCATTTCCATTGAGGTATCTTAGGCTGCTGAAGTAGACCCGCTGGTTTCTGATATTCCACTTTGACCTTTGCACATGTCAAACACTTGCCGACGTAAGTAGCGATGTGGGCCTTCATACTAGGCCACCAGTATGTAGTTCTGATGTCGTGGTACATTTTATTCGACCCTGGATGTACCGAGTAGCGGGACTTGTGAGCTTCATCCATTACCAGCTCGCGTAATCCGCCAAAAAGTGGGACCCAAATACGCCCCGTTACATAGTAGGCGCCGTCTTCCTTTAGTTCCATTCGTTGCCTTGAGCCACGTAAGGCTTCAGCCTTGACGTTTTCGGGCTTTAGAGCTTCTATCTGAGCAGTTCGTATCTGTGCAGGAAGACTGGACTGAATAGTGAGCTGCAAGGCTCGTACGCGTCTAGGTAGAGTGTCTTTCCGACTGAGGGCGTCTGCCACAACATTGGCCTTGCCTGGATGGTACTTGATAGCGCATTCGTAATCGTTCAGTAGTTCGACCCATCTTCGTTGACGCATGTTCAAATCCTTTTGCTTAAGGATATGCTCGAGACTCCTGTGATCGGTGTAAATCGTGCACCTGGTATCGTACAGGTAGTGTCGCCATATCTTAAGCGCGAAAACAACAGCTCCCAGCTCTAAATCGTGCGTCGTGTAATTCCGTTCGTGAACCTTGAGTTGACGTGAAGCGTAAGCAATAACCTTATCCCGTTGCATCAATACGCACCCAAGTCCCTGTATCGATGCGTCACAATAAACCACGAAGTCATCTGTGCCCTCTGGCAATGAGAGAATAGGCGCGCTGCAAAGCCTATCCTTTAGGTACTAAAAAGTGGTCTCCTGGGGCTCTCCCCAGCGATAGGTGACACCCTTCTGTGTCAACATAGTGAGCGGCTGAGCGATCTTGGAGAAGTCTTTAATGAATCGCCTGTAGTACCCCGCCAAACCCAAGAATTGGCGTATCTCCGTTGGTGTGCGCGGTGCAGGCCAGTTTCTGATCGAGTCTACCTTGGATGGATCGACATGAATCCCATCCTTGTTCACCACATGGCCTAAGAAGTGGACTTCACGAAGCCAGAAGTCGCATTTGGAAAACTTGGCGTACAACTGCTCCTTTCGAAGGAGTTCCAAAATCAATCGCAGGTGTTGCTCATGCTCCTCTTGACTCTTGGAGTAAATCAGTATGTCATCGATGAAGACAATCACAAACTTGTCTAAGTACGGCTTGCACACCCTGTTCATCAGATCCATAAATACGGCAGGCGCATTCGTTAACCCAAATGGCATGACAAGAAACTCGTAGTGACCATAACGAGTTCTGAAAGCGGTTTTGGAGACGTCCTCATCCCGGACTCTCAGCTGATGATACCCTGACCTCAAGTCTATCTTGGAATAGTAACACGACCCTTGTAACTGGTCGAATAAGTCGTCTATGCGTGGTAGAGGATAACGGTTCTTCACCGTCACCTTGTTGAGTTCACGGTAGTCGATACACATCCTGAACGTACCGTCTTTCTTTTTCACGAAAAGTACTGGAGCTCCCCAAGGCGAAGAGCTTGGACGTATGAAACCCTTTTCCAAGAGCTCTTGTAGCTGCTTAGACAGTTCTTCTAATTCTGATGGAGCTAGACGATATGGTGCGCGAGCTATGGGTGCTGCTCCTGGAGCGAGCTCGATCTGAAATTCGACCTGACGATGAGGCGGTAAGCCAGGTAAGTCTTCAGGAAACACCTGAGGGTAATCACGTACAATTGGAATATCCTCCAATTTATTTTCTTTTGTTGATGCGTCTGTAACGAGTGCCAGAATGGCTGTGTGACCCTTTCGTAAACATTTCTGCGCCTTTAAGAAAGAGATGATGCCAACCACTGCACCACTCTTGTCGCCTTGAACTTCGAGAGGTTCTTGACCAGATCGAGGAATGCGAATAACCTTCTCGCTGCATAAGATTTCTGCCTGGTGTTGGGATAGCCAATCCATCCCAATCACAACGTCGAAACTACCCAAAACTATGGGAATGAGATCAATAGAGAAGGCTTGGCCAGCAAGGATAAGATTACAACCCTGAACTACGTGCGTGGCTTCTAGACTTTTACCGTTAGCTAACTCTACTACATGCTTGGTGGGTAAAAGTGTTGGTGCACGTTTTAGCAGTTGACACATTTTCACAGACATATAGCTTGTATCCGCACCCGAATCAAATAAGACAGTAACATAAATATTGTCGAGGAGAAACTTACCCATAACAACGTTGGGATCGTTCACTGCGTCGCCTCGACCAAGCACAAAAGCGCGTCCCCGAGCTTCATTGCCGTTGTTATTTCCTCCGTTGTTGTTGTTGCCGTTGCCCTGGTTGTTGTTGTTGTTGTTGTTCTGGTTCCTGTTGAGCTGTGGGCAGTGTCTCTTGATGTGGCCTTCAGCACCACAATTATAGCACCCCTTGTTGCCCTGTTGCTGATTCTGCTGTGCCGGTGGCTGCTGCTGATTCTGATTCGCAGGACGAGGGCTTCTACAGTCTTTGGCCTCGTGACCCATCTTGAGGCATCTTTGACAACGGCCCCTGTTACACTGGCCGCTGTGGTGCTTGTTGCAGTTGTTACACTTTGGAAGGTTTCCGCAATATCCACCCTGCCTGTGGCTACCTGACGACTGCTGGTTAGGGCTTTGATAGTTGTCAGTCTTTCGCTGCTGATTCTGGGACTGAACCGAAACTGATGCTTTGCTTGAATCCCCCTCCCATTTCCTCTTGTTGTCACTGAGGGTAACGGGAGTAGCTGAAGGAGTGACTGTAGCAGTAGCGCTGACACGCTTAGGCAGTTTATTCTGATCCACTGCCTGATCGGTGATGCGATGAGCGAGACGCTGGATTTCCTGGATGTTGTCGAGGTTAGCCGAGGTAACGTGGCTCTGGATTTCTGGTGCCAACCCCTTGAGATACATCTCGATACGCTTGTATGGAGGGTCCACCATAGTTGGACACAGAACGGCCAGCTCATTCGACCGTTTAGTATACGCTTCGATCTCTGATCCAACCATTTTCAAATTATACAGCTCGTCTTCCAACTTGTGAATATCTTCACGCGTACAATACTCCCTCTTGATAAGTTCCTTGAAATCATTCCAGGGTGTGGCGTTAGCAGCTGCCAACCCTAAGATCTGAACTTGGGCGTTCCACCAAGTTAGGGCTATTCCTTCTAGCGTGCCAGTGGCGTATTTCACCCTGCGTGCCTCAGGGCATTCACACATTTCGAATACTGATTCTAGCTTCTCGAACTAGTGGAGGAGTCCAACCGCTCCTTCTGTGCCGCTGAACGTGCCGGGACGGCAGTCCATAAAGTTCTTGAATGTGCAGACAGGCTGCTGCGCGTGTTGACCTATTGTGTACGAACAGGGCGAAGTTAAATACGAGTGTTAATGTAGGATCTAAAGATCCTAGTGTGTGCCTATACTGCAGGATATACTACCTGCTTGAGCTGCTGCAACTGCCGCAGCAACTTGGGCTTGAACAAGAGCCTCTAACTGGGCTTGTGTCATGTTAATTCTTCCAGCCATTGATCTTCATGTCAAAGGCGAAATTGGTGAGAAAAGTTCGCGAATAGTGCGATGACAGAAAAGTGTAAGCACGTAAGGGTTCTTAAGCGATAGCAAATAGTGAGCATTGTAGTCTAAGCATACCGCGAGCAAAGTTCTAAGTAATTCTAGCAAGTAGGCAATAAACATAAACCTTATTACCTAAAATGTCGAGTCTTGCACGTGGAGTGAAGCGTCGTTGTGGATCGTTGAGAGCACTGTTCGGGTTATAGTCTGGTTTTAATAAAAACTTTTTCCCGTATTAAAACCAAGTTCTCTATAACCAATGGCTCTGATACCAATCTGTCACACCCCCAAAATCCACACGCGGAGTACCACCGCTTGGGAGCGTGACTGACCAGGATCAAGCCATCAATCATATCAAACATAGCATTTAATAATAATAAAAGTCATTAAAGTAGTTCATCATGACATGATTGATGTTTCAAAACCAAGCATTGTTTAAGTAGCGGAAGCATTGTTGTAAACCCAAGTTAAAAGTACTGAAATGTCATAAGTGTCTAACAAAGTAATACGATCCTTGTCCACAACGACCGGCTCCTCTTTGTGCAAGCTCCATGTACCTAACGATCTGCAAGGCATGTAACAGAATGATCAACAAACTAGTTGAGCGAGTTCACAGTAAGTAAGTGCGTAACAGTAAGTAACGGGTGGCTCTACTGGGCCGATAGTAAGTTATACAGGTGGGGGCTTCCCATGTTATGTGACCACTAGACTATTCGTATCAACTACTCGTATCATCCCTGTTCTTCTTCCGAGAACAGTAGCGCGTATGGGGTGTACGTAGGTTTTACGCACGTATCCTTCACAACCGAGGATAGGAGACGCGGGGGTGTACGTGGGTTTCACGTACGTATCCTTTGTACCGAGGATAGAAGTAAGTAATGCGTACACGTAGGTTTTACGTGCGTGCCTGACATCCGAGGCAGTAATTGGCATATGACCACGTAGGTGTTATCCTAACCTACGGAACCGTCCTGACATCCGAGGATCATGGTAGGTGATAGTCTAGGAAAGCATATGTACGTTCTTAGTCAATCGTAACCTTTATCCCATTCCCACGACCCGGGAATCCCATGCCTTAGTAGGAGTGTGAACTCACCTTGGGTTTGCTCGGTATGCTAAGTATGTGCTCAAAGTAAATCAATCACGTCCTAGGGTATGCACGTATTCAAATTAGTTCATATCCAAGTTGTGCACGTATAGGTAATCATACAAGTATCAGTATGTAGTCGTTATCACATAAGTTATGTACACACTTAACAGCAGTTAAATAATCCAGTTAACCCTTAACAAGGTTAAATCATGTTACTGTGCATATTATCCTAGTTGGCGAAACACACTTATTGGCGAAACACAGGTTGGCGAAACACAATGTGTTTCGTCAACCATTCTCTGACGAATCTAATTCTATTTCGTTAACATCCTTGGCGAAACACAAAATCCTAATTCGCCGATTACTCTTGGCGAAACACAATCCTGTTTCGTCAAGAGTTCCATTTCGTCAAATCCAAATTCGTCAACATCTTAATTCGTCAAGACCACAGTTACGTCAAACATATCAGTTACGTTTTCAACAGTTACACAGCAATCACATGAAACCCTAATCTGCCGACACATCATCGATCATGCGGAAGTCATTCAACATGCAATCATCATCTAATCAATACACGAACCGCAGTTTATATGAACGTAGATAGATTCGTTATAATAACATATATTTGATCGGTATTCAGTCAACAACAATAACGACCGACCAAACCGTCATGAGCATCACAAATTCAGATTTCGCCAGACTACATAATCACATTAGTCTGATCAGTTAATAGTATTCCTAAATCAACATCATAATTCACATAAGGATACGTAACCGATTAATCATGCATACGAATCAAGATTACCTCACACATGTATTCACATCCAATCGTAATTCAAACATACACACACAATATATACAGAGAAATCTAGGAAATCAAGAAACCGATTAACAAGCATACACTAACCGAGATATCGAAGATGATGGTTTAAATCGCTTAGAGTTAGAGCTTGAGTATCACAGGGCTGCCGATGCTCAGAGGGATCCTAGGGTTTCCTATTTTGCCAAAAAGTATCGAACATAGGTCTGTGCGTGTGTAAATACGCGTTCTACCCTACTGGGCCCGAACTGGGCTTTGGCGAAACTGGTTTGGGCCGGCGGAACACATGTCTCGTCGAGGTGAGGTTGGCGAAACAGGTTTTCCTGTTTCGTCGAGTTTGATTTGACGGATCATGCTCCTGTTCCGTCGGATTGATTCGCAAAGTATACAAGGCCTAACTATTTCGAATGTGCACTAGGTTCACATTATATTATTAACACATATCATTAACACATATCATGCAATATTCAAAACACGTTTCATTATAACATGTGTGTAGTTACAAGTCAAACAAATCAACCAGTCAAAGTCAATGGTCAAAGTCAAAGTCGAAAGGTCGAGTTGTCACAGTGTTGGCGACTCCATCAACATCTGAGGGGGAGTCTGTTGGTGCACTACATCTGTTGATTCCGTCTAAGTGTCTAGGATCAGGTCTTACATTGTATTGTATAGCATAGGGCACGAAATACGAGAAAATGGGAGTCTGTATAGGTTTTAGGAGTCTGGGTCGCTCATAGGGTCATAGTAGTCATGGACCGCTTATTTGTCATGTGGGCCGCTTATGTGGTAGGGTCTGGACCGCTCATATGGACATGTCCACATGAGCGGACCCAGAACACTATATATAGGTGTGTCAAGAGCGAACCAGAGGAGTGATTGATGGTATTCCACGCCGAAGCTCTGTCGGTGTGACGTTTGAGCTGTAAAACGTTGCTAATCAATACAACAAGCAATTAGGAAGAAGAACAAGCTATATCTACTTGCATTTCTTATTATTCCGCATCTGAAACGCAAGAGTTAACCTCTGAACGACTCGTTTGGGTCAGCATTCGATCCTACACTTCACCTTTCCTCAGATTTCTCTCAATCCCGGTAAGTTTTCACTCTAATTCTTGTACAATCTAGATCATTACTTGATTCTACACCTTTCTATCTTTCAAAACTTGGATTCTAACCGTGAAATCACCAAGATCTAAGTGTTCTGGGGTGATGTCATCATGGTGTTCTTGAAGAACATCATGTTTTGGCCTCATTCCACTATGATTAGCTTTGATCTAACCGGTTTCCACATGAACAAGTTAAGATCCATCATAGATCTAAACATTTTCATGATGTGAAGGATTAAAAGAAGGATTTCCAACTTTCTTTCAACTCTTTTACACTCAATGCTTTCAAATCAATAGAAACGGAGCTTGAACTGGCTAAACAACCATTCTAACAGCTAAGAGGTTCAAGATTCGGATTCTATATACAAGGTTAACCCGATATCGGTTAAACTCTAAACCGACACTCCGAACCGTTTACCGGCCGGACTTGGGTGATTCCTGTCCGAGCCAAGGAAACAAGTAGGAACGGAGGTTATTATGGTTCAACACGTTGTCAAGATACCTTGAAAGAATGACAAATAAACAAACAGCCAGGTGTTAGACGAAAGGCTGACCAGGTCAGAAAAGCTGGCCGAACGGCTAGGCTGTTCGAACAGCCCAGCCGATCGGACATGCCAGCCGATCGACCGGGCCAGCCGATCGGCTAGCACATGGTCCCACACTCCCAAACTATTGAAGTATAGTGTTGAAGAAGTAATATTCAATTGAATGGGTCATTCGATGGATAAACATTACTGTTCGGATCATGAGATACTATGCTTCAACACTTAATCGTTTTCACAAATTGTTCGTAGTAGGGAATGCCAGCCGATCGAACAGACTATTCGATCGAGTGACATTCAGTTGGGGACTAACTTGAAGCTCCTAGCCGATCGAGTGAGCTAGCCGATCGAGTGAGCTAGCCGATCGAACGAACCGTTCGATCAAACGACTTGAAAAGGTAGGAACACTTCAGTGTTCTCAAATACTGCAACAAAAACTTCCAAAGTTCAAATCCTCTAACACAAACACACCAGAGGAAGAAACAATCCACTCGAATGGTCCAGCCGATCGAGCCAACCGGCCGATCGAACAGGACTGCCCAATCGGTTATACCAGCCGATCGAACAGGCCGTTCGATCGAACCTGCCGTTCGATCGACCAGCCCATTCGATCCACCCATACTTGTTTACTTTTCCGCGTTACTTATCGTTATGCTATCGAACTATTCAGGCTAATCTTACTCTCAGTGCTCCCTTCAATCCACAATCAATCACTGTGAGTATACTCGAACCCTTTTTGCTTTAGCACTTTTGGGTGTTACATACGTTACCTATCAAAATCACAAACGAACACACTATACAAACTATTTGAACGCTAACCAATCGCATGTATTATGTGATTAAATGTATGCTTGTTATTATGTTTACACGTGGAAAGCTGTCTACCTGCCTTAGCAACGTAGTACTATAGTTTGGACTCAGCACCCGCTCACACGGGGGTTGTTAAGGACAATCTACTTGCATGATTTACGGTGGTGATCATGTATTGCGAACTGTCTCGGACAGTCAACCCGCAGTCACTGGTATTGATAGGTCCATGTTGATAATTTACATGCATCATTGCTCTCTCTGTGTACGTGCTGGTTATGCGTAAACTATTCGAACTCTATATGCTATTATCAAACTTGTATGCTCACCTTTACATTTTATGTATTGACTTTATTTTAACGTATGTGACAGGTGCTTAAGTTGCTAGGATGCTTAGACGCGTGGTGATGAAATCGAGGCTAGGAAGAGTCTAGAAACCAAGACAATTTATATTTATATGTTAAATCTGAGTTGTCGGAACATGTTTTGTTTGAAGAATATCTATGTCTGTAATAACTAGATTTATCTTATGGGTCACGGTATGGGACGTGATATTTGAAACTATTTGGTAATAATAGTTGTTATGGAATTTCTTTGAACAATCTGTTTCGCTCAGTGCCGCGCACCGATGATTCTGCCATCGGTTGGGGTGTGACATCCGATACTTTTATTTTGTTACAAAATTTATGGCGAAGTTTATATTTGAAACACAAGTCATAAAATATACTTGTAATATTGGTTTGGAAAAATATTTTCTAAGTCTTGTTACTTTTAGAAAATTTCGCCAGAGTTTCCCCTAAAAACGGAGGTGTCCATGCTATTAACATATCATTTTCTTTTCAAAATCAATCAACAACAATCCTTGAATCATTTTTACATTACCAAGAGCAAAATATATGCGTTTCACACTAGTCATGAACTTGATATATTTCGAAAACGCGTAGTAATTTGGTAAAGCTCTTAGTAGACTTAGTTACCTTCCGAAACGTATTTATTTCTTTAAAAATCATTTTCTTAGAAATATTTAGTGTTTACAACTTGTAAACAATTTTTTTGCTAAAATAAAACTCTTGAACTCTTCTTGTAAATAAAACATTTCCATACTTGTCTTTATCTCTAAAAATAGTGTAAGTGTTTGTAATTGTCATGGTTTTCCAAAAACCGCTTTTCTAACTTGGTTTCTTACAAAAATCCTTTGTAAACTCTTAGATTTACAAACTCATCAACTTACTAGTTAATTTATATTTTGTGAAAAAAAATCATTTTCATCAAGTTCATGTCTAACTAGGAAGTGGTTATTTTTTCGTAACCCATAACCATTTTCTTTTCTTGATAAATCATGTTTCCTAACATTATTTAACAAGATCATAGGGTGATTAACATCACAAAACCAAAAATCATCATAAAACTAACGACATACTCATGACTACATCAAACTAGTAGCATTTCACTTTCAAGTTAACCTTTTATGTTCAAGCTTAATGTAAAGTTTCATGTTCATCTTCTTAGTGTTCTTGTTCTTGTGATTTAAACATAATCATCATACTACATATTTTAACTAAGAAACAAGATGAAACAAAGTGTAACAAGACTTACTACTAGCACAAGACTAGGGAGAATCTAGTGAAGAAGATGATGAGAAAAAGATGATGAACAAGCAAGAACAAGACTCCTTTGAAGCTCCACAAGTTTGCAACCTTCTTGAATCACCTTACAAGCTTGTTTGAAGCTCAAATATGGACGAGATGGTGGTGGAATGGTGGTGATGTTGGCGGTGGTAGAGTGGCCGAGAGAGGGAGAGAAGAGAGTGAAGTGAGGGAGTGAAATGATGAAGTATGGTTGTGGTGATCTTGGCCATGCTTAAATAGATGTCTTCCTATATTTTGTACAACTCAACAAGCAACCAATCTATTAAAAAAAGAATTAAATCTAGTAGAAGATGTGTAGTATGGTGAAGATGATTTGGTGGGGTCCCTTGGGACCGATTTCGGTTTTGGGGGGGTGGTTGCAATATTTTCAACTAACAGGTAATGGATAGTTAGATTTCAAGTAATAAGCTTCCATATGTTATTTATTTGATATTTAGTGAGTGTTAGGGTGTTCGGGGATCACTACAAGCCAAGAAATAAATAAACAATGTGTTTGGCAAAAATTTGGTGTCCCGGGTAATGTCCGGTCATTCGGTTGGATGTCGTTCCTTTAAAGTGTTTAATTATTCCTTAAAGTATCTTATATATATATTTTTGCAACACTTTTAATCCCCGGTACTTAGGAAAGTATACAGGACCATTCTGCCCTTTTTTTGCATTTTACTAGTATTTTAAAATGCTGAATTTTATTAATGAGTGCAGAATTCTGCATTTAAAGTGTGTTTTAGGCACTTCCTGGCACTGTAACTAGCACCTAGTGACGCAGTTCTATGGTCCTCACTTCCCGACACTCCATACTAGTGTAGTACCTTATCCCTGGCCCATACTGGGCCTTAAAAACACTGTATGTCTATTGCTGGCATTGTCAGCATGTTTCTGAATTATCCGTTCAGTGTGCTAACTGTGCTTTGTGCATCAAGTATGTCACTAAAGTTTGTGTGTAATATACGGAGTGACAGTATAAAATATGATGCATATGTATGTATGATGCAGAAATCATAAAGTAGTTTGAACTGTCAGTTATAATCAAGCACAGTTATTAAGCACATTATTAAAATTAATTAATTGTACAGTACCTATAATTGTGAGGGTTGTCACATTCTCCTCCCGTTAAGAAAATTTCGTCCCGAAAGTTTTAGGTTCTGCTTCTTGTTGCCGGGGTCTTGGGGAACAAATGTGGGTATTTTTCCTTCATTCGATCCTCACGATCCCATGTGAATTCTGGTCCGTGTCGTGCATTCCAACGAACCTTGACAAGTTTGACACTACTCCGGCGTGTTTTGTTAATCTTCCAATCCGTAACCTCAACTGGTTCTTCAATAAAGTGGAGTGTGTCGTCAACATGAACTTCGTCGGCAGGAATGACTACTGTTTCTTGAGTTGGACTCTTTTTCAAATTTGATACATGGAATGTATCATGAACACCATTAAGTTCAGCAGGTAGGTCCAACTTGTATGCTACCAAACCAATTCGTTCCAGAATTCTGAATGGACCAATGTATCTGGGGTTCAACTTCCCACGCTTCCCAAAGCGTGCCACACCCTTCCAGGGTGAAACCTTCAATAAAACCGTGTCTCTTACCTCAGCTTCCAGAGGTTTCCTTCTTAGGTCCGCATAACTCTTTTGTCGATCACGAGCTGCTTTGATGCGCTCTCAGATCTGTGCAATCTTGTCTGTCGTTTCCTGGACCAATTCCAGACCAACTAGTTGTCTATCACCCGCGTCAGTCCAACAAATCGGTGATCGTCATTTTCGTCCATAAAGAGCTTCGAACGGTGCGGCTTGAA
Source organism: Helianthus annuus (assembly GCF_002127325.2). Taxonomy (NCBI): domain Eukaryota; kingdom Viridiplantae; phylum Streptophyta; class Magnoliopsida; order Asterales; family Asteraceae; genus Helianthus; species Helianthus annuus. The sequence goes on from NC_035448.2 coordinate 158,262,993, forward strand.
TACTTGCATGGTAACTGTTATTGTATGAGAATTCAACCAATGGTAGGTGGGTGTCCCAACTTCCACCTAAATCCATTACACAAGCTCGCAACATGTCCTCGAGTGTTTGAATCGTTCGTTCACTCTGTCCGTCTGTTTGCGGGTGAAATGCGGTACTCAGATTCAACTGAGAACCAAATGCTTCTTGAAAGGATTGCCAAATCCTTGACACGAAGCGTCCATCTCTATCAGAGATGATTAAGAGAGGCACTCCATGACGTGCAACAATCTCTCGCATATATATTTCAGCAAGTTTACTTATGTTGTCTTTTTCCTTGATAGGCAGAAAGTGCGCAGATTTCGTTAGACGGTCTACTATCACCCAAATCGTATCGTGGCCCTTGGGCGTCCTTGGTAACTTCGTTATGAAGTCCATTGAAATCTGTTCCCATTTCCATTTGGGTATTTCAGGTTGCTGTAGAAGACCTGAAGGCTTCTGGTACTCGGCTTTCACTTTGGCGCAAGTTAAACATTTCCCAACATATACCGCAACATCTCCTTTCATCCTTGGCCACCAGTAAAAATCCTTTAGATCTTGGTACATCTTATCCGCACCGGGAGGAATCGAGTACCGTGACTTGTGAGCCTCATCGAAAATAACCTTTCTCAAACCACCAAACAAAGGAACCCAAATTCGTTTCATGAAGCACAAAGTTCCTTCCCCGTCTGGTACCAATTGCTTCTCCATCCCACGGAGATACTCATCCCCGATATTCCTTTCCTTAAGAGTTTCTCTCTGCGCGGAACGAATGCGCAATGAGAGGTCTGTCAGGACAATCATTTCCAAAGCCCTGACCAATATGGGCTTGATCTTTTCCTTCCAACTCAGGGCATCGGCGACCACATTCGCCTTCCCTGGGTGATACTTGATCTCACAATCATAATCATTCAACAGTTCTACCCAGCGTCTTTGCCTCATGTTAAGCTCCTTTTGGTTGAAGATGTGCTGTAGGCTCTTGTGATCCGTGTAAACAGTGCATCGCGTGCCATATAATGTAAGGTCCGCTTCTCCATAAATAATAAATTACTTACAAGAGTAATTTAAAGACATCAAAAATACCAACTTTGATACATAGTAATTTTTTTTTTACAAAAATTGGGCATGACCCGTTCGTGAAACGAACATGCCCCCTGTTTTTAACATAATTAACTAAACAACATTCTACGATCTGTTTGACATTAAACTACCCAAAGCAAAGACAACAAGTTTTACAAATGTACGACTACTAACAAAGTTGGACAAAATAACAAGTCATGGACCAAAAAGATGAACATAAGCTAGCGGAAGCATTTGGTATAACATGACATGGACACGTGCTCGCTCCGATTCTCCAAATAGCCTAAAGTGAGGATTTACCTACATTCAACAACAAAGCTTTAAAAATTAGTCATCCTACTTGCTAAATCATAATCTCATCATTTTAGTTTCATCCGTAATATGAGCTTACATCTTTCTTACACTTTCAACTACCCAATTGCTTGGGTTTGGCATATACACTCTTAATGAGAGTTAAGCATACACATTTAACCCGTATAGTTGGGTTATTCGCTTCCAACATAATCCTAGTTCGTTCCGGTTAACGGATTGAACCTTATACATTCGCTTTACATTTATGGCCACCCGTTCTAGACGAGTGGTACCATTTCATTACTTGACCTGGTTCGATTCGAACCGGTTGGCTTGCTTAGCTTAATATATCCTTTATTAACATAACCAAATCCACGAAAGATTTGTTACTTATTTACTAGTCACTGTTATCATTACATCATGGCTATTTATCGAAATAAAAACGAGATTTAATTAAGATTTTTGTATGCAACGGAACATACCTCGATCTTGTGATCCTTCCGATTTCTTAGCACTCGAGCCCTCCTCCTTCACGCCTATATCAACATAATCATTCGTTCATTTAGTATCCCAAACTTTGTTCCATTAACTTCCAAGTTACACATAATTGTTCTTTCAAGCATTTCATCAAACACATGGCGGGTTTCGCATTTTTGGGACTTTTACCTATCTTGCTAAAACATGTTTTTAAGCTAGTTTTCTTCAATCATTCTACAATAATCAATCAAACTTTATTGCATATCAATTTATCTAATGTTTATACATCATAGGCAAGGTTATTCATCAACAAACCACACACATATAAATACTTGATCATTCTATCCCTAGTAACTTCTCATATATTGGGTCTTCACTACTTAGTCAACAAAATTTGCTAGTAATCAGGTATTATTCTTGTTAGGGGAGGATTTCTTAATGACCTGTGATCCTCAATTATTATCCTGTTTGATGATCCTTACTTCTGTGTCAGTTAGTGATCCTCAGAAGTGCTTCAGGATCAGGATCATGGATCATCCTAAGGATCCTTATACTAATGATTGTCTACTTTGAATTCGGTATTATTTTGCAGGAGTATCAGCTTGGACTTGGTCTTGGCAATGTTCCTGGAGAATATTCCACGTTTATTCCGCACGTGCTTGGCTGAAAGTGGACATTATGGAGTCGTGGAAGACTTGCATGATTTGCGGAATGTTAGTTAGTGTAGTTAACTTCTATTTTTAAAAGGGGTAGCGAGCTAATTAGAGCACACTTGGCTATTTTTTGGCTACACACACTCGTACAACTGCTCTCACTAGCTCTCGGCAAAGCACTTAGCATTTTTTCACACATTTTTACACGATACACTATAGTGATCCTTGTACTTAGCTCGCTATCATCCGAAGTTGTAATACGATTATTGTTCAATTTGAGTTGGTGATTGGTAGTTTCCATCACCCGAGGTTTTTTATGCCGGAGATCATTCATTGATCAAGGGCTTTTTCCTCGTATAAATCTTTGTGTCACTTGTGCAATTCATTTCTGAGTGATCCTCATTGTTGTTTATCAATTCAAGCATCATTCCTCACAACAAAAAGTTTGGTTACATTGTCTTAGCTTGATTTCTGACCAAAACAGTTTGGTTCCCACCGTGGGGCAATTGGTGCTTCATCCCTAAGAGATTCTCGTTTTCGTGATCATTTCAGTTCATTGCATCCAAGCAGATGGCTTCATCATCAAAGAACACTTCCAGTGCGATGTCTGCAGTCAATTCATCTCAGGGCATTCCACCTTTGCCTCCACCACCTTCTAGATCTCAGAAAAATGCCGAGAAGAAACCAACTCCCATTTTCTCAAAACCTCCAACTTCTTCTGCTTCTTATACTCCTACTACTAGTGACTTCTTTACTCTGATTTTGCAGATGAAGGAGCATATACAACAGCAGGATAAGACCAATGAAAGGATTCTTAGAGAAATTGGAGACATCAAGAAACAGAAGAGATCGGCAGAGGATCATTCCCCATTGATGCCCAGATCTTTGAATTTCGATACTCCGGTTATAACTTCTCAGTCTTCAGTGGTTCCAGACGTTTAATATGTGGGAGGACCAAGAGGAGTGCATTACGGATCATCAGCAATGACTCAGGCTTCAGGATCATACTTCCAACCAGTAGGATCCCATCCTCAGCATATAGGATCCTTCGCTAGCTCAGGAGGATACTCAGGAGCGCAACAGATTCAAGGGTTCTGGCCGTTTCAAGGATCCTCGCAGGTTCAAGGATCCTCGCAGGTTCAAGGATCCCCCCAGGTTCAAGGATCCTCTCAGGTTCAAGGATCCTCTCAGTTCCATGGATCCTTCCAGATTCCGGGATCCTTAAGGAGTTTGCAATCAGGGAGTTCAGATATCCATCAGGGAGATTTTATTCCAATGCAGACCATTGCTTCTACTGGTCCTTCGATCATTCCAGAGTCTCAACAATATGGATTCACATCCGGTGTTCCTAATTTGAACCCAATGGGAGGTAACACTTACAATAATTCTTATACTACTAACCATGGCCTTACGCATGATACAACTATCAATCATGCCATGGCCAGAGAATTGCAAAAGTTAAAGGATATGATATCAAGTGTCCCAGGAGTGGTCAAGCCTATCCCGGAGATTGCTGATGGGAGCCATAAGATATCTCGTTTTGCACCACCCATCTGTGATGCTGAGATACCCAAGAGGTTCCACGTGCCAACCATGAAGTTGTATGATGGTTCAACAGATCATGAAGAACACATAGCACAATACAGGGAAAGGATGGAGATCAATCCCATCCCAGAAAGGTTAAAGGAAGCATGTCTGTGCAAGGGATTTGGATCCACTCTTACTGGATCGGCTCTTAAATGGCTGCTAAGTCTTCCCCCTTATTCTACTACCTCGTTTGCTAATCTAGTTAACCTATTTAATAACCAGTTTTCTTGTAGTAGAAACTTTGAGCGTTTAACTAGTGATCTGTATAGGATAACCCAGGGTCATAATGAATCATTAAGGGATTATATCACTAATGTTAGGGCTGGATTTTTATGACCTATGATCCTTACATATGATCCTAACATGTGATCCTAACAAGTGATCCTTGTTTCTTTGGCTGATAGTGATCCTCAGAGGAGCTCCAGGATCAGGATCACGGATCATTCCAAGGATCCTCATACTAACGACTGTTCTCTTTGGACTTAATATTATCTTGCAGGAATTACGAGTTGGATCCGGTCTTAGCAACGTAAACAAGGAATCTGTCACGATAATCTCGCACATGCATAATCAAAGATGGACGTTATGACAAATATGGAAACTCAGCACAATTCAAGGGCGATTATTTAGGCTAAATTTACTTCTATTTTCTAAAGGGGTAACGAGCTTACCATCCGAAGTTGTAAACTTTGTTTGTTATATTGAAGTTTGGTGATCGGTAGTTTCCATCACCCGAGGTTTTTTATGCCGGAGATCATTCATTGATCAAGGGCTTTTTCCTCGTATAAATCCTTGTGTCACTTGTGCATTTTACATTTGAGTGATCCTTCACTTTGTTCATCATACCAAGCATCATTCCCCGTTTACATAAAGTTTGGTTGCATTATCTTTAAGTGATTTTTGACCAAAACAGTTTGGCGCCCACCGTGGGGCCATTGGTGCTTCATTCATAAGAAAGATTTTCTGTTGGTGATCATTCCGGAAGTGTTGCATGGCTTCATCGTTGAAGAATACGTCCACAGCGATGTCTGCAGTCAATTCATCTAATGGCATTCCACCTTTGCCTCCACCACCAGCTGGATCTCAGAAAAATGCTGAGAAGAGACCAACTCCTATCTTCTCTAAACCTTCATCTTCTGCTCTAACTTCTTCTGCTCCCAGTACTAGTGATATATTTACTTTGATTTTGCAGATGAGGGATCGTATGCAGCAGCAGGATGAAACTAATGATAGGATCCTCAGAGAAATCGGAGATCTCAAAAGACAAAAGAAAACGACAGAGGATCATTCCCCACTGATGCCCAAATCTTTGAATTTTGATACTCCGATGGTTACTTCACAGCCATCAGAGGCTCCAGACGTTCAACATATGGGTGGATTAAGAGGAGTGCATTTCGGCCCAACAGTAGTGACTCAGGCATCAGGATCATATTTCCAACCGGCAGGATCCTATACTCAGCATATGGGATCCTTCATGAACTCAGGATCCTCCTTCGTTCCAGGATTATCCCAGGTTCAAGGATCCTCCTTCGTTCCAGGATCATCTCAGGTTCAAGGATCCTCCTTCGTTCCACGGTTATCCCAGGTTCAAGGATCCTCCTTAGTTCCAGGATTATCCCAGGTTCAAGGATCCTCCTTAGTTCTAGGATCATCCCATATTCAGGGATCCCTTCAGATACTAGGATCCTTGAAGAATTTGCAAACAGGAAGTCCAGATGTCCATCAAGGAGATTTTATTCCGATGCAGACCATTGCTTCCACAGGTCCATCCATCATCCCAGAATCCCAGCAATATGGATTCACATCCAATGTTCCTAACTTGAACCCGATGGGAGGTAACACTTTTAATAATTCTCTTACCACTAACCATGGATTCATGCAGGATACAGGTATCAATCATGCTATGGCCAGAGAACTACAAAAATTGAAGGATATGATATCAAGTGTTCCAGGGGTAGTCAAACCTATCCCGGAGATTGCAGATGGAAGCCATAAGGTATCTCGTTTTGCACCACCAATTTGTGATGCTGAGATACCCAAAAGATTCCATATCCCTACTATGAAGCTGTATGATGGTACGACGGATCCTGAGGAACACATAGCACAATACAGGGAGAGGATGGAGATCAATCCTATTCCAGAAAGGTTAAAGGAAGCATGCCTGTGCAAGGGATTTGGATCCACTCTTACTGGATCAGCTCTTAAATGGCTGCTATGTAAGACCCTAATACGTATTTGACTAAAAGTCGCAGCGGAAGTTCAAGCCATAAACTTTCTTTCATTATAAACACCTTAACTTATTTAAAAATTAACTTTAACATAACTCTTTCACATAAATCCATCAATCAACTTATTTACTAAGTAAAACATAGCTTATGTTTACTACATTATATACATCAACGTTCCCGTACAATCTCACTAGTGACTCGATCCTCGATCTCTGTTCCTTGATGATCCTCATGACTCGTACTACCTGCGCTCACCACATTAAATTCATAACATTAGTACGCATTATAAACATACAAGATTTATTCACGTTTACTTTTGTTCCGTTAATTCTTTACATCCCAGCTTTCCATCTGATCGTACATTCCGTGGTGAGACTTTCTCATTTTACCTGCGTTACACTTCGTTCACAAGGCACATTATTGTTATCGTCAATACTCAATTTCATTGAATACATGCGTATATACTTTCATACATACTTACATATGTGCATCCGTTCACACATAACTACTTACAAACCCACGTACCTACATTCATACGTACGTTCCTACATACGTGCATACCTACATACATACATGCATACATGTCTACATACATACCTATTACATGCCTTCTCACAACCCTACATACGTGCACACACTTTCGTACATACTCACTTGGATATATATATACACATACACATACTACTTACATACACACCTACATACATACATACATACATACATTCATTCATACATACCACTTATATTCACACATACATACATGCATACATACATACCTTCATACGTATCTACTTAAGGAAATTCTTAATTTAGGATCCCACCTTTGGGTACCATATTACTACATATTCTTTAGGATCCCACCTTTGGGTACCATATTACTACATATTCTTTAGGATCCCACCTTTGGGTACCATATTACTACATATTCTTTAGGATCCCACCTTTGGGTACCATATTACTACATATTCTTTAGGATCCCACCTTTGGGTACCATATTACTACATATTCTTTAGGATCCCACCTTTGGGTACCATATTACTACATATTCTTTAGGATCCCACCTTTGGGTACCATATTACTACATATTCTTTAGGATCCCACCTTTGGGTACCATATTACTACATATTCTTTAGGATCCCACCTTTGGGTACCATATTACTACATATTCTTTAGGATCCCACCTTTGGGTACCATATTACTACATATTCTTTAGGATCCCACCTTTGGGTACCATATTACTACATATTCTTTAGGATCCCACCTTTGGGTACCATATTACTACATATTCTTTAGGATCCCACCTTTGGGCCCCTACCCGTCGGCGACGCCCTCTAGTTTTTGCAGTTTTCTGCAGGTTCGTTTCGTCGTCCGTACGCACTAAAACGCACGTAACTTTTGAACCGTTTACCCGTTTGACCTCCCGTTTCTTCCTACATGCTTGTAAATTCACATTCTATCATATGAACATAAAATCTTACCTCCGGATTACGGAAATCCTTAACTTACATACATTCGACTTAACTATTATCTAACTATTTGACCCGTTAAGGGTATTCGCGCATTAATTGGTCTACGACTGACCAAACCATCATCCCCACTTCCATACCTGTCCAAAACATTACTCTAATCGAATAGCTTGCTTCTAAACCACTTTTAAGTTCGTTTACCCCAAAATACCCATCATGGGCATTTTGGTCAACCTTAAACCCATCATTTACGACGAAAGACTTTAACACATATTTGACCTCAAACATCATATTTAATTCATTACAACACTTTATTACTTACTTGTACTACGAAGTGATTACGGAAATCACTTACCTCGTGCGTCCATGTTCATACTCGTTTTCCTCGCCACTTTTGACCCGTTAGCCTTCCGTGCTTGATTCCGTCTCGACATGATTCCTATACTTCCATGTCATCGAAATCACATTCTTATTAGCATACATAATTGTACATGTTAACGATCATATCGATCGCATAATTCCTATTTGACTTTCATTAGTTACTTCTAGCAAGCATAATACATGTGACCAAATTCATATCATTTCAAACTCATGTAAACCATCATGTCATCGCATTAAACACACATTCGTCAAACGCGCTCCATATAACTTACCTTAATCTTACAATTAGGACAACCCGCCTAACCATCCTTCTTATACACGGTTGACTTTTAGAAGTTCAACGGTTCATTTAGTTTAACTTTCGACTTATCATTATATACCCGCAACATCATAATCGACTATACGGACGACAATACATACATTTTATCATACGATTGGGGTGCGTACCATCTTTTAAGCATAACGTACAACTAATTCATGCACAATCTTCTAAATTCATACATAGTTCATCAAATCCTTCTACTAATCAACATGTGGTATTTAAAATTAAACATCATACATATTATCATCACATTTTGTCCACTTCATCTAACAACAATTCACCATTTCTTATCCATTTCTTTAAACACTCACACACATGTATGATTCCAAACATTGTTAACATAAGTAAATCATCAATTTACATTACATCATCTAAAACCCACTTCATAACTACTTATTAATCACTTACAAGTGATCTAATCTTAATTTCTTCATAATTTCATCATGCTTTTGATATGTGTACTACCTTGTAAGCATAGTGTACAACTAGTTCATGCATATCCTTCTAATCTCATACATAATTCATCAATTTCTTCCTTCTAATCAACATGGATCATACATGCATAAACATCAAACATACTAGTATCACATTTCTTTCAATTCCCCTCATAAGAATCCATCTTACAAATCAAAATACATCAATTTTAAGCAAGAATTTAGACATAGATGATTTATCCATGTCATCATCTTCACCATAACAAACGCGTTTCACCCTTAAACATCAAATTAACCTAAACCATGCATAATCCATGTTCTATATGATGATTATAACACATACCAATGCTCAATTTCACTTGAACTCACGGATTAGAACATAACCCATTTTACACATGATCACCAATCTTAGATTTTCGACATACCTTATGATCCCCTCGTGTTGGAGATCATTAATCCATGCTCGGTTATGGATTTGAGCTTCATCTTGCCTTCCGATTTGAGCATAAAGATGGAACTAGGGTTTGAGGCTCCATGGGAGCCTCCTGCTCTCTCTCTCTCGAACACACGTATGTGTGTGTTTGTGTGTGTTAGATATTTTATAACTTAACTTTCATTTGTTCCATTTTAGCCCCTTGGTTTACTTTTAAAACATAACTGACATTACCTTTATCATTTAAGACTTTTGACCATACCCTTAACTAGGTTAAATAGCCTAGTTATTTATTTCCTGACGTGTCACATAATAACATACAACAAACATTAACATTCAGATTTTGGGTCGTTACAAGTCTACCACCCTTAAACAAGGTTTCGTCCCCGAAACCTTTCTCACTTTCATCGAACACACATTATCTTTTCTTCCAGTCCATCCATACGACCACTAGCCCATACTTGCCTGATCATTCTTTCCTATTTCATTTGCATTTTCATTTACTTGACCTGTCAATAACTGGTCATTACACATACTCTTCCATCCTTTAATATGATCCATTCTTAATGGATCTAATTACTCCATCTCACCTCTAAAAATTTACATTCTCTACATACTCTGTATAACATTCAACTTTTGTTTTGTTACCACCACAAAACTTACTATTTCATAGTCACACCTACCTGCTTAACTCTAACGTTAATCTTACTCTACGTTTTCGACAGTTACGTATACCTTGCATACCTTTATATTATCTTTAAATCATTTCGTTCATTTTACATTACTATTACTTTCTCTTCATATATTACTTAGTTCACGTATATAAATAGTTCATATCTCTCCAATCATGAGTTAAACATTTCACTAACCTCTTTTTCATTTCCTAAACCACGATCTGCAACCCAGATCGATCATCTTCTTCTCGAGTACTAACCGTTTAGGCCAACTTTCATTCCTTCGTGTAATGAGCTTCCGCTCGTGCACGTCCTTTCACCAATACGATTGGTTTCATCACATCACTAATCCAACATTATCACCAACAACATCAGCGGTTAGCATATATCATTCAATCATTCATTACACTAGGTGATTACCCATCTATAACTCTTCTACAATTTTCCTACGTACATGCTATAACACATTCCATACTTCATTCCTTACATACAATTCTTTTACTCTAGTTACTTATTTCGTCACCCTTGCGGTTTGACCCTTCAAGTCCCACTGACATCTCTTACTTATCATAGATGCATCGAGGTACACGTTCGTGCTTCTTTCCATTCATACTTACTTGAAAAGACATTCATTACATTATTCTGGTACTCGTGACCAAGCTTACCCTTCTTATTCATACTTAACTTATTGTCCGGGTGGTAGCTCGCCTTACATTATGACTCCCACGAGTCGATTACTAACACATCTAACTCATCCCGGTTTCAAAACTTCTTTCTTTCATTTTAAAATTAAAAATTTGGGTTTGCATGCCAATCCTAATCATTCTTTCATCCAGTTACTTTACACTTACTCACATGATTCGTTTGACACAACCACGGTCAAACTATTGACACATCGCGATGTGGGCTATTTTCATCATTTCTATATTTTAACTCGTCCTTCGGACGCAATCATAGCATCCATACCTTTCATTATTTCTATGTTTTGAATCCGTCTAGCGGTTTCGAACATTCTCTTCATGCATTTCATACCTTGAATCCGTCTCACGGATTCAAACATATCATTCATGCCTTTCATCCTTGAATCCGTCTCACGGATTCAAACATTGCATTCATAGCTTTCATTCCTTGAATCCATCTCCCGGATTCAGACATATTATTCATATCTTTCCTTCCTTGAATCCGTCTCATGGATTCAAATCATTTCATTCATACATTGCATTCCTTGAATCCATCTCGTGGATTCAAACATTTCATTCATACATTGCATTCATATCTTGTTGATCCGTACCTTCTTACGGATTCAACATTCTTCATTTTTTTTATCACTCATACTTTTCATTCCTACATAGTACTCTCAACTTCCCGAGAGTCTTAATTCCCATTTCCCCCACACGCCCGCCTGCTACCCAACTCTACCGGACATACCTGTAACAATTATCATAATCTCACGAACGTCATACGTTTCTCGTGTACTGGCCAGGTACGCAATCCACATAGTAGTTTCGTGCCTTCATGTAATTGTCACCTTATGTCCGTAGACTTAGGTTTCGGCGCGTGTATCACTTTCAGTACCTCATTACATACAATCCTTGTCTTTCATTTAAAACTTTTCCTTCCTTTAATGAACTTTACCATTGCTTACATCCTTACATTAAATTCACATACCTGGGTTCATTTGCCTACTTGTCTTATTACCTCTTTGCCTACCTTAGTATTCATTCTAGGCTGCATTCACGGATCATCCTCTTCCAACACTTATGCTTACCTTGCACATACAAAACCGTCAGTTTTGTTATACGTATACATAAATGCATACTTTCATCAACCCTTTACCTTTGGATCTTGATCGAGTCTTGGATTGTACGGATTTCTTATCTCAAGAGCACACAAGTTTGAGTTCAAGTACTTACCTTCTCGTACTTGATTCCCTCAAACCAGGGCTCTGATACCAACTTGTAAGACCCTAATACGTATTTGACTAAAAGTCGCAGCGGAAGTTCAAGCCATAAACTTTCTTTTATTATAAACACCTTAACTTATTTAAAAATTAACTTTAACATAACTCTTTCACATAAATCCATCAATCAACTTATTTACTAAGTAAAACATAGCTTATGTTTACTACATTATATACATCAACGTTCCCGTACAATCTCACTAGTGACTCGATCCTCGATCTCTGTTCCTTGATGATCCTCATGACTCGTACTACCTGCGCTCACCACATTAAATTCATAACATTAGTACGCATTATAAACATACAAGATTTATTCACGTTTACTTTTGTTCCGTTAATTCTTTACATCCCAGCTTTCCATCTGATCGTACATTCCGTGGTGAGACTTTCTCATTTTACCTGCGTTACACTTCGTTCACAAGGCACATTATTGTTATCGTCAATACTCAATTTCATTGAATACATGCGTATATACTTTCATACATACTTACATATGTGCATCCGTTCACACATAACTACTTACAAACCCACGTACCTACATTCATACGTACGTTCCTACATACGTGCATACCTACATACATACATGCATACATGTCTACATACATACCTATTACATGCCTTCTCACAACCCTACATACGTGCACACACTTTCGTACATACTCACTTGGATATATATATACACATACACATACTACTTACATACACACCTACATACATACATACATACATTCATTCATACATACCACTTATATTCACACATACATACATGCATACATACATACCTTCATACGTATCTACTTAAGGAAATTCTTAATTTAGGATCCCACCTTTGGGTACCATATTACTACATATTCTTTAGGATCCCACCTTTGGGTACCATATTACTACATATTCTTTAGGATCCCACCTTTGGGTACCATATTACTACATATTCTTTAGGATCCCACCTTTGGGTACCATATTACTACATATTCTTTAGGATCCCACCTTTGGGTACCATATTACTACATATTCTTTAGGATCCCACCTTTGGGTACCATATTACTACATATTCTTTAGGATCCCACCTTTGGGTACCATATTACTACATATTCTTTAGGATCCCACCTTTGGGTACCATATTACTACATATTCTTTAGGATCCCACCTTTGGGTACCATATTACTACATATTCTTTAGGATCCCACCTTTGGGTACCATATTACTACATATTCTTTAGGATCCCACCTTTGGGTACCATATTACTACATATTCTTTAGGATCCCACCTTTGGGTACCATATTACTACATATTCTTTAGGATCCCACCTTTGGGTACCATATTACTACATATTCTTTAGGATCCCACCTTTGGGCCCCCTACCCGTCGGCGACGCCCTCTAGTTTTTGCAGTTTTCTGCAGGTTCGTTTCATCGTCCGTACGCACTAAAACGCACGTAACTTTTGAACCGTTTACCCGTTTGACCTCCCGTTTCTTCCTACATGCTTGTAAATTCACATTCTATCATATGAACATAAAATCTTACCTCCGGATTACGGAAATCCTTAACTTACATACATTCGACTTAACTATTATCTAACTATTTGACCCGTTAAGGGTATTCGCGCATTAATTGGTCTACGACTGACCAAACCATCATCCCCACTTCCATACCTGTCCAAAACATTACTCTAATCGAATAGCTTGCTTCTAAACCACTTTTAAGTTCGTTTACCCCAAAATACCCATCATGGGCATTTTGGTCAACCTTAAACCCATCATTTACGACGAAAGACTTTAACACATATTTGACCTCAAACATCATATTTAATTCATTACAACACTTTATTACTTACTTGTACTACGAAGTGATTACGGAAATCACTTACCTCGTGCGTCCATGTTCATACTCGTTTTCCTCGCCACTTTTGACCCGTTAGCCTTCCGTGCTTGATTCCGTCTCGACATGATTCCTATACTTCCATGTCATCGAAATCACATTCTTATTAGCATACATAATTGTACATGTTAACGATCATATCGATCGCATAATTCCTATTTGACTTTCATTAGTTACTTCTAGCAAGCATAATACATGTGACCAAATTCATATCATTTCAAACTCATGTAAACCATCATGTCATCGCATTAAACACACATTCGTCAAACGCGCTCCATATAACTTACCTTAATCTTACAATTAGGACAACCCGCCTAACCATCCTTCTTATACACGGTTGACTTTTAGAAGTTCAACGGTTCATTTAGTTTAACTTTCGACTTATCATTATATACCCGCAACATCATAATCGACTATACGGACGACAATACATACATTTTATCATACGATTGGGGTGCGTACCATCTTTTAAGCATAACGTACAACTAATTCATGCACAATCTTCTAAATTCATACATAGTTCATCAAATCCTTCTACTAATCAACATGTGGTATTTAAAATTAAACATCATACATATTATCATCACATTTTGTCCACTTCATCTAACAACAATTCACCATTTCTTATCCAATTTCTTTAAACACTCACACACATGTATGATTCCAAACATTGTTAACATAAGTAAATCATCAATTTACATTACATCATCTAAAACCCACTTCATAACTACTTATTAATCACTTACAAGTGATCTAATCTTAATTTCTTCATAATTTCATCATGCTTTTGATATGTGTACTACCTTGTAAGCATAGTGTACAACTAGTTCATGCATATCCTTCTAATCTCATACATAATTCATCAATTTCTTCCTTCTAATCAACATGGATCATACATGCATAAACATCAAACATACTAGTATCACATTTCTTTCAATTCCCCTCATAAGAATCCATCTTACAAATCAAAATACATCAATTTTAAGCAAGAATTTAGACATAGATGATTTATCCATGTCATCATCTTCACCATAACAAACGGGTTTCACCCTTAAACATCAAATTAACCTAAACCATGCATAATCCATGTTCTATATGATGATTATAACACATACCAATGCTCAATTTCACTTGAACTCACGGATTAGAACATAACCCATTTTACACATGATCACCAATCTTAGATTTTCGACATACCTTATGATCCCCTCGTGT
Organism: Helianthus annuus; assembly: GCF_002127325.2. NCBI lineage: Eukaryota > Viridiplantae > Streptophyta > Magnoliopsida > Asterales > Asteraceae > Helianthus > Helianthus annuus. The sequence continues at coordinate 158,278,089 of NC_035448.2, forward strand.
TGGAGATCATTAATCCATGCTCGGTTATGGATTTGAGCTTCATCTTGCCTTCCGATTTGAGCATAAAGATGGAACTAGGGTTTGAGGCTCCATGGGAGCCTCCTGCTCTCTCTCTCTCGAACACACGTATGTGTGTGTTTGTGTGTGTTAGATATTTTATAACTTAACTTTCATTTGTTCCATTTTAGCCCCTTGGTTTACTTTTAAAACATAACTGACATTACCTTTATCATTTAAGACTTTTGACTATACCCTTAACTAGGTTAAATAGCCTAGTTATTTATTTCCTGACGTGTCACATAATAACATACAACAAACATTAACATTCAGATTTTGGGTCGTTACATGCTAAGTCTTCCCCCTTACTCTATTACTTCGTTTGCTAATTTAGTTAACTTATTCAATAATCAATTTTCTTGTAGTAGAAAATTTGAACGATTGACTAGCGATTTATATAGGATAACTCAGGGTCATAATGAATCATTAAGGGATTATATAACCAAATTTAGTAAAGAATCCTTGGACATTCCTAACTTGGATGTGGCCACAGCTGTTGAGGCCTTCAAGATGGGATTGCTTAAGGATTCATTGTTCTATGATGATCTTGTTATGACACCGTGCAGGAACCTAGACGAAGTAAGAACTCGGGCACTCAGGTTCATCCGGCTAGAGGATGACAAGAGGATCCAGGAGAGACAAGTAGGATCCTCAAAACAAGAAAAGCAAGGATCCTCTTTCAAAAGCAACAAATTCAAATCCTATAACAGAACTGACAATCAGAATGTGCATGCTGTAGACCAAGAGGAGGATGATGAAGATTATCCTCCAATTCCTGAATACTGTTTTTCCGTTGATAATCATGAACTAATCCTTGCAATGCAGAATCTAGGAGAAAAGGCCAGATGGCCCAGAAAAAATGACAAAACAGCCGCAACTAAAGATAAATCAAAGTGGTGTGCATACCATGAAGATTTTGGGCATTTGACAGAGGAATAATCAAGATCGATAGTGATCAACAGGAGGCTAAGGATTGTTACACCTCATCAATGAAACCAGCCTCGAAATCAAGGGAGCGATAGCAATTAAAGTATCCTCCAAGGGGTGTCTTGGAGGCAAGAGAGCAGGATGTGGACGAAATCCTCTTGGATCCTGATGATCCTGAATCCAAGATCTACATCGGATCAGGGATCCTTGATAAAATGAAAGAAGACATAGTATCCTTCCTCAAAAGAAGAAAATCTACCTTTGCATGGAAACATGAGGATATGACAGGTATATCTAAGGATATTATCACTCATAAACTTGGCATTGACAGGTCAGTTAAACCGATCCATCAAAAAAGAAGGAAGTTTGCACCAGAAAGAAATGCCATTATCCAGGAAGAGGTAGAAAGATTACTACGAGCAGGTATGATCAGAGAAGTGAAGTATCCAAAATGGCTGGCCAATGTGGTTGTTGTTCAAAAGAAAAATGGAAAGTGGAGGGTATGTGTCGATTTCACTGATTTGAATAAGGCATGTCCCAAGGATCCTTTCCCATTACCCCACATTGACTCCATGGTGGATGCAACGGCGGGTCATGAACTGTTAACCTTTATGGATGCATCATCTGGATTCCAACAAATCCAGATGGAACCATCTGACCAAGAGGATACGGCTTTTATGACCCCAACAGGTTTATATTGTTATATTGCTATGCCTTTTGGATTAAGAAATGCAGGTGCAACATATCAAAGGCTAGTGAATATGATGTTCAACGATCAAATTGAACAAACTATGGAAGTGTACATAGACGATATGGTGGTGAAATCCAAAAAAGCTGAGGATCACCCAAGGGACTTGGAGGAAGCATTTGAAATCCTTGATAATTATAACATGAAGCTTAATCCTTCAAAATGTCACTTTGGTGTTAAAGCAGGTAAATTCTTAGGATATATGGTAACCCAGAGGGGCATTGAAGCAAGCCCGGAACAAGTCAAAGCATTGGTGAATATCAAATCCCCTGCCAACGCTAAGGATGTGCAAAGACTAACAGGCAGGATAGCAGCTTTAAACAGATTTATATTCAAATCCTCAGAAAAGTGTAAAGAATTCTATGATATCCTAAGAAAGAACAAGAAATTCGAATGGACTGAAAAGCATGAGAATGCTTTACAAGCCCTAAAAGAATACATGTCCTCAGCACCAGCATTGATGAAACCAGAAAAAGGAGATGTGTTATCCTTATACCTTGCGGTATCCTCAAAAGCAGTAAGTGCAGTCCTTGTTAAGGATCATGAAGGTACACAATATCCTGTCTATTATGTAAGTAAGAGTTTACTTGATGCTGAATCCAGGTATTCACACCTTGAAAAACTTATTCTTGCACTGATTATGGCATCTACTAAACTAAGACATTATTTTGAAACCCATGTTATTGTTGTTAGAACTAATTTCCCAATTAAGAATGTCCTCAGGAAACCAGAGATGTCCGGAAGAATGGCTAAGTGGGCAGTAAAGCTTAGTGCCCATGATATAAGATATGAGCCCAGAACAGCCATCAAATCCCAAGCATTAGCAGACTTTGTGGCTGATTTCAGTAGTGATTTATAAAAGGAAGCCGAATTGGAAGTCCAGCAGCTGGATGAAACTAAGGATCCTTGGATACTACATACTGACGGATCATCAAATGTTAAAGGCACGGGGCTTGGTATACTACTAAAATCGCCACAGGGGGACATAATACCCCATTCCATAGCTTGTGAGTTCCAAGCCACTAATAATGAGGCTGAATATGAAGCCTTAATCGCTGGCTTACAAATTGCTAAGCATATGGGGATCAGGTATCTTGAGGTATACGTGGATTCATTGTTAATCACTAATCACTTTAATGGATCCTATGCTGTTAAAGGTGAAAAACTAACCAAATATTTAGAGATAGTCAAAGAATTGGCACTCTCCTTTGTTTCCTTCAGTTTTACACAGGTACCAAGGGAGGAGAATACAGAAGCTAATGCATTGGCCAATCTAGGATTGTAGGTCCCTCTCGGAGGATCGAGAACAAACCTAAACCTTGTTATACAAACTCACTAGCGAGTGCGGAATCCAAGCTAGCGAGCAAACCGGGATGATGCAAGAACAAAACACAAGAACACACAAGACTCAACGATTAACACCACTTGTATTAATACGTAGAAAGTTTCCGGTTACAAGCACAATGTTTACAATCAGTTTGCAAACTTTCAAAGAGTGTGTGTGTGTGTGTTTCGGACAGAATGCTCTCAACTTCCTAACTTTCTGTCTGTGTGCATCTATCTTTAAACACAACACTGCATGGGTATATATATACCCAGCCCATGATGTCTGGTCGAAGGATCCGATAGATGGTCCGAAGGATCATCTTTCGGATATAGTGCTTTCGAAGGATCAGTAAGGACCTCGAAAGATCACCTTTCGAGGTCTAATCATTCGAAGCATATCTTTCGAGCACCTCGAAGGATCAACAGTATCCTTCGAGGCTATCCTTCGATGCAGACAAACATCGATGCAGACAAACATATTACAACTTATTGGCCAAGTCAAACTAGGAGGATAGTTGACTTGGTCAACTTACAGACTAACTTAGGACATCGTTTACATACAGACCGAATACAGACAAAGTACAGACACAAGTGCACCAACAAACTCCCCCTTGGCTGTAGCTTTGTCTTTATCTTCTATAGTTGTAGACTCGTCTCGAACTTCGACGGTCTTTGGTCTTCGAGTTACCAAAACTCTGATGTCCTTTCAAGTCTTCAATGTCGGAGGATCTTCAAAGTCTTCACGTCTTGAAAGCAGAGAGTGTATCAACAAACTACCCGTATCATGTAGGAAGTGTGTTGACAAACTCCCCCTTAGCATAAGCTCCCCCTTGAGTTATGCTCGTGAAATACTTTAACTTTATGAAGTGAGATCCTAGTGGTGTTGATGATGGCCAGCGGCAACTCGATCATCTTCATCTTTTGAGCGCCTTCTCGTCGTGTCTTCATTCCAAATCTTGTCATCGACCATGTTCTCCTTGCCTTTAGAATCTGCACATGCAAGAAATCTAAACGCATAATGAGAACAACTGCTTGGAATATAGTATAAACAAATGACACACGAATGACCATGTCACAATCAAACACCGTCCGACAGTTTGAAAGTTTAATAAATTTGTCAATTTTAGCCTTTAACTTTCAAAACTTGCAAATTTCGACCGTTTATGAAGATTTAGTCAATTCGGTTTTCGTTCAGGTTTCAGGTAACGAAGACTCGAGCTCCAACATCGTACGATCGAAAATAAAGAAGAAAGAAAATCTTTTTGGCTTTTATAAAGTTTATATTAAAACATGCCTAAAATCTTTTTGGTATTTTTGAAATTAAAAGACAACAATTTAAAATCCTTTGAGTGTTATCAAACGACATCACCGCTAATGTCGTGCTGATATGCACCAAACGACGAAACTGTTTAAAACGACAACAATAAAAGTTAAGCAGTAAATAAATATATACAGACATTCTTTTTGCGAGTTTCGAGGGTAAGAGAATCATATCAGTGTACGGTCATGCCAAAACACTCTTGTTGTTCAGTTAGTTAATATTAAGATAAGCATCCTATAACAATTATCGGTATTGTTGTCCACTTAAGCTCAACTTATCAGATGTAATCATGGCGAGGGGATACGTTAAGGTATGATTTATACTTACCGACCGGTGTTCATCCACATCACGACACATTCCCGTATCAAGGTATGCACGAGAGTTCATCTTACCGGTGAGTATACCGATTATCATCTGTTTGACCGTATAAAATGTGAGATACTCACTTATTTTGAATTGAAAACAAGCCCTATGTGATATAATCACTTATTGATGAGGAACTTGATTTTCGTATGCATGAGGGCACAGGAGCAAGTCCGTGAACAGGTCAGTACTTTCGTACAGCAGAGAGACGAACTTGACTCCCGGATAAATGTGATATATTATCACTTATTTGTTTTGGACATGTGATTGTTTATCACTTATTGAGGTCGAATGCAGTATGTAATATGTACACGTATGTATAGTATCATGGAAGATCTAGACTTGCGTCCCCGTTATTTTTCGGTAAAAGATACAACCATGATACCCAGATGATAAGCAGCATAAAGACCGAATATCTCAGAACCTCGGCAATCTATCAAACGAAATTTCGGTACTAAGACCATATGCCAATGAATGGTTCCCACCTGGTCTTCAGTCGATTAAGATTTATATCACCCTGCACACTTTAAAATGATTGTGAGCCTACCGATACATCTTATATAGAGCTGCTTATCGTTTTTCATTTAAGGTTTAAAGAGGTTTGGATAGACCACTGATGTACTATCATTTTCTCTTTTGCTCTCCAGGAAACTCATTTTTGTTTTTCTATTGTTTTTGTGTTTTTGAAATTTTTCGATGTTTTTGGATTTTCCGATTTTTGGATTCACTCCCCCTAAAATCAATAAACTAAGACAAATTTAAAAACACAAGGGTATTTACAAAAATGATTTTCCGATGTTGGTTTTACTCTTGCTTGACCTTAATGCCGTTTACCAATAATAAAAAGTCAAATCTTGATTTGTCAAATGCTTTGGTAAAAAGGTCGGCACGTTGGTCATCGGTGTGGACCTTAACAACATCGATTAGCCTTTTCTCAAAGCAATCACGTATGAAGTGATATTTGATTTCGATGTGTTTGGTCTTTGAATGCTGCACAGGATTTTTAGTGATATCTAAAGCAGCAGAATTATCAACGTATATAGGAGTAGTTAGGAATTCAAAACCGTAGTCCCGCAATTTTTGTTGGATCCAAAGAACTTGTGAGCAACAACTTGAGGCAGCAATGTATTCAGCTTCGCATGTTGATGTAGCGACACACGTCTGCTTCTTGCACTGCCATGTGACTAGGCGATTTCCTAAAAACTGACATCCAGCCGTTGTGGATTTGCCGTCGATTTTACATCCGCCAAAATCAGAATCACTGAATGCGACCAAGTCAAAGTTATTATCCCTAGGGTACCACAGACCGGTGTCAGGGTACGCCTTCAAATAACGAAAAATCCTTTTGACAGCTGCAAGATGTGAGGCCTTCGGGTTAACTTGATATCTGGCAAGTCGGCACGTTGGGTACATTATATCTGGCCTTGATGCTGTGAGGTACATAAGGGATCCGATCATCGCGCGATAGTATGAAGGGCTAACAGGTTCACCCTTCAAGTCAGGAGTAATTCCGTGATTAGTTGGCAATGGGGTACCAATGGGCGTTGCATCGGACATCTGGAACCGACTCAAGATGTCACCAACATATTTAGTCTGATGGATGAATATCCCAGACTCCGTTTGTTGCACTTGTAGGCCCAAGAAGAAATTCATTTCCCCCATAGCACTCATCTCGAACTTATCCTGCATGATGCGCTCGAAATTCCTACACAAAACATCATTAGTAGAACCAAAAATAATATCATCAACATATACCTGTACCAGAAGAAGATCTCCATCTTGTTCTTTGATGAAGAGAGTACAATCGATAAGACCTCTTCGAAAACCGTTCTCCAGCAGATATGTAGATAAGGTTGCATACCAAGCTCGTGGCGCTTGATGAAGACCATAGAGAGCTTTGTTGAGCAACCAAACCCGATCGGGATGAACAGGATCTTCAAAACCTGGAGGCTGTTCGACATATACCTCTTCTTCAACCACACCATGTAGAAATGCACTTTTGACGTCCATCTGGTAAACCTTGAATCCTTTGAATGAGGCATAAGCCAGAAAGATCCGAATAGCTTCCAGACGTGCAACTGGTGCATAGACTTCGTTGTAGTCGATCCCCTCTATCTGACGAAAACCTTGAACGACTAAACGAGCTTTGTTTCGAATAACCACTCCACGGTCGTCTTTCTTGCATTTGAAGACCCATCGAGTGCCAATCTTCTTGTAATTCTCAGGCTTTTCAACAAGCTTCCAAACACCAAGCTTGTGAAATTGCTGTAATTCTTCCTGCATGGCTTCAACCCAAGCACTGTCTTTCAATGCTTCTTTCCACGACTTTGGTTCTTCTTGTGACACGTAACACGCGAAGGACCAGTCATTTTGTTGACCAGATTCTCTTATAGCTGAATACAAACCAGCATTCCGGTTGTTTCTCAGCTGATTACGCGTCTGCACACCGCGATGGACATCTCCTATTATGTTCTGCTGGGGATGGGTATCGTGAATCCTCATTTCAGGATTATCTGGCACACGAGCGTTGATACCCAAGTTGGTAAGATTAAGATCAACAACCAACTCCACACCAGGAATGTGTGTAGAGGTGGATGCATTCCCTTCAGCAGTGTCTACATTCTGCGTATGAGGTGTATCTACAGAAGCACCTTGAACAGGAGCAGCTGGAGCTGAAGATCCTTCGGCTGCATCATGATATTCATCATCTTCAGAAGAGTCATTATAATCAACAGCATCTTCATAAACCTCATTTTGAACCATATTGTTGACTGACGAAGAAGCTTGAGGGTCAACAACAATAGGTCTAACCAATGGCGAGACAGCAGCATTGTCACTTTCCAACAACATCCGAGCCGCTGCTGATTCTTCGTCAAAGGTTGGCAGATTGAAGGAGTCAAATAGCCCATTATAATCGAACATCCACGGATCACCCGGAGCCCTAACAGGACTCGTGTACCTTTGAACCCTAACTTCGCTCCATAGCTCAATCTTCTTGGTAGCTAGATTCCAAACACGAAAATTCGGAGTAGCATATCCAAGGAAGAAACCCTCGATAGCTCTTGCACCAAACTTTCCATCTGGCTCAATCATAGTACAAGGAGCACCAAACGGTTCAAGGTAAGAAAGATCCGGTTTCCTTTTCTGAAGGAGTTCGAAGCAAGTCTTGCCATGTCTCTTAACTGTAAGAACTCTGTTCAACGTGTAGCAAGCAGCCGATACAGCCTCTCCCCAGAATTGAATAGGGAGTTCCGACTCTACTAACATTGTTCTTGCAGTTTCTATAATCGTCCGATTCTTCCTCTCAGCGACACCATTTTGTTGTGGAGTATAACGAGAACTGTACTCATGAAGAATGCCTTTAGAAGTACAAAACTCATCCATAACTTGATTCTTGAATTCGGTTCCATTGTCGCTTCGGATCCTTTTTACTTTCAACGAATAGAGATTCTCTAACATTGTAAGAAGATCCTTGAGGATGCCAGGAGTTTCACTCTTGTGTGCCATAAAAGATACCCAAGAAAATCTAGAGTAGTCATCAGTAACTACTAAACAATAAGCATCACCAAACGTTGTCTTGTGCTTCATAGGTCCAAAAAGGTCCATATGAAGACGTTCGAGAGGCATGCTGACAGTGTTGATTTTCTTCAAAGGGTGAGACTTCTTTGTTTGCTTCCCCTTTTGGCACGAGACACAGATATCTTGCAAATGAAAACTTCTTACAGGCACACCATTCACAAGATTATTTTTCACCAAATGGTTCATCTTTCTCAAGTGAATGTGTCCCATTCTTCTGTGCCAAGATATAGACTCCTTTTCTGTGGCTTTTGAGACAAAGCAAGTGACTTGTGCAGATGTAGTAATCGCTTGGCTCATGTCGAGAATATAAAGATCATTAACTCTCGGAGCCGATAAGAGAATCCATTCTTGTGGAATTTTGAATCCAGGTTTCAGCACATAGCAGCCAGCATCATCAAAAATCACTGAGAACTTTTTATCGCAGATTTGCGACACACTCAGAAGATTGTGATCAATTTGCTTCACATAATTGATCTTATCAAAGCACACGATACCATTGGAGATACTTCCTTCTCCAGTGATGTACCCACCTTTATCACCCGCAAAAGCAACATACCCTCCTCTAATATTTCTCACGTCATACAGGAGCCGTAAGTCGCCAGTCATGTGCCTGGATGCTCCACTATCAACAATCCAATGACTATTAATAGTTCCTCCTAGAACATCCTGCACATGTCATTTAAACACATCAGTTGAGAATGGGGACCCAAGCCTTAGTGGTCTTGGGTCGTCCCTTGGCATCACGAAACGTAAGCTCGATCTCTTGATGGTTTTCAAGAACAACTGCTCCCCCTGAATTGTCACCCGACTTTGGTAACCAAGTTTGTCTGTGCCTACCAGTTTTTGAAGATTCTGGTTTTACAGGTTGTGACACACTTGGTTCCTTTTGCACTGTTTTAACTTCAGATTTTAAAGCTTTTTCAACAGTTTTCATGTTCTTACGTCGTTGTTTAGTTTCTTGTTCTTTTACAGTTCGTTTATCATGTTTAGGTGAAACTGATCGACGTTGAGGGTGAACTGTTTCAGGTGGAGCTTTTTCAACCAATTTCTTCTTCTTTGGAGCATTTGGGCAGTTTCTGATAATGTGCCCAATTTCTCCACATTTGAAACAAGTTCTCCTTTCAACAGACTTAGGAGAACTTGATCGACTACCAGATGTTGAACCTGTAGAACCTGAGGTACTTGCTCTTTCATCACACCCGTTTGTGTGTTGGGTGTAATTGTTATCACTGTTACGTTTCAAAATCTTGACTTGTTGTACAAAATCAGTGTTTGATTTGTTTTCAAAAGTCTCAATTTTATCTGTACCTTTTGATGCTACAAATTTAACATCTTTTCCTTTCTTCATGTAACGAGCTCCCTTTGATTCAACCTTAGCCTTTGGCTTTGGAGCTCGTTGTTGTTGTTTACCCTTAGAAGCAGTAGGTTGTTGAGTGCTTGGAGATTTTTGATTACCAAACTGTTTTCTAATCTCAGGCTTAGGAATTGGATCACATTGTGTTACCACAATTCCCGGAAGTGTTTTTCCCAAAAATTTGTTTGTATTGTCTTCAAAGACTTTGTCAATCAAAGATTTATTTACATTTTTAATTGGAAAAACATGATCTGAGTAGAGTTTATTATCTCCAACCAAGGTGTACAACACATTACTGCTTTTAACAGTAGACACACCTGTCTTATCAACTTTGACAGGATCAATCACTTGCTTCTTAACAGATGGAACCTCAGGAGTATCAGGATCACAAAGGATGTGATTCTCTCGTGGAATATCTACTCCTTTCATCTTGCTAAGTGATTTATCCTGATCCCTTACAGCCACTTCTGATTCATCATCCGATGTCTCATAGTCCTCGATAATTGGAGGACTTTGCTTCATGGATGGTGAAGTTTCTTGTTCCTTAGAGGCTGTGTTTGAAGAATTGTCCAGTTTGAACCCAAGGCCAGTAGCAAACTCCTCAACATCAAGAGGCACACTGGGTTCATACCGAGGCATTTCTTCCTCATCAGGCATCTTGGTATAGTTGTTCATTAAAGGGGGCGGACATTTATTATACCCTATGCCTTTCTGATTTCCCTTTAGTTGTTGAACATCGATGATGTGATCAAGCACAAATTGGGAGTTAGAATAACTATCCAATTTCTGTTTGATCGCATCATGTTCGCATTGGGCAATGGCTAATTGTTTTTTAGTTTCTTCCACAAGGTTAATATATTCATTTATACTTACTTGCTTGTGGTAAACTACTTTGTTAACCTCGGACACATTTTTCTTTAATGTTTCTATTACAGATTTAAATTCTTTTTCATTCCGAGTTAAAGCCATGTTTGCCTCTTTGCATTTCGACAGTTCAATAACCAAATTCTGGTTATGACTATGAAGCTTTTCTGATTCAAGCTTCATCTCTGCACATGATTTACAAATACTAGGAGCAGGAGGTTCAGAAGTTACCTGACTAGTAGAGGCTGAGCCGTTTGCCGTAAAGGCAGTTTGAAAAGAAAAAGCTCCATCTTCAGAGAATAGCTTTTCCATTTCCTTTGATGCAGTATCCGCCTTTCTAATCAGAATAGATTTCTGACATTTAAGCTCATCAGCTTCATTCAGAAGATCCTAAATATCTTCACCTTCTTCCTCCTTCTCATCAGGCTCTGAGTGATTATCCCCAGAAACAGAGCCTTCTTCATCCGAACTTCCAGAATAACCAGAACTGTCATCGCTCCCAGAAGATTCTTCTTTATGAACCTGCTCGATGACCTTAGCATACAAAGCTGTTCCACTTCCCTGATCACCTTCACCAAACTGCACTGACCAGTCACAGCCTTCATCAGCTTGAACAGCCAAAGCCCGATTGTGATTTGCAGTTCCAGGCTGTCCCTGATTATTATTCACTGCCACCATCCTCCGTTCACGGTTTTCTTGTTGGACATTCACATTCGTCTGGTTTCTGAAAGGGTTGTGATTGCCGTGTTTTGTTGGTCGAGTGCACTCACGTTTAAAGTGCCCTTTCTCGCCACAGTTAAAGCATGTGACAGCATTAATATCAAACCCATACTTCGTGTTTTTCTTTCCTTCTAACGAAGTTCTTCCAGTTCGTGCCATGAAATCTTTTGCCCTTCTAACCGCACTAGCAAAAGCCCATTTAATATCCATCAACTCCATTTCTTCCTTGTCGATCTGATCATAATCTTCATTGGTCATGTTGATGTTTCCAAGCTGACCTGCTACCAAACCACAGTAAGCACTGACCATGGTGTTGATAATCTCCATATGTTCCTTAGCAACTTCAATGCTAAGGTGTGAAAGATTTGAGTTGTCGATTCGGATTGTGTGATGACTTTGGGGTTGAGGTTGAGGATTGCTTGTATAGTGAGCTTGCTGTTGTTGTTGTTGAGGTTGTGGTTGTGGCTGTGTTGGAACAGGAATGTAAGACCTCGGATCGAATTGAGGTTGTGGTGGAGCAGCTGTTGACTGAGGAAACGGAAAGGAACTTGAACTTGTATTGGACACAAATGCAGTCTGCAGCTTAGGTTGCTGTTGCTGAGCTGCAGCGGATCTTGCCAAAGCATCGAATCCTGGAATATACATTTCTGTATTCTGAGGAGCTGGAGCACGCCTTGCTTTCCTAATTTCTTCATCGTTTTTATGTTCCAGCTTTTGAATGAACTCATAGATGTTGACTTGATCTAGAGTTCCAGTATGCTTCAACAGTTCAATGAAAGAACTCCACTTTGGAGGTAAGGCGTCAGCAAATCTACTCACCATGTCTTGTTGAGTAGAGACAACTCCATAAGCACACATCTCACTAATCAAATGATAGAAACGTGTGATCATATCATTCAGAGTCTCGTTTTCCAAAAACTGAAAGGATTCAAACTCTTTCTTCAACAAATCATGCCGAGATTTTCGAGCAGCTGCATTGCCTTCTCCTCTAGCAACTAAGGCATCCCACAATGCTTTCGTGGTCTTGCAATATGAGAACTGATGGTAGATGTCTTTGTTGAGTGCTTGAGTAAGTGTGGCAAAGGCCTTTTTCTCCAATTCATAAGCCTTCTTGTCATTTTCAAGCATATTGGCATAACCCTCTGAAGTTGACGCAGCAGTTTCAAGATTAGTATTGAACGCATTGATGAAACACGTCCAAAGATCAGTGCTTTGCCCTTGAACATATGTGTGAAAACGGTTTTTCCATGATGGAAAATCGTTCATATGGTTCAACTTAGGTGGACGATTGTTGCTGCCAGTTTCACTCTCACTAATCAGAAGGTTCTGAAGACTTTGACTTTGATTGGATACCAAAGCCCATTGACTTGGTCTGATTGTTGTAGGCGGTAACATACTCTTTGCCCAATCTGCAGCAGTGACTAGCTCTTGATTGGATCGTGAGTCCAAACTCCAATCCCACGGACTAGTACAACTCATTTTGATCAAATATTAAGAGAAAAACCTACACAACCACAAACTGTTAAGTGCAAACAAATAAGAATTGAAAGATACAATCTGTTCGAAAGATCACGACCTGTTCAAAGGATCAACAATGTTCGTAAGATCACTGTTGAGTTTCGAACAATCACTTCGAAAGATTGACTGTACGAAGGATCCTTATCTTTCGAAAGAAGATTTCGAAAGATTCTCCTTATCTTTCGAAGATTGAAAGATCCTTATCTTTCGAACAAAGGTCTCGAAAGATTCACAACGAAAGATCCTGATCTTTCGTACAAAGATCTCGACAGATTCACACTTGAAAGATACTGATCTTTCGAACACTAATACGAAAGATTCTCCTACACGAAGGATCCTTATCTTTCGAAATGAACAGTAACTCGAAGGATGATCTTTCGAAAAGATTCCTTGACTCGAAGGATAACACACTGACTTCGAAGGATGTTCGAAGGATGGCTATCTTTCGAATCTCCTTGATCGAAGGATGATCTATCGAGGTCGAAAGGTATCTTTCGAGGTCTGACACACTGACAGAAACGTTGACGGGTTGGTGAAAAGGTGATGGGTTGGTGAAGTACTTTCGGCAGAAAGGATATGGTCTGCCAACAACTTTTCACCAACTTTTTGGACTTTCAAAAAGTTTACCCAAAATGGACACAACCTTATCCAAACCAGTCACCGGAGATATGACCGGAAAAATGGCCGGAAAACACAAAGTTTCACAAAACAAATTTTATGTTACCCAAACCGACCTTGAACACTCCCGAAAGGTTTAGAAGCCGTTTTTATGCAGAAAACTACCAAAAACGGGTGCTAAACCAAGTGTCCAAACACACCAAAGATCTTGAACAACCCGGTTTTAAACAAGATAAAGAGCCAAGCTCTGATACCACTTGTAGGTCCCTCTCGGAGGATCGAGAACAAACCTAAACCTTGTTATACAAACTCACTAGCGAGTGCGGAATCCAAGCTAGCGAGCAAACCGGGATGATGCAAGAACAAAACACAAGAACACACAAGACTCAACGATTAACACCACTTGTATTAATACGTAGAAAGTTTCCAGTTACAAGCACAATGTTTACAATCAGTTTGCAAACTTTCAAAGAGTGTGTGTGTGTGTGTTTCGGACAGAATGCTCTCAACTTCCTAACTTTCTGTCTGTGTGCATCTATCTTTAAACACAACACTGCATGGGTATATATATACCCAGCCCATGATGTCTGGTCGAAAGATCCGATAGATGGTCCGAAGGATCATCTTTCGGATATAGTGATTTCGAAGGATCAGTAAGGACCTCGAAAGATCACCTTTCGAGGTCTAATCATTCGAAGCATATCTTTCGAGCACCTCGAAGGATCAACAGTATCCTTCGAGGCTATCCTTCGATGCAGACAAACATCGATGCAGACAAACATATTACAACTTATTGGCCAAGTCAAACTAGGAGGATAGTTGACTTGGTCAACTTACAGACTAACTTAGGACATCGTTTACATACAGACCGAATACAGACAAAGTACAGACACAAGTGCACCAACAAGGATCATCTTTGAAAATCCCAGAGGATATAAGTATCCCCATCATCCATATCCTGGCTCCTGCTATTGAAAATCAGGTGGCCATGGAAATAGAAGAGGATACTGCAATGATCCCTAATGAGGATACTCAATCTTATTCAGGATCATGGATCTCACCAATCATGAGATACTTACAACACGGGGAGATTCCTATGGAAGAAAATCATAGGGCTTTCAGGATTAAGGTATCTCAATTCACAATCTTAAATAATGTGCTATATAAGCGATCTCTTGCAGGACCATATTTAAGATGTATCGAGGATCCTGAAGTTCAAGAAGTGTTAAAAGACTTCCATGAAGGAGATTGTGGAAACCACACTGGGGGCAGGGCATTGTTCTCAAGGATCTTAAGGACAGGATACTACTGGCCAACTATGAAAAGGGATGCTGTGGAGTATGCCAAGAAGTGTGATCCTTGTAAAAGACACAGCAATATCCTTCATCAGCCGGCTGAATTTCTACATCCTATACCATCCGCTTGGCCATTCATGAGATGGGGGATGGATATAGTTGGCAAGCTCCCTAAGGCACCTGGTGGAAAAGTATTCATGCTTGCTATGACTGACTACTTCTCCAAGTGGATAGAGGCTGAAGCTTTTGCCCAAGTCAGAGAGAAGGAAGTTATATCCTTTATTAAGAGAAACATTATAACTAGATTTGGCATTCCTTCTGAAATTGTATGTGATAATGGTTCCCAATTTATTGGGAGCAGGACTACTAACTTTTGTGACAGTTGAGGGATTAAGATGATAACATCAACACCAGTCCACCCACAAGCTAATGGTCAAGCAGAATCATCCAACAAGATCATCATCAACAATCTGAAGAAGAAACTTGGATCCAAGAAGGGGAAATGGGCAGAGGAATTGCCTTATGTGCTTTGGGCTGATAGGACAACTCCCAAGAATGCTACTGGTCAAACACCCTTCTCTTTGGTATTTGGGGCAGAATCAATAATCCCAACAAAAATGGTGGTTCGAACTGCTAGAACAAGTACCCGTGATCCTGAGGAAAATGATGCAAACCTGGCTCAAGACTTGGATACTATTCAAGAAATTAGGGATCTGGCTAGGATAAGGATGGCTAGCTACCAACAAAGAATGGCTGGTGCTTACAACAAAAATGTCAGGATAAGGAAATTCCAAGTTGGGGAAATGGTATCGAGAAAAGCATTCCAAAATACCACCAATCCTGCTGATGGGAAATTGGCACCAAAATGGGAAGGCCCTTATTTGATCGAAGCCGAAGCTGGAAAGGGAGCATATAGATTGCTTACCATGGAAGGTAATCTGTTACCAAGAGCCTGGAATGCTGTCCACTTGAAAAAATATTTCATGTAAGCAGGATCCTTCTGGCATGAGTGATCCTCACATTGGAAGTATCCTTCAAGGATCCCTGAAGCATCAATGATCCTTACTCTGCTAATGTCCTAAGCTTGAACTCTTATTTACATATCTTCTTATTTAAGGATAAGGATCATGTATCCTTCATCCTTCTCTCACGAGATTTTGAGTTCTGATAAGTCCAGGTACCCTTAGCATAATGTCGACAATCTTCAGAAGCAACTCAGATCCTTGGGTTCGACCCCAGTTATTTGGGCTTGTCCCCAGTTATCCTTAGGCTTGTCCCCAGTTTTCGCCTGTAGCGCACGATGATCCTGGTATAGTTCACGTCTTTGGGACCAGTACTCGCTTTAGGGGCTGATAACCTCATCGTACTGGCTATACCCAGGATCCTACGTATAATGGTAGACGTACCATACATCCGTTCCTAAGGTTTCTAACGTTTTCACATTAGCTAAGGTTTTGGCATTTTCATGCCACTAAGATTGGATAGTCGCCAGTGAGGGCCATACTCCAGTTTACATACGATCCTTGGGCTTGTCCACAGTTATCCTTCAGGCTTGTCCCCAGTTATCCTTCGGGCTTGTCCTCAGTGATCCTTTGGGCTTGTCCCCAGTTATCCTTTGGGCATGTCCCCAGTTACTAACTTATCTTTTATATTGGCTTAGTCCCAAGTTATGTCCTATTTTTTAGGTTTTCGAAGTTAAACAATTAAGGATCCTTAATCCTTATTATCCATTAAAGTTTCACTTATGGTTACCCTGATTAAAGGTTAGGATCCTAACTTGAATCCTCAGGTATGATCCTTAACCATTTTCGATTTCATTCATTATTTATTTAAATAACCCTTAGACTTTGACAACTGAACCTATGATCCTTAAAATAAACTACTTTGAAAATTTTCGATTATAGGATATTTGATCCAGGATCATATCCTAAATTTCTTAAACATAATTTGCTTAACTTTTCTTACTCAAACAAACATGTATCAAAACAATTGGAAATTAAAAGGATAACAATACGAGATAAGCCAAAAAGATTAGAGTTATTTTATTAACAAAGGTTTAAAACCCTTCAAAGTTGTCAAAATTGCCAACCCACGTTTCTACCAGCAAAACGTGGCCCGTCCACATGGGTTGGCAAAGGGTGTCCATTGTTTGTGCGGTCATAGCATGCAGGAAATTAAAAGGCGGCAGGATCACAATGGCTTCATCCCCTAAACAGAGGATCCCTCCACCATTTGTAATCCTACCTATTGTTCACAGGATCCTGGATCCTCAACCCTAAACTATTGTTCAAATACAGACCATCATTGTTTTAAAACATCACAACCACTAAACAAAAAAAATTGGGCTCCGGCTATGTCTAGAAGTTTCCTTCATCGCCCAATCCTGCAGCTCAATCCTTCGCTGCACCATCACCACCGGCTCCACTTGCCTCTCCACCCTGATCCTTGCCAGCATCTCCACCCTCAAGCATCGGGACCTCCTCAGCTTCTTCATCATCCTCCAACTCTGCCAGCCTCACCTTCCAACCCTCTACATCCCATGTGCTCTTGTCGAAGGCAGGATCCTGAGCCTCCATAGCCATCTGCAGCTGGATCTTATACATGGTTATTGCAGCATAGACCTTGGCATCCTGGGTGATCTCATGCTTCTCATAATCAAGATTGATCAACATTTTGGTAGCATCATCCTTGGTGGCCCGGAGCTCCTTCTCAAGATCAGCAATCTTGAGATCCTTCAGCACACCCATTTGTTGGAGGTCAGCGATTTGGCGGTCTTGATCCTCGACGTGGCCAACATAAGTCTCTATCTCAGCAAATTTCTGCAAGGAAAACAAGGCATAACATCAGAAACAAGTGATCCTCAAAACTGTCAGGATAACAAACAGGGGCAGTGATCCTTACCTCATTGAAGTAGTCCAGGAACTGTTGGCGGAGCAGGGGCAGACCTTGTAAATCCTCAGAGGCCTTTCTCTTCTTTCCTTTACCCCTGATAGGTGCTTTAGGGGCTGAAGCACTTGGGCTAGCAGTAGGAGTCTTCTTCCTCGCAGATTTGACATTAGTAAGATCATCAATGCCAAACTTTGAAGCAGACTTAGAGGATTTTCCAGCACCTACACAACCAAAATACGATAAGTATTCTAATTAAACTTGAAAATCCTACACAGAATTACTTTTTAAATGAGGATACTTACTTGACATTGTGACAGAGGCAGAGGATACTTCTTGAGAATCCTGGGTGGCAACCTGGAAAGTTCTTGTCTCCGGATCAAGCTTCTTAAAGGCCAAGAGTCTCTCTTTTGCAGCAGGAGTCAACCTAAGATGAGCAACGAATATAGCTGCACAATAAACAAGAAAATGTTAGTGATCCTTATCCTAAGGAACAAGTTCTATGATGATCCTTCCAGGATCCTCTATCCTACCATGGGTAGCCCACTCCTTGGGCAAATCCTTCCTATTAGGGATGGAATCTCTCCTAACAAAAAAGAATCATCGCTTCCAGTTCGTGTCGTTTTTGGTCACTTTGAAAACAGAGTGATCCTCTCCAGCTTTTCGCTTGAACAAATATCGGTGGGATCCAAAAGTTATAAGATCATACATCTCACCCAACTCCGCCATACCAAGGTCAATCCCCTCTTGCTCAATGATCCTTTCAAGGGTGTATAACACCCTCCAGATCATCGGCATAGCCTGGATATAGCAGATGCCGGTAAGGGAGAAAAAAGATTGGGTGAATTGAGGAAAAGGATACGAATATCCTATCAAGAAAGGGGTGACCGGGAAAGCTACCCAAGTCTCAGAGATGAAATCACTCAAAGTGGTAGGACTAAAAGACTTGAAAAGGGTTTCCGCCGGGAAACAACGACGGATTTTATCGATTTGAGGGTCGGTGAAGCAACACCTCTCGGAGGGGGAATCTTTGATGATCCCTTGACCCTTTAAGGGGCTATTCTTCTTAGGATCCTTGCAGGGGGAGTTCCGGAGCAACATCTTTTACAGAAGAATAGAAGAAGAAGAAAAACAGAGCAAGAGAGAAGAAGATGAGAAGGAGAATACCTGGTTGATCTTCTGAATACGGTTATAAAGGGAGTTGCTTTGAATTTAAATGCATTCGATCCTATCCCTATTTCTATTTATAATCATGATTGTGCAGGGCTGTCACCTCCATGACGTCAGACCATAACGGATAGTTCCACCTTAACGGCTATATATCCATTGAGTTAGTTAGAGATAAGATTCAGCAAAATATAACTCGTTTATATTACATAAATACTCCTTATATTTTGGGGGCAATTGTTAGGGCTGGATTTTTATGACCTATGATCCTTACATATGATCCTAACATGTGATCCTAACAAGTGATCCTTGTTTCTTTGGCAGATAGTGATCCTCAGAGGAGCTCCAGGATCAGGATCACGGATCATTCCAAGGATCCTCATACTAACGACTGTTCTCTTTGGACTTAATATTATCTTGCAGGAATTACGAGTTGGATCCGGTCTTAGCAACGTAAACAAGGAATCTGTCACGATAATCTCGCACATGCATAATCAAAGATGGACGTTATGAAAAATATGGAAACTCAGCACAATTCAAGGGCGATTATTTAGGCTAAATTTACTTCTATTTTCTAAAGGGGTAACGAGCTAGTAGTTAGGTGATTTGCCTAAAATAGAACCACACACACTTGTATAAATGGCACTCTTGAACATTCGGAAGACACAACACACATTTCTCACACGCTCTAGCATATGATACTATAGTGATCCTTGTACCTAGCTCGTTACCATCCGAAGTTGTAAACTTTGTTTGTTATATTGAAGTTTGGTGATCGGTAGTTTCCATCACCCGAGGTTTTTTATGCCGGAGATCATTCATTGATCAAGGGCTTTTTCCTCGTATAAATCCTTGTGTCACTTGTGCATTTTACATTTGAGTGATCCTTCACTTTGTTCATCATACCAAGCATCATTCCCCGTTTACATAAAGTTTGGTTGCATTATCTTTAAGTGATTTTTGACCAAAACAACTAAGTTTAGTAACGAATCCTTGGATATTCCTAACCTGGATATAGTTATGGCTGTTGAAGCTTTTAAAATGGGATTGCTTAGGGATTCATTATTCTATGATGATCTTGTTATGACACCATGCAGGAACCTAGATGAGGTAAGAACCCGGGCACTTAGGTTCATCCGGCTAGAGGATGACAAGAGGATCCAGGAGAGGTTAGCAGGATCCTCAAAGCAAGAGAAGCAAGGATCCTCATTCAAGAACAACAAATTCAGATCCTACAACAAATCTGATAACCAGAATGTGCATGCTGTTGAACAAGAAGAGGATGATGAGGATTATCCTCAAATTTCTAAATATTGTTTTTTCTGTTGATAACAATGAACTAATCCTTGCGATGCAGAATTTAGGTGATAAAGCTAGGTGGCCGAGAAAAAAATGACAAACCATCTGCAACTAAAGATAAGTCAAAGTGGTGTGCATACCATGAAGATTTTGGGCATCTCACAGAAGAATGCATCGCACTGAGAAAAGAAATTGGATACTTGTTGAGCAAGGGGCACTTGAAAGAATTATTGGGGAGAAAGAAGTCAAGAACTCAGGATCCTGAAAGGATCCCAGAGAAAGCTCCAGCCCCTCCAGCAGACGCACAAGTTATAAACTTCATTTCTGGAGGATCAGACATTCGCGGAACATCCTTTTCAGCAGCCAAAAGACATGCAAAGGAAACCAAGATGGATAATGGGAATAGACCCATTCGAACATCCAGTGTCTCCGAAGGAAAAATCATAACTTTTGATGAGGATGATCGTGTTGACATTCAGGATCCTCATCACGATGGTTTGGTTATTACTCTTTTTATTTCTAACCATTTTGTTCGCAGGATCCTTATAGACGGAGGAAGCTCTGTGAATATCATCCAGCTTGATGTTCTTAAAAAGATGAATATTCCCGAATCTGATATCATACCAAGATCCTTTGTGCTTGTGGGATTCAGTGGCGAGACTAAGAATACTCTGGGGATATTAAACTCCCAATTTATATTGAAGGGCTGCATTCTTACCAAAAATTTTGTGTTATTGACTGTTTATCTTGTTGTAATGTTATCCTTGGCAGGCCTTGGATACATGATATGAAGGCAGTCCCATCCACATATCATCAATGTGTGAAGCTTCCTAGTCCTTGGGGGATAGTGAAGATTGATAGTTGTTTTGGTCAAAAATCACATAAGGATAATGCAACCAAATCTGATTTTGTGAGGTATGATGCTTGGTTAATTGTATCAACGACAAGTATATGAAATCAACGATGAACACCAAGATTTATACGAGGAAAAAGCCCTTGATCTTTAGAAGATCTCCGGCATAAAAAACCTCGGGTGATGGAAACTACCGATCACCAAATATATTGCTGCAACAATAGTGATCCTTGTACAACTTCTGAAGAAAACAAGCTCGATACAATGAATTTCTAGTGTAAGTGTGTGTTTTTTTGCTAAGTATTTGCAGAGAATTCGTGTGCTAAGTGTTTTTTCTGTGGTTTGCACGACTTGTGCCTCAAATGAGCTTGTTTCCCCTTAAAAAGATAAGAAAAAACCACCTAACTAACTTCCCGAAAAAGGTGGAAGTCACCCATGACCACCACTAACGGTTATTTCTTCAATATGCACGTGCCTAAAAGCATATTCCACGAGATTCCAGCAAAGAAGTGGTCCACTACGTCCATTACCTGCATTTACACATTAAAAACGTGCAAAACATAAGTTCTGTTAAGGATCCTGATCCTCAGACTCGTGATCCTCAGACGCGTGATCCTCAGACTCTGGATCCTTAGACTGTCTGCATCATCCATTAAGGATCCGTGATCCATGCCCAGACTCAGGATAGATGATCCTTAGCATAAAAGTCATGCCCTAACAAGTGCCCCCAATATGGCAGTTGTGATAAGGATTCACAGCTGTCATATTTCCGTCAGAAGCGGACTAGTCGTTGCTGCTGGTAACTAGTTGTTATACTGTCTGTCGTCACTGATAAGACCTTCTATAATCATCATTGCAGAATATAGAGTTAGAGATAACTCCTCAAGTGCCTTTACAGATCAGAAGATCCTTCCGTTCGTGGAGAATGAATCCTTCTACACAGTTTGCTATTAACCTTCCTGCACTTTAATTTCTGCATAGACACTTTAACTGTTAGATAGCCTTATCCGGCCTGGGTGGATGGTCCACGGTTTTGCTGGTGAAATCCAGGCCAGATGATTTTGATACATAATGAATAGGTAATAACAACAAACTTTTTTAGCTACATCTATGGTTGTTTCTTCCCTTTTTATTTTTCATGTATGCTTTCTATTTTAAAAAATATCATCACCAAACAACTGGAAAGTTATTGAAAATCTGATGATAATGTTACACTTTTAACAGAAAACTTGAAGTGTTCATATAAATGTGGATCAATGATCTTTAACCAAAAAGGATAAGAGACAACTTTCGGCTTAGGAAAAGTTAGAATATAACATACCAGAGAATCCAAGTTAGGATTCTATATCCTTGTAAATTATTGCTGAATAAGCAAACTATGAAAAGTAAAGCTTCTAGGATCAAGGATCCTTATCGTCAGAACTTGTATAACTTTAGACAGTAGTTTCTAGGGTGAAGGATCATGGATCCTTGAACAATAGGAAGGATAATGGGTGGTGGATGGATCCTCTATTTGGGGGATGAAGCCACTCATTATCCTTCCGTCTTTTATTTTCTGCACTACAAAGACCCGTAAACAATGGACACCCTTTGCCAACCCATGTGGACGGGCCACGTTTTGCTGGTAGAAACGTAGGTTGGCAATTTTGACAACCTTAAAAGGTTTAATGTTTTGTGAATAAAAAAACTTTAACTTTTTGGCTATCCCCCGTGTTGCTATCCTTATGTATCCTTTAGTTTTCAATTGTTGTGATATACATTTGTTTGAATAAGAAAAGTTAAACAAATTAAGTTTAAGAATTTTAGGATATGATCCAGGATCAAATATCCTATAGTTGAAAAGTTCCGAAAAGTAGTATATTTTAAGGATCATAAGTTCAGTTGTCAAAGTATAAGGGTTATTCAAATGAATAATGAATAAAATCAAAATAGTTAAGGATCATACCTGAGAATCCAAGTTAGGATCCTAACCTTTATCATTATAAACAGGATAACCATAAGACATACCTTAATGGAAGGTAAGGATCAAGGATCCTTGGTCGTTTGTCTCCAAAAACCTGAAATAGGATACAACTTGGGACTAAGCCAATATAAGATAAGAGTTAGTAACTGGGGACAAGCCCAACAAACTGGGGACAAGCCCAAATAAACGGATGTAAACTGGGGTCAAGCCCATATAAACGGATGTAAACTGGGGTCAAGCCCATATAACTTGTGTAAACTGGAGTATGGCCCTCACTGGCGACTATCCAAACTTGAGCGACATGAAAATGCCGAAACCTTAGCTAACGTGAAAACGTTAGAAACCTTAGGAACGGATGTATGGTACGTCTACCATTATACGTAGTATCCTGGGTACAACCAGTACAATGAAATTGTCAGCCCCTAAAACGAGTACTGGTCGCACTGCCTTGAACTGCACCAGGATCATCGTGCGCTACTGGCGAAACTGGGGACAAGCCCAAACTGGGGACAAGCCCAAAACTTTGGAGAGTTGGCCAACCACTTTGATCTTCTGTAAAATGATAACAACTCTGCAAAAGCTTAAACTTTGTGAAAATAGATGTTAACTGATTAACATCTTTAACTTATGATAAGTAATAAGTATAAAATGAATGAAAATGAAAGTAATGTGTTACCAAATGTAGAATCATATATCCTTTGAGGATCCTGGATCCTTAATCAGAATACCGGTATCACTGAGGATCCCTGATCCTTCTTACTTAAAGTATTTTTTGAGATGAACAGCATTCCAAGCTCTTGGTAGGAGATCACCATCCATTGTTAACAAATGATATGCCCTCTTTCCTGATTCAACTTCAATTAGATAGGGGTCTTCCCACTTTGGGGCTAGCTTGCCATCAGAAGGATTTGTAGTGTTCTGGAATGCTTTTCTTAGCACAAAATCACCAACTTGAAATCTTCTAATCCTGACATTCTTGTTGTATGCTCCAGCCATTCTTTGTTGATAACTGGCCATTTCCTTTTTTCTGACTTTGAGCAAAAGCTTCTTCTTAGGATGCAAATGTTATGTTGGTTGGTGTAGAATATTACTGTGTCTTTGACAAGCATCACACTGCTTTGCATAATCCACAACATCCTTCTTGTGACAACTCGAACTTTAGACTTGCTTGATGTATCGTTACGTGTTTATGTGACATTTTGAGCTAATGAATATTACGTGATTTATGAGATGTCATTATGTGTATTGTGTAATATACGTTGTATGTTAATTGAACCGAACCCAAACTGCACACGATAACCGGTCACACAAGCCTTTGGCCTTACACCTTACATTCGGTCCATTAGGTAACCGAGTGGGCTCGGCCCACTCCCCACTCACAACCACTATACCAAAACTAAGGGTCTTGTTTTCCTCTCATTTGTTACAACACAAGAAAACACACACAAACCCTAGCTAGTTTCCTCTCTCTCTCTCGGCTTGCTTGGAACCCGACGGCACACACACACACTTTGAAGCTTGTGAAACGAATCGATCCTCTACCTTCATCCGGTTAGTGTTATTGTGCTGATTGAATGTTTTGGTTATATGTTGTTGCTATTATACGTGTATGCTAACCGAGGATTCTGGTCCATATGATTGTTTTTGATGGTAGTTAATAATGTGTTGTTGATCGGTTCGCATATACAAATCAATCTAGGTTGCATGATGTAGAATCAAACCGGTATTGTATGATGATGATGATCCGATGTTATGATTGGATAAACATATTAATGATTCATTAAGAGGCTCTATGATTGTTAAACCGGGTATGTTTAAGGGTTTTGATAAATTGTTCTTGATTACGGGTTGTTATGATTTAAGGAATGGTTATATGGTTCATATGTTTGATTAAGGTTCATATGATTTGGTGTTACAATTGTCCTGTTGATCGATGATTGCTTGAATGGTAAACTGTTGGTTGGTAATTGATTTTTGGAAACTGTCAATGATAATTGAATTGCCTAAATGAATTGCACGAAATCAGGAAACCGGTTACACGTTTGGTTGCGACTCGGATTGCGAGTCGGAACCCCACTCGAGACCAAACCGCACGAACCGCAACCACGGTTGCGAGTCAGATTACGACTCGTAACCAGACCATGATGACCCGAGATCTCCATTGCGACTCGCGACCATCTATTGCGACTCGTATCCAGCCGTTACGACTCGAGATCCTCGTTGCGACTCGTAACCCCGTTGCGAGTCGAGACCACCGTTGCACATTCACTGTCTTGGGCTTTCACTGTCACGGGTCAAATCATTTGGGCCCAACGATTTGAATTGTGGACTGTTTGTTATTGGACCAGCATACGTTTACTAATTGGGCCGATTGAGAATCTGGACTGTTTTGTTATTGGGCTGCTTATGTCATTGGGCCGGGTATGATTGGACTTAGACAATTGGATCCTCACATGCTACGTCTTATCTGCTTACGTGCGTACATGTTTGCCATGACTATACATGATTACTATATACGTGCTATATACGAACCTGACTCGTATAATAACCATGATAGGACGTGGTTGACCATTTACTTGCTACTTGTACTTTCTGTGTATCTGCCGAGCAAACCAAGGTGAGTTCACACAGCCAAGGCATGGGATTCCCGGGTTGGGAATTGGGTTGGATATGATGGATATGGAATGATTACTCGTACTTACGCATATACCAGACTATAGACCATCGTCCTCAGGTTAGTCAGGACACGTTACGTAAAGCCTACGTAACCCAGTATACTTGCCTTATGTCTCCCGGGTCGGGAGGACACGTTACGTAAAGCCTACGTAACCCGATACCATCTACTGGCTTCCAGGACGGAAGGCCACGCTGCGTAAAGCCTACGTAGCCCCCACGCGTACCACTGTCCTCGGGGAAGGGCACGTCACGTAAAGCCTACGTGACCCTGTACGTTTTCCTGTTCTCGGTAAAGAAGAACACATGGTCGGAAGTTAGTCTAGTAAGTACCGTTAATGAGAAGCCCTCATTAACCAGGATGAACATGGGAAGCCCCCACCTTTATTACACACTAGTATGGGAAGCCCCCACTAGCTATACTTATGCATTACACTATGAACTTACTTTCTGTGAACTCGCTCAACTAGTTTGTTGATTATTTGCTGCATGCCTTGCAGGACCTTAGGTATACTTGGAGCTTGCACAGGGAAGAGCAGGTCGTTGTGGGCAGATGGATCGTTAATGATGTTGAACTCATAACTCGTATAACTATTTGGATTTACTTTACTATGCTTCCGCTACTTAAAACAGTGTTTGGTTTTTGAAACATCAATCATGTCATGGTGACTTATATTAACTACTTCTATTATTAATTGCTATGGTTTGATATGATTGATGGCTTGATCCTGGTCAGTCACGCTCCCAAGCGGTGGTATTCCGCGGGTGGATTTTGGGGGGTGTGACAGATTGGTATCAGAGCCATTGGTTATAGAGAACTTGGTTTTAATATGGGGAAAACGTTTTTATTAAAACCGGACTATAACCAGTACAGTGCTCTCAACGATCCACAACGACGCTTCGCTCCACGTGCAAGACTCGACATACTAGGTAATAAGGTTTATGTTTATTGCCTGTTTGCTAGAACTGCTTAGAACATTGCTCGCATTACGCTTAGATACACATGCTTTGATTTCATGAGAACACCTATATGCCTACGCTTTTCTGTCATCGCCCTACTCGCGAACCATTCTTACCTATGCTACTTGTTACTATGAAGATCATGTCTGGACGAATCAACATGACACAAGCCCAGCTAGAGGCTCTTGTTCAAGCTCAAGTTGCTGCGGCAGTTGCAGCAGCTCAAGCAGGTAGTATATCCTGCAGTATAGGCACACACTAGGATCTTTAGATCCTACATTAACTCCCGTATTTAACTTCGTCCTATTCGTACACAATAGGTCAACACGCGCAGCAGCCAGTCTGCACATTCAAGAACTTCATGGACTGTCGTCCAAATTCTTTCAGTGGCACTGAGGGGGCAGTGGGACTCCTCCATTGGTTTGAAAAGTTAGAATCAGTATTCGAAATGTGCGAGTGCCCTGAGGCTCGCAAGGTCAAGTTTGCTACTGGCACTTTGGAAGGAATAGCGTTAACTTGGTGGAACGCCCAAGTTCAGATCTTAGGGTTGGCAGCTGCTAACGCCACCCCATGGAACGATTTCAAGGAACTCATCAAGCGTGAGTATTGTACACGTGAAGACATTCACAAGCTGGAAGACGAGCTGTATAACTTGAAAATGGTTGGATCGGAAATCGAGGCGTATACTAAACGGTCTAATGAGCTGGCCGTTCTGTGTCCTACTATGGTGGACCCTCCATACAAGCGCATTGAGTTGTATCTCAAGGGATTGGCGCCAGAAATTCAGAGCCACGTGACGTCGGCTAACCTCGAAAACATCCAAGAAATCCAGCGTCTTGCTCATCGCATCACTGATCAGGCAGTGGATCAGAATAAACTGCCCAAGCGTGTTAATGCTACTGCTAACGTCACCACCTCAGTTACTCCTGCTACATCTGGTGACAGTAAAAGAAAATGGGATGGAGATTCTAGTAAAGGTTCAGCGATTGTTCAGCCACAAGCTCAGCAGCAGAAGATTGACCACTATCAGAGTCCCAGTCAGCAATCCTCTGGTAGTCATAGACAGAGGAGATACCAGGGTAGTCAACCTAGGTGCCACAACTGCAACAGGCATCACCACGGCCCGTGTAACAAGGGTCGCTGTCAAAGGTGTCTTAAGATGGGGCACGAGGCTAAAGACTGTAGGAGCCCTCGTCCTGCAAATCAGAATCAGCAGCCTCAGCAACCAGCTCCACAGAACCAGAATCAGCAGCAGCAGCCACAGCGTGGAAACCGGGGATGTTTCCAGTGTGGGGCTGAAGGTCACTTCAAACGCGATTGTCCTCAGTTGAACCAGAACCGCAACAACAACAACAATCAGGGCAACGGGAATAACAACAATGGGGGAAACAACAATAACGGCAATGAAGCTCGTGGTCGTGCATTCGTACTAGGTCGGGGCGACGCAGTGAACGATCCCAACGTTGTTATGGGTAAGTTTCTCCTCGACGATATTTACGTTACTGTTTTATTTGATTCGGGTGCGGATACAAGCTATATGTCTGTGAAAATGTGTCAACTGCTAAAACGTGCACCAACACTTTTACCCACCAAACATGTAGTAGAGTTAGCTAACGGTAAAAGTCTAGAAGCCACGCACGTAGTTCAGGGTTGTAATCTTATCCTAGCTGGTCGAGCTTTCACTATCGACCTCATTCCCATAGCCTTGGGAAGCTTCGACGTCGTGATTGGGATGGATTGGTTGTCCCAACACCAGGCAGAAATTTTATGCAGCGAAAAGGTTATTCGCATTCCACGTTTTGGTCAGGAATCTCTAGAAGTTCAAGGCGACAAGAGTGGTGCTGTGGTTGGCATCATCTCTTTCTTGAAGGCTCAGAAGTGCTTACGTAAAGGTCACACAGCCATTCTGGCTCTCGTTACAGACGCATCAGCAAAGGAAAAGAAATTGGAGGATATTCCAATTGTACGCGATTACCCTCAGGTGTTTCCTGAAGACTTACCTGGCTTACCGCCTCATCGTCAGGTCGAATTTCAGATCGAGCTCGCTCCAGGAGCAGCACCCATAGCTCGCGCACCATACCGTCTAGCTCCATCAGAATTGGAGGAACTGTCAAAGCAACTACAAGAACTCTTGGAAAAGGGTTTCATACGACCAAGCTCTTCGCCTTGGGGAGCTCCAGTGCTTTTCGTGAAGAAGAAAGACGGTACGTTCAGGATGTGCATCGACTACCGTGAACTCAACAAGGTGACGGTGAAGAACCGTTATCCTCTTCCACGCATAGACGACTTATTCGACCAGTTGCAAGGGTCGTGCTACTATTCGAAGATAGACTTGAGGTCTGGTTACCATCAGTTGAGAGTCCGGGACGAGGACGTCTCCAAGACAGCCTTCAGAACTCGTTACGGTCACTACGAGTTTCTCGTCATGCCGTTTGGGTTAACGAACGCGCCTGCTGTATTTATGGATCTTATGAACAGGGTGTGCAAACCCTATCTTGACAAGTTTGTCATAGTATTCATCGACGACATTCTGATTTACTCCAAGAGTCAGGAGGAACACGAGCAGCATCTTCGCCTTATTTTGGAACTCCTTCGAAAGGAGCAGCTGTACGCTAAGCTTTCTAAATGCGACTTCTGGCTTCGTGAAGTCCACTTCTTAGGCCACGTAGTGAACAAGGATGGGATCCATGTTGATCCATCCAAGGTAGATTCGATCAGAAACTGGCCTGCACCGCGTACACCGACAGAGATACGCCAATTCTTGGGTCTGGCAGGTTATTACAGACGGTTTATCAAGGATTTCTCGAAGATTGCTCAGCCGCTTACGTTACTGACACAGAAGGGTGTTACCTATCGCTGGGGAGAGCCCCAGGAGACTGCTTTTCAGCACCTAAAGGATAGACTTTGCAGTGCACCTATCCTCTCATTGCCAGAGGGCACAGATGACTTCGTGGTTTATTGTGATGCATCCATTCGGGGACTTGGATGTGTGTTAATGCAGCGTGACAAGGTTATCGCTTACGCCTCTCGTCAACTCAAGATTCATGAACGCAACTACACGACGCACGATTTAGAGCTGGGAGCTGTTGTTTTTGCGCTTAAGATATGGCGACACTACCTGTACGGTACCAGGTGCACGATTTACACCGATCACAGGAGTCTCGAGCATATCCTTAAGCAGAAGGATTTGAATATGCGTCAACGACGATGGGTCGAGTTACTTAATGACTACGAGTGCGCTATCAAGTACCATCCAGGCAAAGCCAATGTTGTGGCTGATGCCCTCAGTCGAAAGGACACTTTACCACGGCGCGTGCGAGCGCTACAGCTTACGATTCAGTCTAGTCTTCCTGCACGAATACGAAATGCTCAGGTAGAAGCATTGAAGCCCGAAAACGTCAAGGCTGAAGCCTTACGCGGCTCACGACAACAGATGGAACAGAAGGCAGACGGCGCCTATTATGTAACGGGCCGGATTTGGGTCCCTCTTTATGGTGGTTTACGCGAACTTGTAATGGATGAAGCTCACAAGTCTCGCTATTCGGTACATCCAGGGTCGGATAAAATGTACCACGATATCAGCACTACTTATTGGTGGCCTAGTATGAAGGCCCACATTGCTACGTACGTTGGAAAATGCTTGACCTGTGCAAGAGTCAAGGTCGAATATCAGAAACCAGCTGGCCTACTTCAGCAGCCTAAGATACCTCAGTGGAAATGGGAAGAAATTTCCATGGATTTCGTTACAGGCCTACCTAGATCCCAGCGTGGGAACGATACAATATGGGTCATAGTTGATCGACTCACCAAGTCTGCACACTTCCTGCCAATTAAGGAAACGGATAAGTTCTCCACTCTCGCAGACGTCTATCTAAAGGAAGTTGTTTCGAGGCACGGGGTGCCCACATCTATCATTTCGGATCGCGATGCACGATTCACGTCAGAGCTTTGGCAAGCAATGCACAAATCCTTTGGCTCACGATTAGACATGAGCACAGCATACCACCCTCAGACGGATGGACAGTCTGAGCGTACGATTCAAACACTTGAAGACATGCTTCGGGCATGCGTCATCGATTTCGGCAACGGCTGGGAAAAGCACCTCCCTTTGGTGGAGTTTTCTTACAATAATAGTTATCACACCAGCATTCAAGCCGCTCCATTCGAGGCATTGTACGGGCGTAAATGCCGGTCACCTCTCTGTTGGGCAGAGGTGGGAGATAGTCAGATCACGGGTCCAGAGATTGTTGTGGACGCCACAGAAAAGATTGCACAGATACGACAACGCATGGCGGCAGCACGAGACCGTCAGAAAGCCTACGCGGACAAGCGTAGAAAGCCATTGGAATTTGAGGTCGGGGACCGGGTGTTATTGAAAGTGTCACCCTGGAAGGGTGTGGTACGTTTTGGCAAACGGGGTAAACTGAATCCGCGGTACGTCGGACCATTCGAAATTATAGAAAAGATTGGCAAGGTAGCCTACAAGTTGAACCTACCAGCTGAACTCGGGGCAGTTCACAATGTCTTTCACGTATCGAACTTAAAGAAGTGCCTATCAGATGAAAACCTCATCATTCCTTTTAAGGAACTCACTATCGACGAGCGGTTGCAGTTCGTTGAGGAACCAGTCGAAATCACGGACCGGGATGTGAAGGTCCTCAAACACAAGAGAATCCCTCTTGTCCGAGTTCGTTGGAACTCCAAACGTGGCCCAGAGTACACCTGGGAACGCGAAGACAGGATGACAGAAAAGTACCCCCAGTTATTCGGGAACAAGGCAACCACTACTGAGGCTGAAGCTACTACTTCGGAATTTCGGGACGAAATTCCAGATCAACGGGGGGAGGATGTGACACCCCAGGAAAATTAAGGAACAATACAGTTTACCTAGCTTCCTCAGTGAGTGCATACCAAATTTCGGGACGAAATTTCCAATTAGTTGGGGATAATGTGACAACTCGAACTTTAGACTTGCTTGATGTATCGTTACGTGTTTATGTGACATTTTGAGCTAATGAATATTACGTGATTTATGAGATGTCATTATGTGTATTGTGTAATATACGTTGTATGTTAATTGAACCGAACCCAAACTGCACACGATAACCGGTCACACAAGCCTTTGGCCTTACACCTTACATTCGGTCCATTAGGTAACCGAGTGGGCTCGGCCCACTCCCCACTCGCAACCACTATACCAAAACTAAGGGTCTTGTTTTCCTCTCATTTGTTACAACACAAGAAAACACACACAAACCCTAGCTAGTTTCCTCTCTCTCTCTCGGCTTGCTTGGAACCCGACGGCACACACACACACTTTGAAGCTTGTGAAACGAATCGATCCTCTACCTTCATCCGGTTAGTGTTATTGTGCTGATTGAATGTTTTGGTTATATGTTGTTGCTATTATACGTGTATGCTAACCGAGGATTCTGGTCCATATGATTGTTTTTGATGGTAGTTAATAATGTGTTGTTGATCGGTTCGCATATACAAATCAATCTAGGTTGCATGATGTAGAATCAAACCGGTATTGTATGATGATGATGATCCGATGTTATGATTGGATAAACATATTAATGATTCATTAAGAGGCTCTATGATTGTTAAACCGGGTATGTTTAAGGGTTTTGATAAATTGTTCTTGATTACGGGTTGTTATGATTTAAGGAATGGTTATATGGTTCATATGTTTGATTAAGGTTCATATGATTTGGTGTTACAATTGTCCTGTTGATCGATGATTGCTTGAATGGTAAACTGTTGGTTGGTAATTGATTTTTGGAAACTGTCAATGATAATTGAATTGCCTAAATGAATTGCACGAAATCAGGAAACCGGTTACACGTTTGGTTGCGACTCGGATTGCGAGTCGGAACCCCACTCGAGACCAAACCGCACGAACCGCAACCACGGTTGCGAGTCAGATTACGACTCG
This sequence comes from Helianthus annuus, assembly GCF_002127325.2. NCBI lineage: Eukaryota > Viridiplantae > Streptophyta > Magnoliopsida > Asterales > Asteraceae > Helianthus > Helianthus annuus. The sequence goes on from NC_035448.2 coordinate 158,310,518, forward strand.
TAACCAGACCATGATGACCCGAGATCTCCATTGCGACTCGCGACCATCTATTGCGACTCGTATCCAGCCGTTACGACTCGAGATCCTCGTTGCGACTCGTAACCCCGTTGCGAGTCGAGACCACCGTTGCACATTCACTGTCTTGGGCTTTCACTGTCACGGGTCAAATCATTTGGGCCCAACGATTTGAATTGTGGACTGTTTGTTATTGGACCAGCATACGTTTACTAATTGGGCCGATTGAGAATCTGGACTGTTTTGTTATTGGGCTGCTTATGTCATTGGGCCGGGTATGATTGGACTTAGACAATTGGATCCTCACATGCTACGTCTTATCTGCTTACGTGCGTACATGTTTGCCATGACTATACGTGATTACTATATACGTGCTATATACGAACCTGACTCGTATAATAACCATGATAGGACGTGGTTGACCATTTACTTGCTACTTGTACTTTCTGTGTATCTGCCGAGCAAACCAAGGTGAGTTCACACAGCCAAGGCATGGGATTCCCGGGTTGGGAATTGGGTTGGATATGATGGATATGGAATGATTACTCGTACTTACGCATATACCAGACTATAGACCATCGTCCTCAGGTTAGTCAGGACACGTTACGTAAAGCCTACGTAACCCAGTATACTTGCCTTATGTCTCCCGGGTCGGGAGGACACGTTACGTAAAGCCTACGTAACCCGATACCATCTACTGGCTTCCAGGACGGAAGGCCACGCTGCGTAAAGCCTACGTAGCCCCCACGCGTACCACTGTCCTCGGGGAAGGGCACGTCACGTAAAGCCTACGTGACCCTGTACGTTTTCCTGTTCTCGGTAAAGAAGAACACATGGTCGGAAGTTAGTCTAGTAAGTACCGTTAATGAGAAGCCCTCATTAACCAGGATGAACATGGGAAGCCCCCACCTTTATTACACACTAGTATGGGAAGCCCCCACTAGCTATACTTATGCATTACACTATGAACTTACTTTCTGTGAACTCGCTCAACTAGTTTGTTGATTATTTGCTGCATGCCTTGCAGGACCTTAGGTATACTTGGAGCTTGCACAGGGAAGAGCAGGTCGTTGTGGGCAGATGGATCGTTAATGATGTTGAACTCATAACTCGTATAACTATTTGGATTTACTTTACTATGCTTCCGCTACTTAAAACAGTGTTTGGTTTTTGAAACATCAATCATGTCATGGTGACTTATATTAACTACTTCTATTATTAATTGCTATGGTTTGATATGATTGATGGCTTGATCCTGGTCAGTCACGCTCCCAAGCGGTGGTATTCCGCGGGTGGATTTTGGGGGGTGTGACACTTCTTCGTGGTAGGCCTATAGTATGTTGTTCTAAGGATCCTTGAGAATAGTGCTCTGCCCCCAGTGTGGTTTCCACAGTCTCCTTGACTTTGAAAGCTTTAGGATTTTGTCCTGTAGGGATCTCTCTATGTTGTATATATCTTAGGATTGGAAGGATCCAGGATCCTGAATTCGACTGTGCAGCATCACCAGGTATGATTGCAGAATCCTCCACTATCTCCATGGCTACGTGATCCTCAATTGCAGGAGTTAAAACATGGGTGATGAGTATTTTTCACATCTTCTGGCATCTTTAGGAATGATCCAAGGTTAGTTAAAGCGTCAGCTTCTGCATTTTCTTATTTGGGTACCTGTGGTAGACTGAAAAAAAGCAAAAGAATCTGCCAGTTTCCTGACTATTTCTAAGTACTTGATTAGCTTTTCACCTTTGACAATGTAAGAACTGTTATAATGATTAGTAATTGATAGAGAATCTACATATACTTGATGTTGATGCATAGGATGTCTGTTGACTACGTCTGCATGAAGTCTTAGGTCAAGTTAGGTCAATACAGGGTCAAACATGTCAAAATATGTATTGTTAGATGTAGGTTCGCTTATATGTCAAAGTAGTATATAGGTCCGCTCATAGGGTCTGATTCAGGTTCGCTTATAGTGCATTTAGGAGGTTCGCTTATGAGGTCCGCTCATATGGTGTCCATATGAGCGAACCACTGATGCCTATATATAGGTTTGTCATTTGAGCGGATCTAAGATGCGTGATTGTTCTCTGGAGCGAAACTCTGTCAAAATCTTGTTAGAAAGCAATAAAAGCAGTGGAATTGAAAGGACGAGCTGTTGTAACCTTGTATACTCTGTTTCCGCCTTTGTATATGAGGATGAGCTACCTTGACTGACTTTTCGGGTCAAAACAACGGTCCAACAAGTGGTATCAGAGCTCAGGACGAGGAGTTCATACTACTACAGCTTATATCTGCAGAATTCTCTTACTTCTACTCACTTTCTCTCATACTTTTTCAATTTTCAGTGGTTCCTACGGTTGAAATTGTCTGAAAATGGAATATAACGTGTAAAACATACTAATAACAAACCCTAGAAAGAATCAGGTTAAAATTCGGACTAAAAATGATAAAAACAGGGTAAAAACTGAGGATCGCTTTTTCGAACAAAAGAGGTTCGCTTGAAATTCACAACAGGTTCGCTTGAAAACACCTGTTTTGGTTCGCTTTTACAGACAAAATCACTGTGAGATTCGCTCGAACGGACAATTACAGGTTCGCTCGAACATACATTCTGGTCCGCTCGAACGAACAAGTGCTGGTTCGCTCGAACATCTGGTCCGCTCATTTGAACGATTTCTGGTCCGCTCGAAAGGACATTTTCTGATTCGCTTTTGTGACATTATTGGGTTCGCTCGAAATGTGATTTGCTTATTGGGTTCGCTTATTTGAACCTTATTGATCCGCTTATCTGTCATCTGTACAGATAGATTCGCTTTAGTATACTGATTTTCAAAAGTTTTGAAAATTTTTCTAAGTGTTGGTTAATTTTTCAGGTACAATCAAAATGGATGATATTTTCATGAATCCCTTCAGCGACATGTATGCTTTTACAGGGAGTTCTGGAAACAATGACACCTCTTCAAGCAATGCAAACAAAAGTCCACCGAAAGAAAGAAAGAAGGAAGCTTGGGAGTCCGAAAGCGCATTTGGAACACTTAACAAACCTCCTAAGCTGATGGCTATAGAAGATTACAGCAGGTGGGCAACAAAATTCGAAGACTGGTTGATGGCATTCGCTTTTCCAAGCTGGAAGAGTATGAAGAATGGTTATGCCGAAGGAAAGAAGAATGGTGAAGCATTGAGATCGGTTGATGAGATTGATAGTTTTGTGGCCGAGCATAAGTGTGTGGCATTATTGTTTCAGTCGGTGCGGGAAGACATCATTTCGCTGATAGATTACTCCAATGCTAAAGATCTGTGGGAGAAACTCGAAAAGAAATGTCTTGGAAGCAAAGAGATTGTAAAGAACAAACGAAAGCTTCTTAGAAAAGAATTTGATCTTTTTGGTTGTCTAAAGAATGAATCGGTGTGTAAAATGATAGAGAGGTTCGGTCATCTGAAACTAGAGTTAGCAAGACATGAAATCAAGTTTTCTGATGAAGAACTAGTTGACAAATTGTTCGATTCATTACCAGATGAGGTTGATTGGAGATATTATGCGCTTATGTTGAAGAACACTATTGCTCCTGAAAAATTGACTCCAGATTTGGTGATTGAGAGACTTAAAAGTCATGAGCTGGAACTGAAGAAAACTTACAAAGTCAATCACTCTTCTTCTCAGCAGAATTTGGATCTCTATTATCCAAAAAGCATGATGCCAAAAGCAAGTTCTCCAAAGACTGCATTTTCAGCTGAGAATGTATCTCCAGCAAGCAAAGAAAGTCAAAGCAATCCAAGCAGCGGAAGTCACAGTGGTTATCACAGTGGATCTTCGTCTTCTGCAAATCGTTCTGATGCGAAGTTTTCTTGCAACATCGCGATAGATCTGAAGAACGCACAGAATTTTGATGAGGAGTCGGCTAAGCAACAGATGGTCTTTTTGGCATCTATGCTGGAGTCTTATGAAGGGTTGGTGGCTGGTAAGATCGGGAACACAAATCTGACGAAAGAAGATTACGATCAGATAGACCCCGAAGAAATGGAGCTTATCGACATTCGTTGGGCAATGGCGAGTGCTGTTCGACGTGCTCAGCGTTTCATGGAAATTACCGGGAGGAAGACGATCGGTGGTCCGTCTACTAAGTTTGGGTTCAATAAATCGAAGGTGACGTGCTTTAAGTGTAAGCAGAAGGGTCACTTTAAGAGAGAATGCAGGAATGCATATGCTGATGAGTCAGAGAATCCGTTTCGAGATGATTATTACAAAAAGGCTAACTATCATCAGAATAAATCCGAGCCGCCTAGATTGAAGCAGGCTGAAGATAACAGAGACAAATCAAGGGCTCTGGCTGTGATTTACGATGATGAGGGGTATGATTGGAGTAAGGAAGTTCTACCGGAAGAAGATGCGGTGGGTTACGCATTCATGGAAAGTAACGATGAACCCATTCCGTGGAAAGATAATAGAACAGAGGATCAGAAGTATAAATACCGGAAGACGGTTGCTGAAAACAAGATTATCAGACTTTCTGGTATATTTCTGGAGGCAAAAAGAGCAAATAGATGGGATCCAGATAGAGAGTGCTACCTTGACAAGTATGGCAACATTGCGATTGATGACAAAACGCTAGATATCGAAGCCATCATCAAGGAGTACAAAGAAGAAGATGAATACTGGCAGCACAAGTGGTGGGGAATGCCAACTGAGAAGATGATTGAAGAAGAGAAAGAGAAAGAGAGAAAGGAGAAAGAGGAGAAAGAGATGAAAGAAAAAGAAGAAATCGAGAAATCGAAGATAGTTGATACGGGCATTATCGATACTGTTTTGGTCAAAAATCACACAAAGGATAATGCAACCAAACTCTATGTAAACGGGGTATGATGCTTGGTTTGTTGAAAAAGTAAAGGATCACTTTTACTATGAAATATGCAAAGACACGATGATTTATACGAGGAAAAAGCCCTTGATCAATGTATGATCTCCGGCATAAAAAACCTCGGGTGATGGCAACTACCGATCACCAAACTTTAATATAAAAAATAGTTACAACTTCGGATGATAATGAGCTGGGTACAAGGATCACTATAGTTTCGAGTGTCTAAGCGTGTGAGAATTGTGTTGTGTGTTCTTCCGAATGGGGAAGAGTGTTATATATACAAGTGTAGGTGACCTATTTTAGGTAAAAAGACTAATAATCAGCTCATTACCCCTTTAGAAACAAAAGTAAATCTAGCCTAAATTATCGCCCTTAAATCATGCCAAGTTTCCATATCCTTCACAACGTCCATCTCCGATTAAGCACATGCTATAGTTGTAAAGACGCGTCCTTTGATTGTGATGCTTAAGAGCGGATCCTGCTAGATGTCCTGCAAAACAACATTAAATTCAACGAAAGCAACTGTTAGCATGAGGATCCTATGATGGTCCGTGATCCTGATCCTGGAACTCTGCTGAGGATCACTATCTGCCAAAGAAACAAGGATCACTGGTTAGGATCACACGTGAGGATCATGTATTGTAAAAATCCAGCCCTAACAGATACTACGCAGGAGTTGATATCAGAGAACCTGGGAAAGATGGCTGACAAGGTGCTGGCTGTGAAAGCACTAGAGGTAGACCCTAATTCTGTTACTAAGTCAAAGGGGCTGGTCAGTCAAATTGTGTCAACAAATGCGTCAGGTAACAAGATTGATGGAAATGCTGACTGCAAAAATTGCACCAAACAATGCAATTTTTGTAGCACTGTCACGTACCTTAACAATGAGAAAATCAAGAATCTGACAACGAAAGTTAAAAGTGTTGAGGATCAGATTCTCGGTCGTGATAAAAATGTAAAAGCTTCAACAGAACGGATCAAAGAATTAACGGTTCAAATTGAACATGATAAAACTGAACGTGAGAAAACAAAATGTGAAAATGAAAAGTTAATTCTTGAAAACCGTCAGATTTCAGAAAAGTTTGAAAAACTTAAAACCATTGTGAAAGATAGTGATGATCAAAATGGCAAAACGTTTAAAGAAAATGAACATCTGAGAGCTGTGGTGAGAATAAAAGAAGAATCAATTAACAACCAACTGGATGAAATTGCTAAACTGAAACTTAAAGTTCAAGAAGCTGAAATTGAAAATGAAAGAATTCAGTTGAAGTTAAACAGCTATAGCTCAGCAAGCTTTGTTTTGCAGCATATTGTTCCTAAACCCATAGGGAAAAACAAAGATGGCGAGGATGTGTTTTCTGATGGAACGGGTGTAGGGTTTTACAAAGTTCCACCACCAATTTTAGACAACTACACGAAAAAGCAGTCTAGTTTGGTGGAAATTGAGGAAGAAAGTGATGTTAAACTTCCTGAGAAAATTGATGTCACGTTCACGTCTTCCAATGACGAGGGTGTCCAAAATGATGTGGTGAAAAGTGTGGTAGACAAAGTGCTTAAACCGGATTGTGACACTTCGGAGGAGGATGGGTGTTTCTTGGATAAATACATTCCGAAAAAAAAGTCCAAGAACAACTTAGATGAAGAATCAAACCTTGTCATGTACAAGATGATGGGTTCGGATAAGTTGTTTTCGGATTCTGAGTTTCCGATAGAGAATGTTAATTTGAACAAATTGACAAATGTTTTTAAACTGGTCGAAGTGGAGTTGTCAGCTGTGAACAATCTGAGTCGAAAGAAAGACAGGGCTTACAACAAGAAAACTGGTTATCCACCACGTCTTTACAATAACAACAGAAACAATTGGTCGGGTGGTTATCAGGGGGTAAACCATATCAGAAAAGAAATGTTCCAAACAAGAGGTTTGTCGAGAAGAAAAAGTTTGTGAACAGTTCGAGTTCATTGGCTGATGAAGAGAAAGAAATTTTTTCAAAATCGAATAAAGAATTTTTTGAGAAGAGAGCTTCACAGGCTCAGTCTGAAGGCACGAGTCGGGTAGCTGATACTCGTACTTGTTTTAGATGTGAACAGGTCGGTCACATTGCACGAAGGTGTACATATGTGAAGCCTAAGACTGAAGCTGTGAAGGTTCAACAAAAGAAGGTTGATGTGAAGGGTAAAGCACCGATGGTTGTTGAGAAGAGAGTTGTTGAGAAGAAGTTTGCTAAAATTGACAACTTAAAAATGAAAAATGAACCTGTTAAGAAGTTGGTAACTAAAAATGATACATTTTACAAACGGGTTGCATTAACTCAACAGGTGTGGAAACCTAAAACTGAGTTGAAAGTTGAGAAGAAAAGTTCACATTCTGATGAGAAAAAGGCTGAAGAGCCAATTACTGTTGATTATGATGCAAATTTTCCGCCTCTCAAGGCTGAAAATTTCAAAATTCAAATTGCTAGAGTCAAGGTTACACCTAAGGCTGATGAGGCCTGGGTGGACACTATGTTTGACTAGATAGTTTGAATTGCCTGAGCTTCCTGGATTGCGAAGCATGAATCGGCATCTTTCTTGAAGTTGTTTAAATGATGATTTGTTATGTGCAGGATCTTCCAAAACTTGTATCCAGGTGGATCATGGATAGTGGAGCGTCAAGACATATGACAGGGAAGACCGCGTTACTGTATGATGTGAATAACATAAACGGTGGTTACGTGGGTTTTGCGGGTAATCAAGGAGGAGGGATCATAGGTGAAGGAACGTTATCGAATGCATCATAACGTTTGAGAGGGTTAACTACATCGCCGAGCTGGAGAACAACCTGCTGAGTATCTCCCAGATCTGTGACAGGATGTATACTACTCATTTCACCGACAAAGAATGTTTGATCTTGAAACCGGGATTTGTGATACCTGAGGAATGGATCATCATAAGGGCACCAAGGGTCAATGATCTGTACGTGTTGGACATGAGCGTCGCTACTACAACCACGGGTCAGGCTCATTGTTTTGTGTCCAGAGCAACGGAGAAAGAATCACGGTTAGGGCACCGAAAGATGGGGCTTATCCAGTTGTCAAGTCAAACAAACCAAGTTGGTGAACAAGATGCAGAGCAAAATGTTACTAATCTGGAGGGAAATGTAGAAGTTCCAAGCGGAGTGATGCCGCGAACTCTTTCTTATCATCCAGAAGAGTTGATCATAGGAGAATTGCAATCGGGCGTTCGCACGAGACGTCAAATTGACCAGGGCTTAACATGTTTTTATTCTACAGTAGCACCTTTACAAACTGAATTTTCATTAAGTTGTTTTATCTCGCAGGTCGAACCGAGAACTTACAAAGAGGCCCTTACTGAAGACTCTTGGGTAATAGCGATGCAAGAAGAATTAAGTCAGTTTGAAAAGTTGGGAGTGTGGAAGTTAGTTGATTTGCCAGATGGTCAAAGGAAAATCAATACAAAATGGGTTTTCAAATGTAAGAGGGACGATAGAGGAGTGGTTGTAAGGAACAAAGCTCGACTCGTTGTTCAGGGCTTTAGTCAACAGGAGGGGATTGATTTTACCGAAGTCTATGCTCCTGTCGCACGACTAGAGGCTATCAGAATTTTCCTAGCATTTGCGTCTTGGAAGAATTTCAAAGTATATCAGTTAGATGTTAAATCAGCGTTTCTTTATGGGAAGGTCAAAGAGGAGGTTTATGTTGGTCAGCCGCCGGGCTTTACTGACCCAATCCACAAGAACAAAGTTTATCCGCTGGACAAAGCGTTGTATGGTCTACATCAGGCGCCGAGAGACTGGTACGAGACTTTGTCTCAACACCTACTTGCTAACCAGTTCATACGTGGAAAAGTGGATGCCACTATCTTCACTAAAGTCGTTGATGGTTATCTTCTGATAGTACAAATTTATGTGGACGATATAATTTTTGGGTCAACAAATGAGAAATTGTGCAAAGATTTCGATCTTATCTGCAACGAACAACTCGGATAACTAGCCGTTAATCTCGAACTAGCCGTTGCAACCTTTACGTCATTGAGGTGACATCCCTGCAAATCATGATTATAAATAGGAGATAGGGTTAGGATCAATCTGCATTTAAATTCAAGATATACTCCCTTTATAATCTCGACCGAAGATCAATCAGGTATTCTCTTCTTTTCCTCTCTTGCTCTGTTTTTCTGCTTTTACCCTGCCAAGAGTATGTTGCTCCGAAATTCCCCTCACAAGGATCACAAGAAGAGCAGTCCCCTGAAAAGCCAAGGAATCGTCAAAGACTCTCCTACGGAGAGGTGCTGCTTCACTGATGCTCATGTTGATAGGATCCGTCACTGTTTTCCGGCGGATACCGTCTTCAAGTCTTTTACTCCCACCGCTCTGAGTGATTTCGTTTCCGACGCCTGGGTGGCCTTTCCTGAAACTTCGTTTACCATAGGATATTCATATCCTTTTCCAGCTTTCACCCAATCCTTCTTTTCTCCGACCGGCATGTCCTATATCCAAGCCATGCCGATGATCTGGAGGGTTCTGTGTACCCTTGAGAGGATCATTGAGCAGGAGGGGATTGACTTAGGGATGTCGGAGCTGGCCGAGCTATATGATCTTACCACGTTTGGTTCTTGTCGGTACTTGTTGAAACGGAAAGCTGGAGAGGATCACCCTGTTTTTAAGGTCACAAAAAATGATACCAACTGGAAGCGACGATTCTTCTTTGTTAGGAGAGATACCATCCCTAACGGGGAGGATCTGCCCAAGGAGTGGGCTACTCATGGTAGGATAGAGGATCCTGGAAGGATCACTATCAGACTTGTCTCTCATGATGAGGATCACTAATGTTTTCTTTGTCTTTTGTGCAGCCATATCCGTTGCTCATCTCAAGTTAACTCCTGCTGCAAGAGAGAGAGTTTTAGCTTTCAAAAAGCTTGATCCTGAGACCAGAAGTTTTCAAGTCACTGTCCAAGATTCACAAGAAGTATCCTCCGCATCTGCCACTATGTCAAGTAAGTATCCTTATTAAAGAGTAAGTTATATGTAAGACTGTTTAGTTAGTAAGGGAACTTATCTTGTTTTGATTGTGTAGGCGCTGGGAAACCTGCTAAGTCTGCCAAGTCTGCCGCCAAGTTCGGGATTGATGAACTTGCCAATGTCAAGTCTTCAAGAAAGAAGACCCCTGCTGCTAGTCCCTCCGCTTCTGCCCCTAAAGCTCCTATTAGGGGTAAGGGAAAGAAGAGAAAGGCTTCTGAGGATCTTCAAGGATTTCCCCTGATCCGCCAGCAGTTTCTTGATTCTGTCAACGAGGTTAGGATCACTGCCCCTGTTGGTTATCCTGATGTTTTTTGAGGATCACCTGTGTCTGACGTTATATCTTGTTGTTTTTGCAGAAATTTACTGAAATAGAGACTTATGTTAACCACGTTGAAGATCAAGATCGCCAAATTGCCGACCTCCAACAGATGGGTGTGCTGAAGGATCTCAAGATAGCTGATCTTGAGAAGGAGCTCCGGGTTACCAAGGATGAAGCTGTCAAAGCATTGATCAAGTTTGACTACGAGAAGCATGATATCACCCAGGATGCTAAGGTCTCTGCTGCGATAACCATGTATAAGATCCAGCTGCAAATGGCTGCGGAGGCTCAGGATCCTGCCTTTGACAAAGGCACATGGGACGTGGAAGGTTGGAAGGCAAGGCTGGCAGAGTTGGAGGATGATGATGATGCTGAGGATATCCCTATGCTTCTGGCAAGGATCAGGGGGAAGCAAGTGGAGCTGGTGGTGATGGTGCAGCGAAGGTTTGAGCTGCAGGATTGGGCAATGATGGAAATTTCTAGACATAGCCGGAGCCCAATTTTTAAAATTTGGTAGTGGTTTTTATGGTTGTTGGTGTTTTCAAACAATGATGGTCTGTACTTAAACAATAGTTTTTAGGGTTAAGGATCCTGGATCCTTTGGACAATAGGTAGGATTACAAAAGGTGGAGGGATCCTCTGTTTGGGGGATGAAGCCTTTGTGATCCTGCCGCCTTTAATTTCCTGTACCTGCTAAGACCGCATAAACAATGGACACCCTTTGCCAACCCATGTGGACGGGCCACGTTTTGCTGGTAGAAATGTGGGTTGGCAATTTTGACAACTTTTTGAAAGGGTTTAAGATCCTTTCGTTAATAATATAACTTTAATCTTTCTGGCTTATCTCGTGTTGTTATCCTTTATTTATCTTTTTATTTTCCAGTTTGTTTTAGAAACGTACTTGTTAGAGTAACAAGAGTTGAGCAAACCATGTTTAATAACTTTAGGATATGATCCTAGATCAAATATCCTGACACTAAAAATTTCTGAAGCAATCAATTTCAAGGATCATAGGTTTAGTTGTCAAAGTGTAAGGGTTGTTTAGTATAATCGAAATAGTCAAGGATCATACCTGAGGATCCGAGTTAGGATCCTAACCTTTAATCAAGATAACCGTAGATGAGATTTTAATGGATAATAAGGATTAAGGATCCTTATGTGTTTAACTTTAAAAACCTGAAAAATGAAACATAACTTGGGACTAAGCCAATGTAAAAGATAAGTTAGTAGCTGGGGACAAGCCCAAAGGATAACTGGGGACAAGCCCAAAGGATAAATGGGGACAAGCCCAAAGGATAACTGGGGACAAGCCCAAAGGATCGTATGTAAACTGGAGTATGGCCCTTACTGGCGACTATCCAAACTTAGTGACATGAAAATGTCAAAACCTTAGCTAACGTGAAAACGTTAGAAACCTTAGGAACGAATGTATGGTACGTCTACCATTATACGGAGGATCCTGGGTATAGCCAGTACGATGAGGTTGTCAGCCCCGGAAGTGGGTACTGGTCCCAAAGACGTGAACTATATCAGGATCATCGTGCGCTACTAGCGGAAACTGGGGATAATCCCAAGGATAACTGGGGTTGAACCCAAGGATATGTGGTGCTTTTGAAGATCTTTAACGATATGCTGAAGATACCTGAACTATCATAACTCAAATGGTTCGTGAGAAGAGGATGAAGGATACATGATCCTTATCCTTAGGTAAAAAGTAAGGAAATGTAATAGTTTTAAGATAAGGACATTACCAGAGTAAGGATCACTGACATCACTGGGATCCTTCGAGGATACTTCAGTGTAAGGATCACATGCTTGAAGGATCATGTTCACATAAAGTATCTCTTTAAGTGAACAGCATTCCAGGCTCATGGTAACAAGTTTCCTTCCATAGTTAGCAATCTGTATGCCCCCTTTCCTGCTTCAGATTCAATCAAGTAAGGGCCTTCCCATTTTGGTGCTAACTTCCCATCAGCAGGATTGATAGTGTTTTGGAATGCTTTTCTCAACACCATATCTCCGACTTGGAACTTCCTTATCCTAACATTTTTGTTGTAAGCACCAGCCATTCTTTGTTGGTAGCTTGCCATTCTTATCCTAGCCAGATCCCTGATTTCCTCAATAGTATCCAAATCCTGAGCCAGGATTGTAGCATTCTCTTCAGGATCACGAGCACTTGTTCTAGCAGTTGAGATCACCATCTCTGTTGGGATCACTGCTTCTGCCCCAAATACTAAAGAGAAAGGTGTTTGACCAGTGGCATTCTTGGGAGTTGTCCTATCAGCCCATAGCACATAAGGTAACTCCTCTGCCCATTTTCCCTTCTTGGATCCTAGCTTCTTCTTCAGATTGTTGATGATGATCTTGTTGGATGATTCTGCTTGGCCATTGGCTTATGGATGAATTGGTGTTGATGTTATCATCTTAATTCCCCAACTGTCACAAAAGTTAGTGGTTCTGCTTCCAATGAATTGGGAACCATTATCACATATAATTTCAGAGGGAATGCCAAATCTAGTTATAATGTTTCTTTTAATAAAGGATATAACTTCTTTTTCTCTGACTTGAGCAAAGGCTTCAGCTTCTATCCACTTAGAGAAGTAGTAAGTCATGGCAAGCATAAATACTTTTCCACCAGGTGCTTTAGGGAGCTTGCCAACTATATCCATCCCCCATCTCATGAATGGCCAAGAGGATGGTATAGGGTGTAGCAATTCAGCTGGTTGATGAAGGATATTGCTGTGTCTTTGACAAGGATCACATTTCCTAGCATATTCTACAGCATCCCTTTTCATGGTTGGCCAGTAGTATCCTGTTCTAAGGATCCTTGAGAACAATGCCCTGCCCCCAGTGTGGTTTCCACAATCTCCTTAATGGAAGTCTCTCAATACTTCTTTAATTTCAGGATCCTCGATAAATATGGTCCTGCAAGAGATCGTTTGTATAGCACATTATTTAAGATTGTGAATTGAGATACCTTAATCCTGAAAGCTCTAGGATTTTCTCCCATCGGAATCTCCCCGTATTGCAAGTATCTCATGATTGGTGAGATCCATGATCCTGCATAAGATTGAGCTTCTTCACCGGGGATTACTGCAGTATCCTCTTCTATTTCCATGGCCACCTGATTTTCAATAGCAGGAGCCAGGATATGGATGATAGGGATACTTATATCTTCTGGAATCTTTAAGGATGATCCTAGGTTGGCCAATGCATCAGCTTCCGTGTTATCCTCCCTTGGTACCTGTGTTAAGCTTTGACAGCATAGGATCCGTTAAAGTGATTGGTGATCAATAATGAGTCTACATATACTTTAAGATATTTCACCCCCATATCCTTAGCAATTTGCAAGCCAACAATTAAGGCTTCATATTCAGCCTCATTGTTAGTTGCTTGGAACTCACAGGCTATGGAGTGGGGTATTATGTCCCCCTGTGGCGATTTTAGTAGTATCCCGAGTCCTGTGCCTTTGACATTTGAGGATCCATCAGTGTGTAGTATCCAAGGATCCTTGGTCTCATCCAACTTGTGGACCTCAAATTCTGCTTCTTTTTGTAGATCACTACTGAAATCAGCCACAAAGTCAGCTAGTGCTTGGGATTTAATGGCTGTTCTTGGCTCATATCTTATATCATGGGCACTAAGCTTTACTGCCCATTTAGCCATTCTTCCTGACATCTCTGGTTTCCTGAGGACATTCTTAATTGGAAAGTTAGTTCTAACAACAATAGTATGGGTTTCAAAATAATGCCTTAGCTTAGTTGATGCCATGATTAATGCAAGAATAAGTTTTTCGAGGTGTGAGTACCTGGATTCGGCATCAAGTAAACTCTTACTTACATAGTAGATAGGATATTGTGTACCTTCATGATCCTTAACAAGGACAGCACTTACAGCGGTTGAGGATACCGCCAAATATAAGGATAACACATCTCCTTTTTCGGGCTTTGATAATGCTGGTGCTGAGGACATATATTCTTTAAGGGCTTGTAAAGCATTCTCATGTTTCTCAGTCCATTCAAACTTCTTGTTCTTCCTTAGGATATCGTAAAATTCTTTACATTTTTCTGAGGATTTTGATATGAACCTGTTCAGAGCTGCTATCCTGCATGTTAGCCTTTGCACATCCTTAGCATTGGCAGGGGACTTGATGTTCACTAGTGCTTTAATTTGCTCCGGACTTGCCTCAATGCCCCTCTGAGTTACCATATATCCTAGGAATTTACCTGCCTTAACGCCAAAGTGGCATTTTGAAGGATTAAGCTTCATGTTATAATTATCAAGGATATCAAATGCTTCTTCCAAATCCCTTAGGTGGTCCTCAGCTTTCTTTGATTTGACTACCATATCATCTATGTATACTTCCATAGTTTGTCCAATTTGATCTTTGAACATCATATTCACCAGCCTTTGATATGTTGCACCTGCATTTCTTAATCCAAAAGGCATGGCAATATAGCAATACAAACCTGTTGGGGTCATAAAGGCTGTATCCTCTTGGTCAGATGGTTCCATCTGAATTTGTTGGAATCCAGATGATGCATCCATAAAGGTCAACAGTTCATGTCCCGCCGTTGCATCCACCATGGAGTCAATGTGGGGTAATGGGAAAGGATCCTTGGGACATGCCTTATTCAGATCGGTGAAATCGACACATACCCTCCACTTTCCATTTTTCTTTTGGACAACAACCACATTGGCTAACCATTTTGGATATTTTACCTCTCTGATCATGCCTGCTCGAAGTAGTCTCTCTACTTCTTCTTGGATAATGGCATTCCTTTCTGGTGCAAACTTCCTCCTTTTTTGATGGATTGGTTTTATAGACCTGTCAATGCCAAGTTTATGAGTTATGATATCCTTAGATATACCTGTCATATCTTCGTGCTTCCATGCAAAGGTAGACTTTCTTCTTTTGAGGAAGGATATCATATCTTCTTTCATCTTGCCAAGGATCCCTGATCCGATATAGATTTTTGATTCAGGATCACTAGGATCTAAGAGGATTTCATCCACATCTTGTTCCCTTGCCTCCAAGACATTCCTCGGAGGATACTGTAATTGCTATTGTTCCCTTGGCTTCGAGGTTGGCTTCATGGATGAGGTATAACAATCCTTAGCCTCCTGCTGATCACTGTCGATCTTGATTATTCCCCATGGGCTAGGGAGCTTCACACATTGATGGTAGGTGGATGGGACTGCTTTCATATCATGTATCCAAGGCCTGCCAAGGATAACATTGCAACAGGATAAACAGTCAATAACACAAAATTTCTGATAATTATGTAATCCTTCCACGTAGATTGGGAGTTTGATGTCCGAAATCCTCATGGTAGGCACACCATTTTGACTTGTCTTTAGTCCCGGATGGTTTATCATTCTTCCTGGGCCACCTAGCTTTTTCTCCTAGATTCTGCATTGCAAGGATTAGTTCATGATTATCAACGGAAAAACAATATTCTGAGATTGGAGGATAATCTTCATCATCCTCTTCTTGGTCAACAGCATGCACATTCTGGTTGTCATTTCTATGGTAGGATTTGAACTTATTGTTCTTGAAGGAGGATCCTTGCTTCTCCTGTTTTGAGGATCCTACTTGTCTCTCCTGGATCCTCTTGTCATCCTCTAACCGGATGAACCTGAGTGCCCGAGTTCTTACTTCATCTAGGTTCCTGCATGGTGTCATAACAAGATCATCATAGAACAATGAATCCTTAAGCAGTCCCATTTTGAAGGCTTCAACAGCCGTAGCCATATCCAAGTTGGGAATGTCCAAGGATTCTTTACTGAATTTAGTTATATAATCCCTTAATGATTCATTATGACTTTGAGTTACCCTATATAAATCACTAGTTAATCTTTCAAATTTTATACTACAAGAGAATTGGTTATTGAATAAATTAACTAAATTAGCAAATGAAGTAATAGAGTAAGGGGGAAGACTTAGTAGCCATTTAAGAGCTGATCCAGTAAGAGTGGATCCAAATCCTTTACATAGGCATGCTTCCTTCAACTTTTCTGGGATAGGATTGATCTCTATCCTCTCCCTGTATTGTGCTACGTGTTCCTCTGGATCCGTTGTACCATCATACAGCTTCATAGTAGGGATATGGAACCTTTTGGGTACCTCTGTATCACAAATTGGTGGTGCAAAGCGAGATACCTTATGGCTTCCATCTGCAATCTCTGGGATAGGCTTGACTACCCCTGGAACACTTGAGATCATATCTTTTAGCTTCTGCAACTCCCTGGCCATAGCATGATTGATACCTGTATCCTACATAAATCCATGGTTAGTGGTAAGATAATTATTTAAAGTGTTACCTCCCATTGGGTTCAAGTTAGTGAATCCATATTGCTGGGATTCTGGAATAACGGAGGGACCAGTGGAAGCAATGGTCTGCATTGGAATGAAGTCCCCTTGATGGACATCTAGACTTCCTGTTTGCAAACTTTTTAGGGATCCTGGTATCTGGAAGGATCCTGGTATCTGGAAGGATCCTGGTATCTGGGATGATCCTGGAACGAAGGAGGATCCTTGAACCTGGGGTGATCCTGGAACAAAGGAGGATCCTTGACCCTGGGATGATCCTGGAACAAAGTAGGATCCTTGAAACTGCTGGGCTCCCGGATAGGCTCCTGAATTTATGAAGGATCCCATATGCTGGGGATAGGATCCTGCCGGCTGAAGGTGTGAGCCTGATGCCTGAGTCATTGCTGTCGATCCGAGATGCAATCCTCTAGATTCTCCCATAATTTGCACGTCTGGAATTCCCGATGGCTGAGAAGTGATCATTGGAGTATCAAAGCTCAAGGATTTGGGCATCAGTGGGGAATGATCCTCTGCCGTTTTCTTTTGTCTTTTGAGATCTCCAATTTCCCTGAGGATCCTGTCATTAGTTTCATCCTGCCGCTGCATGCGATCCTTCATCTGCAAAATCAAAGTAAATACGTCACTAGTACTGGGAGTATAAGAATTCATAGCAGAGGAAGATGGAGGTTTAGAGTTAGTAGGAGTTGGTCTCTTCTCAGCATTCTTCTGGGATCCTGCCGGTGGAGGAGGCAGAGTGTTCTGAGACGAGGTGACTGCAGAGATTGCCGTGGACATGTTTTTCAATGATGAAGCCATGTAATTCTTTGAAATGATTTCGAACAAAAGGTTTTCTTATGAATGAAGCACCAATTGCCCCACGGTGGGTGGCAAACTGTTTTGGTCAAAAATCACACAAAGGATAATGCAACCAAACTCTATGTAAACGGGGTATGATGCTTGGTTTGTTGAAAAAGTAAAGGATCACTTTTACTATGAAATATGCAAAGACACGATGATTTATACGAGGAAAAAGCCCTTGATCAATGTATGATCTCCGACATAAAAAACCTCGGGTGATGGCAACTACTGATCACCAAACTTTAATATAAAAAATAGTTACAACTTCGGATGATAATGAGCTGGGTACAAGGATCACTATAGTTTCGAGTGTCTAAGCGTGTGAGAATTGTGTTGTGTGTTCTTCCGAATGGGGAAGAGTGTTATATATACAAGTGTAGGTGACCTATTTTAGGTAAAAAGACTAATAATCCGCTCATTACCCCTTTAGAAACAAAAGTAAATCTAGCCTAAATTATCGCCCTTAAATCATGCCAAGTTTCCATATCCTTCACAACGTCCATCTCCGATTAAGCACATGCTATAGTTGTAAAGACGCGTCCTTTGATTGTGATGCTTAAGAGCGGATCCTGCTAGATGTCCTGCAAAACAACATTAAATTCAACGAAAGCAACTGTTAGCATGAGGATCCTATGATGGTCCGTGATCCTGATCCTGGAACTCTGCTGAGGATCACTATCTGCCAAAGAAACAAGGATCACTGGTTAGGATCACACGTGAGGATCATGTATTGTAAAAATCCAGCCCTAACAGATACTACGCAGGAGTTGATAGCAGAGAACCTGGGAAAGATGGCTGACAAGGTGCTGGCTGTGAAAGCACTAGAGGTAGACCCTAATTCTATTACTAAGTCAAAGGGGCTGGTCAGTCAAATTGTGTCAACAAATGCGTCAGGTAACAAGATTGATGGAAATGCTGACTGCAAAAATTGCACCAAACAATGCAATTTTTGTAGCACTGTCACGTACCTTAACAATGAGAAAATCAAGAATCTGACAACGAAAGTTAAAAGTGTTGAGGATCAGATTCTCGGTCGTGATAAAAATGTAAAAGCTTCAACAGAACGGATCAAAGAATTAACGGTTCAAATTGAACATGATAAAACTGAACGTGAGAAAACAAAATGTGAAAATGAAAAGTTAATTCTTGAAAACCGTCAGATTTCAGAAAAGTTTGAAAAACTTAAAACCATTGTGAAAGATAGTGATGATCAAAATGGCAAAACGTTTAAAGAAAATGAACATCTGAGAGCTGTGGTGAGAATAAAAGAAGAATCAATTAACAACCAACTGGATGAAATTGCTAAACTGAAACTTAAAGTTCAAGAAGCTGAAATTGAAAATGAAAGAATTCAGTTGAAGTTAAACAGCTATAGCTCAGCAAGCTTTGTTTTGCAGCATATTGTTCCTAAACCCATAGGGAAAAACAAAGCTGGCGAGGATGTGTTTTCTGATGGAACGGGTGTAGGGTTTTACAAAGTTCCACCACCAATTTTAGACAACTACACGAAAAAGCAGTCTAGTTTGGTGGAAATTGAGGAAGAAAGTGATGTTAAACTTCCTGAGAAAATTGATGTCACGTTCACGTCTTCCAATGACGAGGGTGTCCAAAATGATGTGGTGAAAAGTGTGGTAGACAAAGTGCTTAAACCGGATTGTGACACTTCGAAGGAGGATGGGTGTTTCTTGGATAAATACATTCCGAAACAAAAGTCCAAGAACAACTTAGATGAAGAATCAAACCTTGTCATGTACAAGATGATGGGTTCGGATAAGTTGTTTTCGGATTCTGAGTTTCCGATAGAGAATGTTAATTTGAACAAATTGACAAATGTTTTTAAACTGGTCGAAGTGGAGTTGTCAGCTGTGAACAATCTGAGTCGAAAGAAAGACAGGGCTTACAACAAGAAAACTGGTTATCCACCACGTCTTTACAATAACAACAGAAACAATTGGTCGGGTGGTTATCAGGGGGTAAACCATATCAGAAAAGAAATGTTCCAAACAAGAGGTTTGTCGAGAAGAAAAAGTTTGTGAACAGTTCGAGTTCATTGGCTGATGAAGAGAAAGAAATTTTTTCAAAATCGAATAAAGAATTTTTTGAGAAGAGAGCTTCACAGGCTCAGTCTGAAGGCACGAGTCGGGTAGCTGATACTCGTACTTGTTTTAGATGTGAACAGGTCGGTCACATTGCACGAAGGTGTACATATGTGAAGCCTAAGACTGAAGCTGTGAAGGTTCAACAAAAGAAGGTTGATGTGAAGGGTAAAGCACCGATGGTTGTTGAGAAGAGAGTTGTTGAGAAGAAGTTTGCTAAAATTGACAACTTAAAAATGAAAAATGAACCTGTTAAGAAGTTGGTAACTAAAAATGATACATTTTACAAACGGGTTGCATTAACTCAACAGGTGTGGAAACCTAAAATTGAGTTGAAAGTTGAGAAGAAAAGTTCACATTCTGATGAGAAAAAGGCTGAAGAGCCAATTACTGTTGATTATGATGCAAATTTTCCGCCTCTCAAGGCTGAAAATTTCAAAATTCAAATTGCTAGAGTTAAGGTTACACCTAAGGCTGATGAGGCCTGGGTGGACACTATGTTTGACTAGATAGTTTGAATTGCCTGAGCTTCCTGGATTGCGAAGCATGAATCGGCATCTTTCTTGAAGTTGTTTAAATGATGATTTGTTATGTGCAGGATCTTCCAAAACTTGTATCCAGGTGGATCATGGATAGTGGAGCGTCAAGACATATGACAGGGAAGACCGCGTTACTGTATGATGTGAATAACATAAACGGTGGTTACGTGGGTTTTGCGGGTAATCAAGGAGGAGGGATCATAGGTGAAGGAACGTTATCGAATGCATCATAACGTTTGAGAGGGTTAACTACATCGCCGAGCTGGAGAACAACCTGCTGAGTATCTCCCAGATCTGTGACAGGATGTATACTACTCATTTCACCGACAAAGAATGTTTGATCTTGAAACCGGGATTTGTGATACCTGAGGAATGGATCATCATAAGGGCACCAAGGGTTAATGATCTGTACGTGTTGGACATGAGCGTCGCTACTACAACCACGGGTCAGGCTCATTGTTTTGTGTCCAGAGCAACGGAGAAAGAATCACGGTTAGGGCACCGAAAGATGGGGCATATCCAGTTGTCAAGTCAAACAAACCAAGTTGGTGAACAAGATGCAGAGCAAAATGTTACTAATCTGGAGGGAAATGTAGAAGTTCCAAGCGGAGTGATGCCGCGAACTCTTTCTTATCATCCAGAAGAGTTGATCATAGGAGAATTGCAATCGGGCGTTCGCACGAGACGTCAAATTGACCAGGGCTTAACATGTTTTTATTCTACAGTAGCACCTTTACAAACTGAATTTTCATTAAGTTGTTTTATCTCGCAGGTCGAACCGAGAACTTACAAAGAGGCCCTTACTGAAGACTCTTGGGTAATAGCGATGCAAGAAGAATTAAGTCAGTTTGAAAAGTTGGGAGTGTGGAAGTTAGTTGATTTGCCAGATGGTCAAAGGAAAATCAATACAAAATGGGTTTTCAAATGTAAGAAGGACGATAGAGGAGTGGTTGTAAGGAACAAAGCTCGACTCGTTGTTCAGGGCTTTAGTCAACAGGAGGGGATTGATTTTACCGAAGTCTATGCTCCTGTCGCACGACTAGAGGCTATCAGAATTTTCCTAGCATTTGCGTCTTGGAAGAATTTCAAAGTATATCAGTTAGATGTTAAATCAGCGTTTCTTTATGGGAAGGTCAAAGAGGAGGTTTATGTTGGTCAGCCGCCGGGCTTTACTGACCCAATCCACAAGAACAAAGTTTATCCGCTGGACAAAGCGTTGTATGGTCTACATCAGGCGCCGAGAGACTGGTACGAGACTTTGTCTCAACACCTACTTGCTAACCAGTTCATACGTGGAAAAGTGGATGCCACTATCTTCACTAAAGTCGTTGATGCTCATCTTCTGATAGTACAAATTTATGTGGACGATATAATTTTTGGGTCAACAAATGAGAAATTGTGCAAAGATTTCGAACAGGTGATGAAGCAGAAATTCGAAATGTCATCAATGGGGGAGATGAAATTCTTTCTAGGTCTACAAGTTGAACAACTACCTGAGGGAATTTTCATTCATCAAACGAGGTACGTGCATGATATTCTAGAGAAATTTGGAATGTCAAGTTCTACTCCAGCTGCTACCCCACTTGCGACTAATCATGGGATTCACCCAGATCTCACCGGAGACAGGGCTGATGAAACGTTCTACCGTTCCATGATAGGTTCTTTGATGTATCTGACTGCTTCACGTCCTGACATCATGTACCCAACGTGCCTCGCAGCAAGATTTCAGTCTAACCCGAGAGCATCGCACATGATTATTGTCAAAAGGATATTTCGGTACTTGAAAGGCACACCCACATTGGGGTTGTGGTATCCTAGGAAAGGCTATTTTACGCTCGAAGGGTATTCCGATTCGGATTTCGGATGCTGCAAAGTCAACGCGAAATCAACAACTGCAGGATGCCAGTTCTTTGGACCTAGATTGGTTACCTGGCAGTGTAAGAAACAAACGTCTGTGGCGTTATCTACATGTGAAGCGGAGTATGTTTCTGCTAGCAGTTGCTGCTCTCAGATCTTGTGGATACAGCAACAGACGCGCGACTACGGTTTGCAGTTTCTTAACACACCTTTGTTCGTTGATAATGAGGCCGCAATTAATATAACTAAAAATCCAGTACATCACACTAAAACTAAACATATAGAAATTCGTCATCACTTTATTCGCGATTGCTTCGAGAAAAAGTTGATACGAATTGCAAAAATCCGCACTGACGAACAAAAGGCTGATTTGCATACCAAAGCTTTTGATAAAAATCGGTTTCAATATTTGTTAAAACTTAATGGTATGAAATTGCTTTCGGTGTCGGATGGAATTGTGAGCGTTGATGAGAGTACTGTTGCGGATGAAGACGAGAAACAATCTGCGATGGTTTGTCGATTTTTTACGTGTTTTGGTATTTAGGGGGAGATAGATAGTTGTACATAGTTTTTCAGTAAAAAATGAAAAATCCAAAAACATGATAAAATTGAAAAAGAGCTTGTGTATATAGGGAAAATGATAGTACATCAGCTAGACAATTACAGTATGCTAAAGATTTGGAAAGTCAAAATGAATTAAACAATCTCACTAACGATGTGTCGATAGGTTTTCGCACATTTAGTAAATTTATTCGGGATATAAACATAAAATTTCGAACTGGTGAAATTCGTGGGGAACACTACTTGGATATATAGGTAACCCCTAAAATCTCGTTTGAAAGATCCCATATTCTGAGATACTAGGTCTTTATACTCAGTGATATCTGGGGTATTATTCCGGGACTTCTGTTGTATGGAAATACTGACCTAGTCCCCGAATAATACTTTCTGCAAAATGCTTGAAATATAGCATCGCCCTCAGCAAGCTGATGAAACAATAAAATTGATAGTCGCTGCTGTTGTAATGCTAAAAGATCCTCTAAAGGGGACATACCAAAAGTCGAGCCGTCATCTCTCTGCTGAACGGAAGTTCTGACCTGAGCTCTCACGGTTTCGCATCTAACCCCTTACAGATATCATCTGTGGTATACTCACCTGTAAGACTGAATATCTGGGATTCTGGATACGGGAGTATATTCAAGAGGTGGGACACATGAATTGAACTAAGTTCTTAAGACACTTAAACAGTATCCTGAATAGATTGAAGTTTGTGTGAGAATTTAAGATGGATCAGTATATCGACAATCGAGGCGAATTGTTTAAATCTGAGTATGTAATGTAGCTTAATGGTACTTGTAATCTGTCTGAAAAGCTGATATGATTCCCTGACACGCTCGCCAAAAATAAACTTGTAAATAGTTTACTTTCTGCAATTTAAGTTTTCTGTTATTTCATTTCTTAGTTTAGATCACATTAAAAATACAAAAAGATTTTTTTTCTGCTTTATTTTAGACAAACCAGAGTGGAAAGTTGATTGTCGGATTCTAGAAAGATGAAGCAGATGCAGGAGATTCTGAGCTGAAGAATGAGGAGAGCTTACATTGTTGGAAGCTTGATTGTTTTCTGTGTCACAAACAAGTTCATTAACTTGATACTTGTTATTTTTCAGATAAAGTTGAAAATGTTTTTACTAAATCAGTTTGATTCGTCAAAAGATCAACCAGGGTCATTAAATTGAACTTGGTAGATTAATCAAGTGATCAGGGTCATTAATTTGAACCTGAATACTTGAGTGGATGTTTATAACTGATTGAGTGTGAGTTTTATTGATTGAAAAGATAGATTGTGACGTTATTGGTTGAGTAACAGGTTTGGAGACTTCATTATTCCCACAGAGGCAAATTGTCAAAGCTTGAACCAGATATCTCAAGATCCCAGCATACTGAGAGGGGGAGTCTGTGAAAGGGGGAGTCTGGATCAACAGCTAATGGGAAGTTTGAAGTTAGAGCTAGGAGACAGTCCTGGAACCTGTAAAGAATGTTTACGAGGAGAAGACAGAGTTGGAGAAAAGAGCAAGACTGAAGACTCTGGATCTGAAGACTGATAAAGACTACGTCAACATCCAAGGGGGAGTCTGTTGATGCATAGGATGTCTGTTGACTACGTCTGCATGAAGTCTTAGGTCAAGTTAGGTCAATACAGGGTCAATACAGGGTCAAAAATGTCAAAATATGTATTGTTAGATGTAGGTTCGCTTATATGTCAAAGTAGTATATAGGTCCGCTCATAGGGTCTGATTCAGGTTCGCTTATGAGGTCCGCTCATATGGTGTCCATATGAGCGAACCACTGATGCCTATATATAGGTTTGTCATTTGAGCGGATCTAAGATGCGTGATTGTTCTCTGGAGCGAAACTCTGTCAAAATCTTGTTAAAAAGCAATAAAAGCAGTGGAATTGAAAGGACGAGCTGTTGTAACCTTGTATACTCTGTTTCCGCCTTTGTATATGAGGATGAGCTACCTTGACTGACTTTTCGGGTCAAAACAACGGTCCAACACTTGAGATACCTGATCCTCATATTATTAGCTAATTGCAAACCTGCTATCAAGGCCTCATACTCTGCCTCATGATTAGTGGTTTGGAATTCACATGCAATGGATTGGGGTATAATGTCCCCCTGTGGCGATTTTAGTAGTGTGCTTTGTCTAGTTCCTTTAACATTTGAAGCTCCATCCGTGAAGAGTGTCCAAGGATCCTTGGTCTTCTCAAGTTGTTGAACTTCTAATTCAGCTTCCCTTTGTAGATCACTACTGAAATCAGCCACAAAGTCAGCTAAAGCTTCCGACTTGATGACAGCCCTAGGTTCATACTTAATGTCATATGCATTAAGCTTGACTATCCACTTTGCCATTCTACATAGTATACCGGATGTTGAGAGCCTTCATGATCCTTAACTAGGATCACACTTACTGCTTTAGCTGAAATAGCTAAGTATAAGGATAACGATTCTCCATTTTCTGGTTTCATCAGGGCTGGTGCTGAGGATAGATAATCCTTAAGAACCTTAAGTGCAGCTTCATGCTTATCAGTCCACTCAAACTTGCCTTAAGCAATTTGTCTACCTCTTCTTGGATAATGGCATTCCTTTCAAGTGCAAACTTTCTCCTGTCATATCTTCATGTTTCTAAGCGAAGGTAGATTTTCTTCTTTCCAAGAAGGATACTAAATCCTGCTCAATACTGTCTAGGATCCCGGATCCTATAAAAATTTTGGATTCAGGATCCTCTGGGTTTAACATAATATCCTTGACGTCTTGCTCTCTTGCCTCCATGATGTCTTGCTCCTTGGAGGCTGGCTTCATTGAAGAAGTGTAACAGTTCTTTGCCTCCTGCTGATCACTTTCTATCTTCACCATATCTCATAGAGTTGGGACCTTGACACATTGATGATATGTTGAGAGGGATTGCCTTCATATCATGTATCCATGGCCTGCCAAAGATAACATTACAGTAAGATAAGCAATCAATAACATAGAATTTTTTCAACATAATTCACTCCCTCTATGTAGATAGGAAGCTTGGTGTCCCCCAATGTAATCTTTGTCTCTCCACTGAATCCCACAAGGACAGATGATCTTTGGACAATATCGGATTCAAGGATGTCCATTCTATTGAGGACATCCAACTGGATTATGTTCACTGAGCTTTTCCCATTAATGAGAATCCTGCGAACAAAATGGTTAGATATAAATTGTTTTGGTCAAAAATCTGATGAGGATAATGCAACCAAACTCTTTGTTACGGGGTATGATGCTTGAAATGAGGAACAATGATAAGGATCACTTAGATGTAATTTGCACAATTGACACAAAGATTTATACGAGGAAAATGCCCTTGATCAATGAATGATCTCCGGCATAAAAAACCTCGGGTGATGGAAACTACCGATCACCAAGTTCAAATTAACCAACAAATGTTTACAACTTCGGATAGTAACGAGCTAGGTACAAGGATCACCATGGTGTAACATGCAAGAATGTGTGAAAACTGTTAAGTGTTTTGCTGTAAGCTCAAGAGTGCAGTTGTACGAGTGTGTGAAGCCAAAATTAGCCAAGTGTCCTAAAAGCTAGCTCGTTACCCCTTTAAAAATAGAAGTTAACTAGCCTAACAAACTATCCGAAATTCGTGCCATGCTCCCACGTTCTCCACAACGTCCATTTCCAGTCAAACATGTGCGAAATAGCCGTGGAATATTCCTTAATAACGTTGCCAGGACCAGGTCCAACTTGTTACTCCTGCAAAACAATACGAAATTCAAAGGGAACAATCATTAGTATAAGGATCCTTAGGGTGATCCATGATCCTGATCCTGAAACACTTCTGAGGATCACTATCTGTCACAGAAGTAAGGATCACTAATAGGATAACAAGTGAGGATCACAGGCTATTAGAAAATCCTCCCCTAACAATTGCCCCCAAAATATAAGGAGTAATTTGTAAAATGTGTGACAACTCGAGTTTTCGACTTCCATTTTCACATCCATTGTACGTTGATTGTTTAGATTGTTTGTTTACATGACTTGTTTGTTCCTCAACTGTGCACGTAGTATGTTAATTGTACTGTGATTGATTTGATTTATATGATATGCCTTATAAGTGTATAAGTGAGTATGTTAACATATGGTTATATTAATATGGTTGTTTAACTAAAGCCCAAATGGAAACATTGATTTGGGTCGGCCATTGTGAGAAAATATAAACACACGCACACCTTATTTCACTTGAGCCCACCCATCTCTACCTATTATTTACGTTCAAAACAACTCTTGCAAACCCTATTTTCTCCTCACTTGTGGTACGACGGCAGCCCCTCCCTTTCTCATCTTCGAGATCCCTCATCCGCAAACCTTCTATTCCGGTTAGTATTATAGCTTGTTAATTAAAATTCTTGAATGTTTGTTGTGTTGTCTTTTTTTTGTATGAGTAAACCACATGCACCGATGATGATTGATGAATGTGACATCATGTTAATCCTTGAATTATATGCCATGTGATGTGATAAGGAAAATGGCTGCCATGTGATGAAACCTTGATTTAATCAAACTAGTAGAGATCTTATTAATGTTGTCGGCTATAGTTAAAGCTATATAGGGAATTAAGGTCATGTGCATGATGTCAGTACGTATGCAAGACTCATAGGAAATATTAAAAGATTGTTAAAGGTCAAATTTAGTGCATTGATAATATGTGATTGCTTGTTTGGTCCAATGAGTAGCTTAGGTAGTGCATTGATTTGGTCCAATGAAAAGCTAGGGTTGTGATTATTTGGTCCAATGAAAGCATGGAAACAATATGCCTACTTGTCGACTATTGGGAGGCATGATTGGTATGTGGATTGTATGAAAAGTATAGCCAAATTAATATTTGTGCATGTGATGGCATAGGTTTGTCAGTGTACATATGGGGGGTCTATGAGTGTGTCATCAAATTGTTTTTTTGTGAATAATATCATTTATTGTATATATGTTAACAATATAATTATTGGGTGATGAAACGGCAATGATCATTGGGTGGTGAAACGGTGGATATCAATGATAATAATTATTTGTTTGATCGAGTGTTGTAAAGAATTCATAGAGTCCGAGTTTTATAAGAATCCCTTTGGTCCGAGTATTTGATAAATGAAGTCCGAAATTTTATAAGCCAACAAAGGGGGTCCGAACTTTAAAAACGCATGCTTGGTCCGAAGTTTTGGATGGAACCCCCCCCCCTGTCCGAGTTTTGAGGGGTGTTCCCCATGTCCGAGTTTAAAGGGGGAAAGCCCTTCTAGTCCGACTTTTTCATATTAAAGGGCAAGTGTCCGCATTTTATTAACTTATGTGCAAAGGGTCCGAGCTTGTGCCTAGGGAAACTTATGTCCGAGTTTTGGGCTTAATAATATTGTCCAACCAATTGCATGTGATGAACTTAATTAACATGGGTAGTTGGCACAAGTATCTTGGTTGTGTTAAGTGACTAACATTATTAAACAGGTAAGTATGTTATGTATGTATGATAACTCCGATTAATTCTTAGTGATTTTGTTGCGTGTGTTCGTTATGCTAAGTGCGTATATCTTGTCAAGTGTGGAACTTCATTAAACCTGTTAAACGCGGTTAGACATGCTAATGATTAGTATCGTTCGAATAAACTGAAACAACCCTCGTGTGATGCATGGATTTGCGTGGCTTTGATTAATTGTTTATGTGATACATGATAATTGCTTGGACACACTTCGTGACATGAATGGCATGTGAATCTTTACGAGTTTAACTGATTATACATACGTGCATACTATAGGTCGTGATTAATTAACTGTGAGCGTGCGTATTCCTTTAGCATACCGAGCAAACCAAGGTGAGTTCACACAGCCAAGGCATGGGGTTCCCAGGGTGGGAATGGGATTTGATTATTTACTGGTACTTATCTATACTGGAACGTAGTGATGTGATTTGACGAACTAATGTACAAACTCCACTGTTAGAACTACTACTAGACTAGTAACACTTATTGAACTGATCTTCGCACACCTGCCAAGGGTTGGCCGCGATATTATGACTGACTTCGCACACCTGCCTTTGGAAGGCCGCGAACTGTAATTTACTAACCTTCGCACACCTGCCTGGTAGGCCGCGATACGGATAAACCTAGTCTAGAATACTCGGGATGAACATCCCCCTAATATCTTCGCATACCTGCCTGGGAGGCCGCGATGGAAACTGATACGATACATGACATAACGAACGAACATACTACTACTCACACTAAACTATTACTGAACTGTTAACTGTGAACTCGCTCAACTAGTTGTTGATCCTCTGTTACATGCCTTGCAGGTCGTTAGATACTTATGGAGCTTGCACAGGGAGGAGCGGGTCGTTGTGGAGCATGGATTATGTTTTGAAACTTATAGAACTTATGTTACACATCTGGGTTTACGTACTTATGCTTCCGCTATACTTATAAACTATGATTACGTTTTGAACACCTATCGTATTGAATGATTGGTTTCCATTTATTATATTTGATATTAATCACATGTTCGATATGATTGGTGGCTTGATCCTGGTCAGTCACGCTCCCAAGCGGTGATACTCCGCAGGTGGATTTTGGGGGTGTGACAGATTGGTATCAGAGCCATTGGTTATAGAGAACTTGGTTTTAATATGGGAAAACGTTTTTATTAAAACCAGACTATAACCAGAACAGTGCTCTCAACGATCCACAACGACGCTTCGCTCCACGTGCAAGACTAGACATCCTAGGTAATAAGGTTTATGTTTATTACCTGCTTGCTAGAACTGCATAGAACTTTGCTCGTAGTATGCTTACCTTACTTTGCTCACTACTTGTTATTGCTTGAGAACACCTACGTGCTTACACTTTTCTGTCATCGCCCTACTCGCGAACCACTCTAACTTACATTACTTTTACTATGAAGATCATGTCTGGAAGAATTAGCATGACACAAGCCCAGCTAGAGGCTTTCGTTCAAGCTCAAGTTGCTGCGGCAGTTGCAGCAGCTCAAGCAGGTCAACACGCGCAGCAGCCTGTCTGCACTTTCAAGAACTTCATGGACTGTCGTCCGAATTCTTTCAGTGGCACGGAGGGAGCAGTTGGACTCCTCCACTGGTTTGAAAAGCTAGAGTCAGTATTCGAAATGTGCGAGTGCCCTGAGGCTCGCAAGGTCAAGTATGCAACTGGCACCTTGGAAGGAATAGCACTGACTTGGTGGAACGCCCAAGTCCAGATCTTAGGGTTGGCAGCTGCTAACGCCACACCCTGGAACGATTTTAAGGAACTTATCAAAAGGGAATATTGCACGCGTGAAGATATTCACAAGTTGGAAGATGAGCTGTATAATTTGAAAATGGTTGGGTCAGAGATCGAAGCGTATACTAAACGGTCGAATGAGCTGGCCGTGCTGTGTCCAACTATGGTAGACCCTCCGTACAAGCGTATTGAGATGTATCTCAAGGGATTGGCGCCAGAGATCCAGAGCCATGTGACATCGGCCAATCTTGACAACATTCAGGCTATTCAGCGACTCGCTCACCGTATTACAGATCAGGCAGTGGATCAGAACAAACTGCCAAAGCGTGTCAAGGCTACCACTGCTGCTGTCACCACTTCTGCTACTCCCAGTGACAACAAGAGGAAATGGGAGGGGGATTCCAGCAAGGGATCGGTTACTGTTCAGTCTCAGCAGCGCAAGACAAATGACTACCAGAATCCGAGTCAGCAATCATCTGGCAGTCAGGGGCAGGGTGGATATCGGGGAATTCACCCCCTGTGTAATAAGTGCAACAGACACCACAGCGGAAGATGTCGCAGGGAACAATGTCAAAGATGCCTCAAGATGGGTCATGAGGCTAAGGATTGTAGAAGCTCTCGACCAGCAAATCAGAACCAGCAACTCCCACCGCCAGCTCCACAGAACCAGCAGCAGCAACCACAGCGTGGAAACCGGGGATGTTTCCAGTGTGGGGCAGAAGGTCATTACAAACGCGATTGTCCTCAGTTGAACCAGAACCAGAACCACAACAACAACCAGGGCAACGGGAACAACAACAACAACAATAACAACAACAACAGGGGAAACAACAACAACAATGGCAACGAGGCAAGAGGTCAAGCTTTCGTGTTAGGACAAGGAGACGCAATGAACGATATTTGAACTTATAACTTATTTTGGGCTTTCATTATTATGTTTTCGCTACTCAAACAAAGTTTGGTTTGAACGTTAATCGTATTGGGTTTTATGAATTATTTTAACTGCTATACTTTATGTTTGTTATGATGGATGGTTGCTATTATTGAACGCACCTGCCGTATTTATGGACCTTATGAACAGGGTGTGCAAACCCTATTTTGACAAGTTCGTCATTGTCTTCATCGGCGACATTCTGGTCTACTCCAAGAGTCAGGAGGAGCACGAGCATCACTTACATCTTATCTTGGAACTCCTTCGAGAGGAGCAATTGTACGCAAAGTTTTCTAAATGCGACTTCTGGCTTCGTGAAGTCCACTTCTTAGGCCATGTGGTGAACAGGGATGGGATTCATGACAATCCATCCAAAATAGATTCGATCAGGAACAGACCCGCACCACGTACACCGACGGAAATACGCCAATTCTTGGGCTTGGCGGGGTATTACAGGCGATTCATTAAAGACTTTTCGAAGATCGCGCAGCCGCTTACGCTACTGACACAGAAGGGTGTCACCTATCGCTGGGGAGAGTCCCAGGAAACCGCTTTTCAGTACCTAAAGGATAGGCGTTGCAGCGCGCCTATTCTCTCATTACCAGAGGGCACGGATGACCTCGTTGTATATTGTGACGCATCAATACAGGGTCTTGGTTGCGTATTGATGCAACGGGATAAAGTTATTGTCTACGCCTCTCGTCAACTCAAGGTTCACGAACGGAACTACACGACGCACGATTTAGAGCTGGGAGCTGTTGTTTTCGCGCTTAAGATATGGCGACACTACCTGTACGGTACCAGGTGCACGATTTACACCGATCACAGGAGTCTCGAGCATATTTTTAAGCAGGAGGATTTGAGCACGCGTCAACGAAGATGGGTTGAACTACTGAACGATTACAAATGCGCCATCAAGTCTCATCCAGGCAAGGCCAATGTTGTGGCCGACGCCCTCAGTCGAAAGGACACCCTACCTAAGCGCGTGCGAGCGCTACAGCTTACTATTCAGTCCGGTCTTCCTGCACAGATACGAACTGCTCAGATAGAAGCACTGAAACCCGAAAACGTCAAGGCTGAAGCCTTGCGTGACTCACGACAACGAATGGAACAAAAGGAAGACGGCGCCTACTTTGTATCGGGACGTATTTGGGTCCCACTATATGGCGGCTTACGAGAAATTGTGATGAATGAAACTCATAAGTCTCGCTACTCGGTACATCCAGGTGCCGATAAAATGTACCCCGATGTCAGAACTACATATTGGTGGCCTGGCATGGAGGCCTGCATTGCAACTTACGTCGGCAAATGTTCGACTTGTGCGAGAATCAAGACAGAGTACCAGAAACCCTCAGGCCTATTTCAGCAGCTTAAGATACCTCAATGGAAATGGGAAGAAATTTCCATGGATTTCGTTACAGGCCTACCTAGATCTCATCATGGGAACGATGCAATATGGGGAAATCGTGGATCGACTCACCAAGTCTGCACACTTCCTGGCTATAAAGGAAACGGATAAGTTCTCCACTCTCGCAGACATCTATCTTAAAGAAGTTGTTTCGAGGCACGGGGTGCCCACCTCCATTATTTCGGATCGGGATGCACGATTCACGTCAGAACTATGGCAGGCGATGCACAAATCTGCCGGCTCACGATTAGACATGAGCACAGCATATCACCCTCAGACGGATGGGCAGTCTGAGCGCACGAATCAAACTCTTGAAGACATGCTTCGTGCATGTGTTATCGATTTCGGCAACGGCTGGGAAAAGCACCTACCCTTGGTGGAGTTCTCATACAATAACAATTATCACACCAGCATACGAGCCGCTCCATTCGAGGCATTGTACGGACGTAAATGCCGGTCACCTCTCTGTTGGGCAGAGGTGGGGGATAGTCAGATTGCAGGACCAGAAATGGTAGTTGACGCTACTGAGCGGATTGCACAAATACGACAACGCATGGCGGCAGCACGCGACCATCAGAAAGCCTACGCGGATAAGCGTAAGAAGCCATTGGAATTTGAGGTCGGGGACCGGGTATTACTTAAAGTCTCACCCTGGAAGGGTGTGGTACGTTTTGGCAAACGAGGCAAACTCAATCCACGGTATGTTGGACCGTTCGAAATCACCGAAAGAATAGGCCCAGTAGCCTACAGACTAAACCTACCAGCTGAACTCGGTGCACTTCACAATGTATTTCACGTGTCGAATCTGAAGAAGTGCCTGTCAGATGAGACCCTCATAGTTCCTTTTTAAGGAACTCACTATCGACGAGCGGTTGCAGTTCGTCGAGGAACCAGTTGAAATCACGGACCGGGATGTTAAGGTCCTCAAACACAAGAGAATCCCTCTTGTTCGAGTTCGTTGGAACTCCCGACGTGGCCCAGAGTACACCTGGGAACGCGAAGACCAAATGAAAGAAAAGTACCCCCAGTTATTTGAAACCAATGCAACTACTACTGAGGCTGAAGCTCCTACTGCGGAATTTCGGGACGAAATTCCAAATCAACGGGGGGATGATGTGACACCCCTGGAAAACCAGTAAACGATACAACTTACCTAGCTTCCTCAGTAACCGCATGCTAAATTTCGGGACGAAATTTCTTTCAAGTTGGGGATAATGTGACAACTCGAGTTTTCGACTTCCATTTTCACATCCATTGTACGTTGATTGTTTAGATTGTTTGTTTACATGACTTGTTTGTTCCTCAACTGTGCACGTAGTATGTTAATTGTACTGTGATTGATTTGATTTATATGATATGCCTTATAAGTGTATAAGTGAGTATGTTAACATATGGTTATATTAATATGGTTGTTTAACTAAAGCCCAAATGGAAACATTGATTTGGGTCGGCCATTGTGAGAAAATATAAACACACGCACACCTTATTTCACTTGAGCCCACCCATCTCTACCTATTATTTACGTTCAAAACAACTCTTGCAAACCCTATTTTCTCCTCACTTGTGGTACGACGGCAGCCCCTCCCTTTCTCATCTTCGAGATCCCTCATCCGCAAACCTTCTATTCCGGTTAGTATTATAGCTTGTTAATTAAAATTCTTGAATGTTTGTTGTGTTGTCTTTTTTTTGTATGAGTAAACCACATGCACCGATGATGATTGATGAATGTGACATCATGTTAATCCTTGAATTATATGCCATGTGATGTGATAAGGAAAATGGCTGCCATGTGATGAAACCTTGATTTAATCAAACTAGTAGAGATCTTATTAATGTTGTCGGCTATAGTTAAAGCTATATAGGGAATTAAGGTCATGTGCATGATGTCAGTACGTATGCAAGACTCATAGGAAATATTAAAAGATTGTTAAAGGTCAAATTTAGTGCATTGATAATATGTGATTGCTTGTTTGGTCCAATGAGTAGCTTAGGTAGTGCATTGATTTGGTCCAATGAAAAGCTAGGGTTGTGATTATTTGGTCCAATGAAAGCATGGAAACAATATGCCTACTTGTCGACTATTGGGAGGCATGATTGGTATGTGGATTGTATGAAAAGTATAGCCAAATTAATATTTGTGCATGTGATGGCATAGGTTTGTTAGTGTACATATGGGGGGTCTATGAGTGTGTCATCAAATTGTTTTTTTGTGAATAATATCATTTATTGTATATATGTTAACAATATAATTATTGGGTGATGAAACGGCAATGATCATTGGGTGGTGAAACGGTGGATATCAATGATAATAATTATTTGTTTGATCGAGTGTTGTAAAGAATTCATAGAGTCCGAGTTTTATAAGAATCCCTTTGGTCCGAGTATTTGATAAATGAAGTCCGAAATTTTATAAGCCAACAAAGGGGGTCCGAACTTTAAAAACGCATGCTTGGTCCGAAGTTTTGGATGGAACCCCCCCCCTGTCCGAGTTTTGAGGGGTGTTCCCCATGTCCGAGTTTAAAGGGGGAAAGCCCTTCTAGTCCGACTTTTTCATATTAAAGGGCAAGTGTCCGCATTTTATTAACTTATGTGCAAAGGGTCCGAGCTTGTGCCTAGGGAAACTTATGTCCGAGTTTTGGGCTTAATAATATTGTCCAACCAATTGCATGTGATGAACTTAATTAACATGGGTAGTTGGCACAAGTATCTTGGTTGTGTTAAGTGACTAACATTATTAAACAGGTAAGTATGTTATGTATGTATGATAACTCCGATTAATTCTTAGTGATTTTGTTGCGTGTGTTCGTTATGCTAAGTGCGTATATCTTGTCAAGTGTGGAACTTCATTAAACCTGTTAAACGCGGTTAGACATGCTAATGATTAGTATCGTTCGAATAAACTGAAACAACCCTCGTGTGATGCATGGATTTGCGTGGCTTTGATTAATTGTTTATGTGATACATGATAATTGCTTGGACACACTTCGTGACATGAATGGCATGTGAATCTTTACGAGTTTAACTGATTATACATACGTGCATACTATAGGTCGTGATTAATTAACTGTGAGCGTGCGTATTCCTTTAGCATACCGAGCAAACCAAGGTGAGTTCACACAGCCAAGGCATGGGGTTCCCAGGGTGGGAATGGGATTTGATTATTTACTGGTACTTATCTATACTGGAACGTAGTGATGTGATTTGACGAACTAATGTACAAACTCCACTGTTAGAACTACTACTAGACTAGTAACACTTATTGAACTGATCTTCGCACACCTGCCAAGGGTTGGCCGCGATATTATGACTGACTTCGCACACCTGCCTTTGGAAGGCCGCGAACTGTAATTTACTAACCTTCGCACACCTGCCTGGTAGGCCGCGATACGGATAAACCTAGTCTAGAATACTCGGGATGAACATCCCCCTAATATCTTCGCATACCTGCCTGGGAGGCCGCGATGGAAACTGATACGATACATGACATAACGAACGAACATACTACTACTCACACTAAACTATTACTGAACTGTTAACTGTGAACTCGCTCAACTAGTTGTTGATCCTCTGTTACATGCCTTGCAGGTCGTTAGATACTTATGGAGCTTGCACAGGGAGGAGCGGGTCGTTGTGGAGCATGGATTATGTTTTGAAACTTATAGAACTTATGTTACACATCTGGGTTTACGTACTTATGCTTCCGCTATACTTATAAACTATGATTACGTTTTGAACACCTATCGTATTGAATGATTGGTTTCCATTTATTATATTTGATATTAATCACATGTTCGATATGATTGGTGGCTTGATCCTGGTCAGTCACGCTCCCAAGCGGTGATACTCCGCAGGTGGATTTTGGGGGTGTGACAAAATGAGCGAGTTATATGTTACTGATCTTATCCGCAACTAACTAACGGATATATAGCCGTTGTATTCGAACTATCCGTTGCAATTCTGACGTCACAGAAGTGACAACCCTGCACGATCATGATTATAATAGGAGATAGAGATAGGATCAATTAGCATTTAAATTTCAGAGATACTCCCTTTATAATCTCATCCGAAGATCAAACAGGTATTCTCCCTTCATCTTCTTCCTTCTCTTACTCTGTTTTATTTCTTTTCCCATCATCTCGTTGACAATGATGCTCCGGAACTCTCCTGCTAAGGATCACTAGAAAGACAACCCTTTCAAAAGTCAAGGAATCATTACAGATTCCGCAAAGGAACGCTGTTGTTTCACCGATCCTCAGATCGATAGGATCCGCTATTGCTTTCCTGCAGACACCATATTTAAATCCTTCGATCCCACTGCCCTGAGCGATCACGTCTCTGAATCATGGGTTGCCTTCCCTGTTACTCCGTTCACCATAGGATACACCTATCCTTTCCCGACCTTTACCCAGTCCTTCTTCCCCCTAACTGGCATCTCGTATATCCAAGCCATGCCAATGATCTGGAGGGTTTTATATACCCTTGAAAGGATCATTGAGCAGGAGGGGATAGACCTAGGAATGTCAGAGCTGGGCGAGATATGATCTCACTACCTTTGGTTCCCACTGGTACTTGTTCAAACGAAAGCCTGGTGAAGAACACCCAATCTTCAAAGCCACCAAGAACGACACTAATTGGAAACGACGTTTCTTTTTTTGTCAGAAGAGATACCATCCCCAATGGAAAAGATCTACCAAGAAAATGGGCCACCCATGGTAGGATAGAGGATCCTGAGAAGGATCACCAAACAGTCTCCTTTTGTTTGAAAATCACTAACACCCTTTTGTTCTTTGTTATGCAACTATTACCGTCTCACACCTCAGACTGTCTCCTGCTGCCAAAGAGAGGCTTGCTGCCTTTAGAAGACTCAATCCTGAAATCAGATCATTCAAGACAACCACCCAGGATTCACAAGAGGTATCCTCAGGTTCTGTCACGATGTCAAGTAAGTATCTTGTTTAAAAATTCAAATAAACAGTTAAATATAAGTAGGATAAAGATACTTATCTTGTTTTGATTGTGCAGGTGCTGGAAAATCCTCAAAGTCCGCCTCAAAGTTCAGCGTCACTGATCTTGCTAATGTCAGATCCTCCAAGAAGAAAACTCCTGCCAGCCCAACTGCTTCAATCCCCAAGGCACCCCTCAAAGGAAGGGGAGGCAAGAAGAGAAAAGCCTCCGAAGCTGAGGATCTGCAAGGTCTGCCCTTGATCCGCCAACAATTCCTTGACTACTTCAATGAGGTAAGGATCACTGTCCCTGCTTGTATATTCTGCTTGTTTGAGGATCATCTGGTCTTGAACTATCCTTTATCCTCTTTGCAGAAATTCGCTGAGATTGCGGATTATGTTGGCCACGTTGAGGATCAGGATAGGAAGATTGCTGACCTCCAACAGGTTGCACTACTAAAGGATCTCAAAATTGCCGACCTCCAGAAGGATCTCCAGAATGCCAAAAACGAGACGGCTAAGGTGTTGATCAATGCTGACTATGAAAAGCATGAGATCACCGAGGATGCCAAAGTCTCTGCCGCCATAGCGATGTACAAGACCAAACTGCAGATGGCCTTGGAAGCTCAGGATCCTGACTTTGACAGGAGCACCTGGGATGTGGAAGGCTGGAAGGCAAGGCTGGCTGAGCTGGACGATGAAGAGGAGGCTGAAGAGATCCTGACGATTGAGGCTGGAGGCAGTGGCAAGGATCAAGGTGGTGAAGCAAGTGGAGCCGGAGGTGGTGATGCAGCGAAGGTTTAGGCTGCGTGATTGGGCGATGATGGAAACTTCTAGACATAGCCGGAGCCCAATTTTTTTAGTTTGATGGTTGTTTTTGTTGAACAGTTGTTGGTTTGTACTTTGAACAATAGCTTTAGGTTTAAGGATCCAGGATCCTTCAGACAATAGGCAGGATTGCAAATGGTGGAGGGATCCTCTGTTTGAGGGATGAAGCCATTGTGATCCTGCCACCTTTTAATTACCTGCATGCTAAGATCGCATAAACAATGGACACCCGTTGCCAACCCATGTGGACGGGCCACGTTTTGCTGGTAGAAACGTGGGTTGGCAACCTTGACAACTTTTGGTGGTTTAACGTTTGTTAATAAAATAACTTTAATCTTTTTTGGCTTATCTTTTGTTGTTATCCTTGTTTGTCTTTTTTAATTTTCAATTGCTTTGATATACACTTGGCTAAATAAGAAATCTTGAATAAGTTAGATTGAAAATACTTAGGATATGATCTAGGATCAAATATCCTGTGGTTGAAAAATCCCAAAAAGTAGTATATTTTAAGGATCATAAGTTCAGTTGTCAAATTACAAGGGTTATTCAAATAAACAATGAACAAAATTAAAATAGTTAAGGATCATACCTGAGGATCCAAGTTAGGATCCTAACCCTTAATTCCATAACCAGGATAACTATAAGGCAAACCTTAGAGAGAAGTAAGGATCAAGGATCCTTAGTTGTTTGACTTCAAAGACCTGAAATAGAGCATAACTTGGGACTAAGCCAAAATAAGATAAAAGTTAGCAACTGGGGACAAGCCCAAGGATAACTGGGGACAAGCCCAAGAATAACTGGGGGCAAGCCCAAGGATAACTGGGGACAAGCCCAAGGATCGTTTGTAAACTGGAGTATGGCCCTAACTGGCGACTATCCAAACTTAGTGACATGAAAATGCCAAAACCTTAGCTAACGTGAAAACGTTAGAAACCTTAGGAACGGATGTATGGTACGTCTACCATTATACGTAGGATCCTAGGTATAGCTAGTACAATGGAATTATCAGCCCCTAAAGCGAGTACTGGTCCCACTGCCATGAACTACACCAGGATCATCATGCGCTACAGGCGGAACTGGGGTCAAGCCCAAATAACTGGGGTCGAACCCAAGGAACTGATTGCTTCTGTGGATAAACAACATTTTGCTAAGGATACTTGAACTTTCAAAACTCAGAATCACGTGAGAGATGGATAAAGGACAGATGATCCTTATCCTTATTTAGGAAAATAAGGAAATGAAATAGTTTGAGATTAGGATATTACCAAAGTAAGGATCGTCTGTGCTTTAAGGATCCTTCAAGGATACCCATAATGTAAGGATCATCTGTTCTATGAGGATCCTGCTCACATGAAATATTTCTTCAAATGGACAGCATTCCAGGCTCTTGGTAGCAAATCACCTTCCATAGTCAGCAATCGATATGCCCCCTTTCCTGCCTCAGCTTCAATCAAGTAAGGGCCTTCCCATTTTGGTGCCAATTTTCCATCAGCAGGATTGGTGGTATTCTGAAATGCTTTCCTTAACACCATATCACCAATTTGAAACTTCCTGATCCTGACATTTTTATTGTAAATACCAGCCATTCTTTGTTGATAACTGGCCATCCTTATCCTAGCCATATCCCTGATTTCCTCAATAGTATCCAGGTCTTGAGCCAAGTTCTCATCATTTTCCTCAGGATCACGGATACTTGTTCTAGCAGTTGGAACCACCATTTCTGTAGGGATCACTGATTCTGCCCCAAATACCAAAGAGAATGGAGTCTGGCTTGTAGCATTCTTGGGGGTTGTCCTATCAGCCCAAAGCACATAAGGTAGTTCTTCTGCCCATTTCCCTTTTTTAGATCCAAGCTTCTGTTAGGGCTGGATTTTTACAATACATGATCCTCACGTGTGATCCTAACCAGTGATCCTTGTCTCTTTGGCAGATAGTGATCCTCAGCAGAGTTCCAGGATCAGGATCACGGACCATCATAGGATCCTCATGCTAACAGTTGCTTTCGATGAACTTAATGTCATTTTGCAGGAATGTCTAGCAGGATCCGCTCTTAGCATCACGATCAAAGGACGCGTATTTACAATTATAGCATGTGCTTAATCGAAGATGAACGTTGCAAAGGATATGGAAACTTGGCATGATTTAAGGGCGACAATTTAGGCTAGATTTACTTTTATTTCTAAAGGGGTAATGAGCTGATTATTAGTCTTTTTACCTAAAATAGGTCACCTACACTTGTATATATAACACTCTTCCCCATTCGGAAGAACACACAACACAATTCTCACACGCTTAGACACTCGAAACTATAGTGATCCTTGTACTCAGCTCATTATCATCCGAAGTTGTAACCATTTTTCTTATATTGAAGTTTGGTGATCGGTAGTTGCCATCACCCGAGGTTTTTTATGCCGGAGATCATACATTGATCAAGGGCTTTTTCCTCGTATAAATCATTGTGTCTTTGCATATTTCATACTGAAGTGATCCTTTACTTTTTTAATAAACCAAGCATCATACCCCGTTTACATAAAGTTTGGTTGCATTATCCTTGTGTGATTTTTGACCAAAACAGTTTGGCGCCCACCGTGGGGCAATTGGTGCTTCATTCATAAGAAAACCTTTTGTTCGAAATCATTTCAAAGAATTACATGGCTTCATCATTGAAAAACACGTCCACGGCGATGTCTGCAGTCACCTCGTCTCAGAACACTCTGCCTCCTCCACCGGCAGGATCCCAGAAGAATGCTGAGAAGAGACCAACTCCTGCTAACTCTAAACCTCCATCTTCTTCTGCTATGAATTCTTATACTCCCAGTACTAGTGACGTATTTACTTTGATTTTGCAGATGAAGGATCGTATGCAGCGGCAGGATGAAACTAATGAAAGGATCCTCAGGGAAATTGGAGATCTCAAAAGACAAAAGAAAGCGGCAGAGGATCATTCCCCACTGATGCCCAAATCCTTGAGCTTTGATACTCCAATGATCACTTCTCAGCCATCAGGAGTCCCAGACGTGCAAATTATGGGAGAATCAAGAGGATTGCACCTCGGATCGGCAGCAATGACTCAGGCATCAGGCTCACACTTTCAGCCGGCAGGATCCTATCCCCAGCATATGGGATCCTTCATGAATTCAGGAGCCTATCTGGGAGCACAGCAGTTTCAAGGATCCTACTTTGTTCCAGAATCATCCCAGGGTCAAGGATCCTCCTTTGTTCCAGGATCATCCCAGGTTCAAGGATCCTTCCTTGTTCCAGGATCGTCCCAGGTTCAAGGATCCTCCTTCGTTCCAGGATCATCCCAGATACCAGGATCCTTCCAGATGCTAGGATCCCTAAAAAGTTTGCAAACAGGAAGTCTAGATGTCCATCAAGGGGACTTCATTCCAATGCAGACCATTGCTTCCACTGGTCCCTCCGTTATCCCAGAATCCCAGCAATATGGATTCACTAACTTGAACTCAATGGGAGGTAACACTTTAAATAATTATCTTACCACTAACCATGGATTCATGCAGGATACAGGTATCAATCATGCTATGGCCAGGGAGTTGCAGAAGCTAAAAGATATGATCTCAAGTGTTCCAGGGGTAGTCAAGCCTATCCCAGAGATTGCAGATGGAAGCCATAAGGTATCTCGCTTTGCACCACCAATTTGTGATGCAGAGGTACCCAAAAGGTTCCATATCCCTACTATGAAGCTGTATGATGGTACAACGGATCCTGAGGAGCACATAGCACAATACAGGGAAAGGATGGAGATCAATCCAATCCCGGAAAAGCTAAAGGAAGCATGCCTATGTAAAGGATTTGGATCCACTCTTACTGGATCAGCTCTTAAATGGCTGCTAAGTCTTCCCCCTTACTCTATTACTTCATTTGCTAATTTAGTTAATTTATTCAATAACCAATTCTCTTGTAGTAGAAAATTTGAAAGATTAACTAGTGATTTATATAGGGTAACTCAAAGTCATAATGAATCATTAAGGGATTATATAACTAAATTCAGTAAAGAATCCTTGGACATTCCCAACTTGGATATGGCTACGGCTGTTGAAGCCTTCAAAATGGGACTGCTTAAGGATTCATTATTCTATGATGATCTTGTTATGACACCATGCAGGAATCTAGATGAAGTAAGAACTCGGGCACTCAGGTTCATCCGGCTAGAGGATGACAAGAGGATCCAGGAGAGACAAGTAGGATCCTCAAAACAGGAGAAGCAAGGATCCTCCTTCAAGAACAATAAATTCAAATCCTACCATAGAAGTGACAACCAGAATGTGCATGCTGTTGACCAAGAAGAGGATGATGAAGATTATCCTCCAATCTCAGAATATTGTTTTTCCGTTGATAATCATGAACTAATCCTTGCAATGCAGAATCTAGGAGAAAAAGCTAGGTGGCCCAGGAAGAATGATAAACCATCCGGGACTAAAGACAAGTCAAAATGGTGTGCATACCATGAGGATTTCGGGCATCTAACTGAAGAATGCATAGCTTTAAGAAAAGAAATTGGATATCTGTTAAGCAAGGGGCATCTAAAAGAATTGTTAGGAAGGAAAAAGCAAAGGACTCAGGATCCTGAAGGGATCCCTGAAAAGGCTCCAGCCCCTCCGGCGAATGCACAAGTGATCAACTTTATTTCCGGAGGATCAGATATTTGTGGTACATCCTTCTCGGCAGCCAAAAGGCATGCAAAGGAAGCAAAAATGGATAATGGAGAAAAACCTATTCGAACATCAAGTGTCTCGGAAGGAAAGAAGATAACGTTTGATGAGGATGATCGCATTAACATCCAGGATCCTCATCATGATAGTTTACTTATTACTCTCTTTATCTCTAACCATTTTGTCCGCAGGATCCTTATTGACGGAGGAAGCTCAGCGAACATTATCCAGCTTGATGTTCTGAAGAAAATGGGTATCCCAGAATCAGACATCACACCAAGATCCTCCGTGCTTGTAGGATTCAGTGGAGAAACGAAGAAAACTCTGGGGGACATCAAACTCCCAATCTACGTGGAAGGATTACATAATTATCAAAAATTTTGTGTCATTGACTGTTTATCTTGTTGCAATGTTATCCTTGGCAGGCCCTGGAT
This sequence comes from Helianthus annuus, assembly GCF_002127325.2. NCBI lineage: Eukaryota > Viridiplantae > Streptophyta > Magnoliopsida > Asterales > Asteraceae > Helianthus > Helianthus annuus. The sequence goes on from NC_035448.2 coordinate 158,353,415, forward strand.
ACATGATATGAAAGCAGTCCCATCCACCTATCATCAATGTGTGAAACTCCCTAGCCCATGGGGGATAATCAAGATCGACAGTGATCAGCAGGAGGCTAAGGATTGTTATACCTCATCCATGAAGCCAACCTCGAAGCCAAGGGAGCAATAGCAATTACAGTATCCTCCGAGGAATGTCTTGGAGGCAAGGGAACAAGATGTGGACGAAATCCTCTTGGATCCCAGTGATCCTGAATCAAAAATCTATATCGGATCAGGGATCCTTGGCAAGATGAAAGAAGACATGATATCCTTCCTCAAAAGAAGAAAGTCTACCTTTGCATGGAAGCACGAAGATATGACAGGTATATCTAAGGATGTCATAACTCATAAACTTGGCATTGACAGGTCTATCAAACCAATCCATCAAAAAAGGAGGAAGTTTGCACCAGAAAGGAATGCCATTATCCAAGAAGAAGTAGAGAGACTACTTCGAGCAGGTATGATCAGAGAGGTAAAATATCCAAAATGGCTAGCCAATGTGGTCGTTGTCCAAAAGAAAAATGGAAAGTGGAGGGTATGTGTCGATTTCACCGATCTGAATAAGGCATGTCCCAAGGATCCTTTCCCATTACCCCACATTGACTCCATGGTGGATGCAACAGCGGGGCATGAACTGTTGACCTTTATGGATGCATCATCTGGATTCCAACAAATTTAGATGGAACCATCTGACCAAGAGGATACAACCTTTATGACCCCAACCGGTTTATATTGCTATATTGCCATGCCTTTTGGACTAAGAAATGCAGGTGCAACATATCAAAGGCTGGTGAATATGATGTTCAAAGATCAAATTGGACAAACTATGGAAGTATACATAGATGATATGGTAGTCAAATCAAAGAAAGCTGAGGATCACCTAAGGGATTTGGAAGAAGCATTTGATATCCTTGATAATTATAACATGAAGCTTAATCCTTCAAAATGCCACTTTGGTGTTAAGGCAGGTAAATTCCTAGGATATATGGTAACTCAGAGGGGCATTGAAGCAAGTCCGGAGCAAATTAAAGCACTAGTGAACATCAAGTCTCCTAAGGATGTGCAAAGGCTAACAGGCAGGATAGCAGCTCTAAACAGGTTCATATCAAAATCCTCAGAAAAATGTAAAGAATTTTACGATATCCTAAGGAAGAACAAGAAGTTTGAATGGACTGAGAAACATGAGAATGCTTTACAAGCCCTTAAAGAATATATGTCCTCAGCACCAGCATTATCAAAACCCGAAAAAGGAGATGTGTTATCCTTATACCTGGCGGTATCCTCAACCGCTGTAAGTGCTGTCCTTGTTAAGGATCACGAAGGTACACAATATCCTATCTACTATGTAAGTAAGAGTTTACTTGATGCCGAATCCAGGTACTCACACCTCGAAAAACTTATTCTTGCATTAATCATGGCATCAACTAAGTTAAGGCATTATTTTGAAACCCATACTATTGTTGTTAGAACTAATTTTCCAATCAAGAATGTCCTCAGGAAACCAGAGATGTCCGGAAGAATGGCTAAGTGGGCAGTAAAGCTTAGTGCCCATGATATAAGATATGAGCCAAGAACAGCCATCAAATCCCAAGCACTAGCTGACTTTGTGGCTGATTTCAGTAGTGATCTACAAAAGGAAGCAGAATTAGAAGTCCAGCAGCTGGATGAGACCAAGGATCCTTGGATACTACACACTGATGGATCCTCAAATGTCAAGGGCACAGGGCTCGGGATACTACTAAAATCGCCACAGGGGGACATAATACCCCACTCCATAGCCTGTGAGTTCCAAGCAACTAACAATGAGGCTGAATATGAAGCCTTAATTGCTGGCTTGCAAATTGCTAAGGATATGGGGGTGAAATATCTTAAAGTATATGTGGACTCATTATTAATCACCAATCACTTTAATGGATCCTATGCTGTTAAAGGAGAAAAACTAACCAAATATTTAGAGATAGTCAAAGAATTGGCACTCTCTTTTGTCTCTTTCAGCTTAACACAGGTACCAAGGGAGGATAACACGGAAGCTGATGCATTGGCCAACCTAGGATCATCCTTAAAGATTCCAGAAGATATAAGTATCTCTATCATCCATATCCTGGCTCCTGCCATTGAAAATCAGGTGGCCATGGAAATAGAAGAGGATACTGCAGTGATCCCTAGTGAAGAAGCTCAATCTTATTCAGGATCATGGATCTCACCAATTATGAGATACTTGCAATACGGGGAGATTCCGATGGGAGAAAATCCTAGAGCTTTCAGGATTAAGGTATCTCAATTCACACTCTTAAATAATGTGCTATATAAACGATCTCTTGCAGGACCATATTTAAGATGTATCGAGGATCCTGAAATTGAAGAAGTGTTGAGAGACTTCCATGAAGGAGATTGTGGAAACCACACTGGGGGCAGGGCATTGTTCTCAAGGATCCTTAGAACAGGATACTACTGGCCAACCATGAAAAGGGATGCTGTAGAATATGCTAGGAAATGTGATCCTTGTCAAAGACACAGCAATATCCTCCATCAGCCAGCTGAATTTTTACACCCGATACCATCCTCTTGGCCATTCATGAGATGGGGGATAGATATAGTTGGCAAGCTTCCTAAAGCACCTGGTGGAAAAGTGTTTATGCTTGCCATGACCGACTACTTCTCCAAATGGATAGAAGCTAAAGCTTTTGCTCAAGTCAGAGAAAAGGAAGTTATATCCTTTATTAAAAGAAACATTATAACTAGATTTGGCATTCCCTCTGAAATTGTATGTGATAATGGTTCCCAATTCATTGGAAGCAGAACCACTAACTTTTGTGACAGTTGGGGAATTAAGATGATAACATCAACACCAGTTCATCCACAAGCCAATGGTCAAGCAGAATCATCCAACAAGATCATCATCAATAATCTGAAGAAGAAGCTAGGATCCAAGAAGGGGAAATGGGCAGAGGAGTTACCTTATGTGCTATGGGCTGATAGAACAACTCCCAAGAATGCCACTGGTCAAACACCTTTCTCTTTAGTATTTGGGGCAGAAGCAGTGATCCCAACAGAGATGGTGATCCCAACTGCTAGAACAAGTGCTCGTGATCCTGAAGAGAATGCTACAATCCTGGCTCAGGATTTGGATACTATTGAGGAAATCAGGGATCTGGCTAGGATAAGGATGGCAAGCTACCAACAAAGAATGGCTGGTACTTACAACAAAAATGTTAGGATAAGGAAGTTCCAAGTCGGAGATATGGTGTTGAGAAAAGCATTCCAAAACACTATCAATCCTGCTGACGGGAAGTTAGCACCAAAGTGGGAAGGCCCTTACTTGATTGAAGCTGAAGCAGGAAAGGGGGCATACAGATTGTTAACCATGGAAGGAAATTTGTTACCAAGAGCCTGAAATGCTGTTTACTTAAAGAGATACTTTATGTGAACATGATCCTTCAAGCATGTGATCCTTACATTGAAGTATCCTCGATGGATCCCGGTGATGTCAGTTATCCTTACTCTGGTAATGTCTTTATCTTAAAACTATTACATTTCCTTACTTTTTACCTAAGGATAAGGATCATGTATCCTTCATCCTCTTCTCACGAACCATTTGAGTTATGATAGTTCAGGTATCTACAGCATATCGTCAAAGATCTTCAAAAGCAACACAAATCCTTGGATTCAACCCCAGTTATCCTTGGGATTATCCCCAGTTTTCGCCAGTAGCGCACGATGATCCTGGTATAGTTCACGTCTTTGGGACCAGTACCCACTTTCGGGGCTGACAACCTCATCGTACTGGCTATACCTAGGATCCTACGTATAATGGTAGACGTACCATACATCCGTTCATAAGGTTTCTAACGTTTTCACGTTAGCTAAGGTTTTGGCATTTTCATGTCACTAAGATTGGATAGTCGCCAGTAAGGGCCATACTCCAGTTTACATACGATCCTTGGGCCTGTCCCCAGGTATCCTTTGGGCTTGTCCCCAGTTATCCTTTGGGCTTGTCCCCAGTGATCCTTTGGGCTTGTCCCCAGTTATCCTTTGGGCATGTCCCCAGCTATTAATTTATCTTTTACATTGGCTTAGTCCCAAGTTATGTTCCGTTTTTCAGGTTTTCGAAGTTAAACAAATAAGGATCCTTAATCCTTATTATCTATTAAAAACTCATCTACGGTTATCTTGATTAAAGGTTAGGATCCTAACTTGGATCCTCAGGTATGATCCTTGACTATTCTGATTATACTGAACAACCCTTACACTTTGACAACAAAACCTATGATCCTTGAAATTGATTGCTTCAAAAATGTTCAATGTCAGGATATTTGATCTAGGATCATATCCTAAATTTATTAAACATGGTTTGCTCAACTCTTGTTACTCTAACAAATATATTTCTAAAACAACTGGAAAATAAAGAGGATAAATAAAGGATAACAACACGAGATAAGCCAGAAAGATTAAAGTTATATTATTAACAAAAGGATCTTAAACCCTTTCAAAAAAGTTGTCAAAATTGCCAACCCACATTTCTACCAGCAAAACGTGGCCCGTCCACATGGGTTGGCAAAGGGTGTCCATTGTCTATGCGGTCTTAGCAGGTGCAGGAAATTAAAAGGCGGCAGGATCACAAAGGCTTCATCCCCCAAACAGAGGATCCCTCCACCGTTTGCGATCCTACCTATTGTTCAAAGGATCCAGGATCCTCAACCCTAAAAGCTATTGTTTAAGTTACAAACCATAAATTGTTTCAAACATCACAACCACAAACCACTACCAAACCTAAAAAATTGGGCTCCGGCCTAGTCTCGATATATCCATCATCGCCCAACCCAGCAGCTTAAACCTTCGCTGCTTCACCACCAGCTTCTCCACCCTGATCCATGCCAGCATCACCACCTTCAAGCATAGGGATATCCTCAGCTTCATCATCGTCCTCCAATTCCGCAAGCCTTGCCTTCCAGCCTTCCACATCCCATGTGCCTTTGTCAAAGGAAGGATCCTGAGCCTCCGCAGCCATCTGCAGCTGGATCTTGTACATGGTTATCGCAGCAGAGACCTTAGCATCCTGGGTGATGTCACGCTTCTCGTAGTCAAAGCTGATCAGTGCTTTGACAGCTTTGTCCTTGGTAGCCCGGAGCTCCTTCTCAAGATCAGCTATCTTGAGATCCTTTAGCACACCCATCTGTTGAAGGTCGGCAATTTGGCGGTCTTGATCTTCAACGTGGTTAACATAAGTCTCTATTTCGGTAAATTTCTGCAAGAAAAACAGGATATGACGTCAGACACAGGTGATCCTCAAAACCGTCAGGATAACCAATAGGGGCAGTGATCCTAACCTCGTTGAAATAATCAAGAAACTGCTGGCGGATCAGGGGAAATCCTTGAAGATCCTCAGAAGCCTTTCTCTTCTTTCCCTTACCCCTAATAGGAGCTTTAGGGGCCGAAGCAGAGGGACTGGCAACAGAAGTCTTCTTTCTTGAAGACTTGACATTGGCAAGTTCATCAATCCCGAACTTGGAGGCAGACTTGGCAGACTTAACAGGTTTCCCAGCGCCTACACAATCAAAACAAGATAAGTTCCCTTACTAACTAAACAGTCTTACATATAACTTACTTTTTAATAAGGATACTTACTTGACATAGTGGCAGATGCGGAGGATACTTCTTGTGAATCTTGGACGGTGACTTGAAAACTTCTGGTCTCAGGATCAAGCTTTTTGAAAGCTAAAACTCTCTCTCTTGCAGCAGGAGTTAACTTGAGATGAGCAACGGATATGGCTGCACAAAAGACAAAGAAAACATTAGTGATCCTCATCATAAGAGACAAGTCTGATGGTGATCCTTCCAGGATCCTCTATCCTACCATGAGTGGCCCACTCCTTGGGTAGATCCTTCCCATCAGGGATGGTATCCCTCCTAACAAAGAAGAAGCGTCGCTTCCAGTTTGTGTCATTTTTGGTAACCTTAAAAACAGGGTGATCCTCCCCGGCTTTCCGTTTCAGCACGTATCGATAGGAACCAAACGTGGTAAGATCATAAAGCTCGGCCAGCTCTGCCATCCCCAAATCAATCCCCTCCTGCTCGATGATCCTTTCGAAGGTATACAACACCCTCCAGATCATCGGCATGGCTTGGATATAAGATATGCCGGTCAAGGAAAAGAAGGATTGGGTAAAGGCTAGAAAAGGATACGAATATCCTATGGTGAACGGAGTTGCAGGAAAAGCCACCCTGGTCTCGGAAACAAAATCGCTTAAAGCGGTGGAGGTGAATGACTTGAAGATAGCATCCGCCGGAAAACAATGACGGATCCTATCAACATGAGCGTCGGTGAAGCAGCATCTCTCCGTAGGAGAGTCTTTAATGATCCCTTGGCTTTTTAGGGGACTGCTCTTCTTGTGATCCTTGTGAGGAGAATTTCGGAGCAACATACTTACAGCAGAATGAAAACAGAGGAGCAGAAAAACAGAGCAAGAGAAGGAAGAAAGAAAAGAAGAGAATACCTGATCGATCTTCGGTAGAGATTATAAAGGGAGTATATCTTGAATTTAAATGCAGATTGATCCTTACCCTATCTCCTATTTATAATCATGATTTGTAGGGATGTCACCTCAGTGACGTAAGGATTGCAACTGCTAGTTCAAGATTAACGGCTAGTTATCCGAGTTGTTCGTTGCAGATAAGATCAAAGCAAAATATAACTCATTTATTTACAAAATCACTCCTTATATTTTGGGGGCAATTGTTAGGGCTGGATTTTTACAATACATGATCCTCACGTGTGATCCTAACCAGTGATCCTTGTCTCTTTGGCAGATAGTGATCCTCAGCAGAGTTCCAGGATCAGGATCACGGACCATCATAGGATCCTCATGCTAACAGTTGCTTTCGATGAACTTAATGTCATTTTGCAGGAATGTCTAGCAGGATCCGCTCTTAGCATCACGATCAAAGGACGCGTATTTACAATTATAGCATGTGCTTAATCGAAGATGAACGTTGCAAAGGATATGGAAACTTGGCATGATTTAAGGGCGACAATTTAGGCTAGATTTACTTTTATTTCTAAAGGGGTAATGAGCTGATTATTAGTCTTTTTACCTAAAATAGGTCACCTACACTTGTATATATAACACTCTTCCCCATTCGGAAGAACACACAACACAATTCTCACACGCTTAGACACTCGAAACTATAGTGATCCTTGTACTCAGCTCATTATCATCCGAAGTTGTAACCATTTTTCTTATATTGAAGTTTGGTGATCGGTAGTTGCCATCACCCGAGGTTTTTTATGCCGGAGATCATACATTGATCAAGGGCTTTTTCCTCGTATAAATCATTGTGTCTTTGCATATTTCATACTGAAGTGATCCTTTACTTTTTCAATAAACCAAGCATCATACCCCGTTTACATAAAGTTTGGTTGCATTATCCTTGTGTGATTTTTGACCAAAACAGCTTCTTCTTCAAATTGTTGATAATGATCTTGTTGGATGATTCTGCCTGACCATTAGCTCGTGGGTGGACTGGTGTTGATGTTATCATCTTAATCCCCCAGCTGTCACAAAAGTTAGTAGTTCTGCCCCCAATAAATTGGGAACCATTATCACATATAATCTCAGAAGGAATACCAAATCTAGTTATAATATTTCTTTTAATGAAGGATATCACTTCCTTTTCTCTGACTTGGGCAAAAGCTTCAGCCTCTATCCACTTGGAGAAGTAATCAGTCATAGCAAGCATGAACACTTTTCCACCAGGTGCCTTAGGGAGTTTACCAACTATATCCATACCCCATCTCATAAATGGCCAAGAGGAGGATATAGGATGCAAAAATTCAGCTGGTTGGTGGAGGATATTGCTGTGTCTCTGACAAGGATCACACTTCTTAGCATACTCCACAACATCTCTTTTCATAGTTGGCCAACAGTATCCTGTCCTCAGGATCCTTGAGAATAATGCCCTGCCCCCAGTGTGGTTTCAACAATCTCCTTCATGGAAGTCTTTTAAAACTTCTTGGATTTCAGGATCCTCAATGCATCTTAAATATGGTATGCAAGACATCGCTTATACAACATATTATTTAAAATTTTGAATTGAGATACCTTAATTTTGAAAGCCCTAGGGTTTTCTCCTGTAGGAATCTCTCCGTGTTGCAAGTATCTCATGATTGGGAGGATCCATGATCCTGAACGAGATTGAGTATCCTCGCTAGGGATAATTGCAGAATCCTCTCCTATTTCCATGGCCACATGATCCTCGATGGCGGGAGCCAGGATATGGATAATGGGGATACTTATATCCTCCGGGATCTTCAAAGATGATCCTAGATTAGCCAATGCATCAGCTTCTGTATTTACCTCCCTTGGTACCTCCGTCAAACTAAAGGAAACAAAAGAGAGTGCCAATTCTTTGACTATCTCCAAATATTTGGTTAGCTTTTCACCTTTAACAGCATAGGATCCATTAAAGTGATTAGTGATTAACAACGAATCTACATATACCTCAAGATACCTGATCCCCATATGCTTAGCAATTTGCAAACCAGCTACCAAGGCTTCATACTCAACCTCATTGTTAGTGGTTTGGAACTCACAAGTTATAGAGTGGGGTATTATGTCCCCGTGTGGCGATTTTAGTAGTATTCTAAGCCCTGTGCCTTTGACATTTGAGGATCCATCAGTATAGAGTATCCAAGGATCCTTGGTCTCCTCTAGCTGCTGGACTTCTAACTCAGCTTCCTTTTGTAAATCACTACTGAAATCAGCCACGAAGTCTGCTAATGCTTGGGATTTGATGGCTGTCCTAGGCTCATATCTTATATCATATGCACTAAGCTTCACTGCCCATTTAGCCATCCTTCCTGACATCTCAGGTTTCCTGAGGACATTCTTAATTGGAAAATTAGTTTTAACAATAATGACATGAGTTTCAAAATAATGTCTGAATTTAGTAGATGCCATAATTAAAGCAAGGATAAGCTTTTCAAGGTGTGAATACCTGGATTCGGCATCAAGTAAACTCTTACTTACATAATAGACAGGATGTTGTGTACCTTCGTGATCCTTAACAAGGACTGCACTTAATGCTTTTAAGGATACTGCAAGATATAAGGATATCACATCTCCTTTTTCTGGTTTCATCAAGGCCGGGGCTGAGGATAGGTAATCCTTGAGAGCTCTTAAGGCACTTTCATGCTTCTCAGTCCACTCAAATTTCTTGTTCTTCCTTAGGATATCATAGAATTCCTTGCACTTCTCTGAGGATTTGGATATAAATCTGTTCAAAGCTGCTATCCTGCCTGTTAGCCTCTGGACATCCTTAGCATTGGCAGGAGATTTGATATTCACTAAGGCTTTGATTTGTTCTGGACTAGCTTCAATGCCTCTCTTGGTCACCATGTATCCTAAGAATATACCTGCTTTAACACCAAAGTGACATTTTGAAGGATTAAGTTTCATGTTATATTTGTCAAGGATATCAAATGCTTCCTCCAAATCCCTTAGGTGATCCTCAGCTTTTACGGATTTTACCACCATATCATCTATGTAAACCTCCTTGAACATCATATTCACCAGCCTTTGATAGGTTGCACCTGAATTCCTTAATCCAAACGGCATAGCAATATAACAATATATACCGGTTGGAGTCATAAAGGCCGTATCCTCTTGATCAGATGGTTCCATCTGAATTTGTTGAAATCCAGATGAAGCATCCATAAAAGTCAACAGTTTATGACCCGCCGTTGCATCCACCATGGAGTCAATGTGGGGTAATGGGAAAGGATCCTTGGGACATGCCTTATTTAAATCTGTAAAATCGACACATACCCTCCACTTTCCATTTTTCTTTTGAACAACAACCACATTGGCCAACCATCTTAGATATTTGACCTCTCTAATCATACCTGTTTTGGTCAAAAATTACCGAAGCAATTAAGTGATCAAATTAGTTAAGTGAGGTAGTGTGCTAAGAGAATGTGTTCAAAAATATGTTAATTGAGTTATTTGCAAAAACAGTTTCAGGATACGGCTCAGGATATAGAGCCGTATCTGTGATCAAACAATGAGCAAAAAAGTAAAGGTTGACACGTGATATATGAGGAAAGCCCTTGATCAATCTAGATCGCCGGCATAAAACCTCGGGAGCTGACAATCGCAGCTGCCTTGTTCTTCTATTACTTCAAACGTCAGGATACAGTGCAGGATATTGATCGGATCGCTAAGTGTTACAATGAGATTTGAGTACAAGTGTTTGTGTGTAGTGGTTGCTAGTAGCTAGAGAGCAAAGAGTGTGAGTGAAAGTGTGTGAAAAGTTGTGTCTACCTATGATCCGATCGCCCCTTTATATAGTTACAAAAAATAACTAACTCTCCTATTATTCCGGATGCTGGGAATATTCCATTCTGAACGTTGGGGGACTCTTTCTACTTGTTTTCCACATGCTTATTGACTACAAAACCGGGTCTTCAGCTCATATAACCGTTACAATGTCAATAACATTGACCAACCTCCGATATTCTCGCGGAATATGCCTTTCTGACCGTTACAAGACCCATTCTTCCACCATCAACGTCCATTTTTCAACCACCTTGAGCGAATCTTCAGGTATATCAAGTCTTTTAACGTTGGTACCTTGCAACCAACGTTTTACAAGCCAATCGTTAGTAATAGTCAGGATACTGCCTCAGGATATTACCAATATCCTGGCCCGGTATCCTGATACGGAATCCTGATCCGGTATCCTGATCTGGTATCCTGATCATATACAAGTATACAACTAATAAAAAATCAAGATACAAAATCAGGATATGGGCTCAGAATTTCACCCATAACAATTGTCCCCAAAAATATAACTGTTGGATATCATGATTCCAACGGATATATTTTTTTTAGTCATTCCAACATGTCTGGTAAAGATATCTGTTTTAAATATTCCTGCATAGGTTTGGTTACTTCAGAATACTATCATGTAATGAAATTAGAATTACTCCCTTTTACGCAGATTCCATCAAGGACCCTGCTACTTTTGATCCAGATGAGCTTGACAGCTTTTCTAAGCCTGTCTTGGTGAAAAAGGAGCCATATGTTGCCATCAGCTCTAAGCCCTCTACTGCTGCTGCCAAAGGTTTCTCTTATGGTGACCTTGGCTTCATGGAATTCATCGAGCCCATGATCTCATTCCCTAATAAGGTAAGTATCCAGATCCTGTATCTCGTACACATATACTGAACCTGTATCCTAGTTAGTTTGTCTTTAGTGATACCTGTATTTTGTAGGGTCTAAATTATCTGGTCGTCCTGCACTTAGAACAATTTTCATTTCCTGCAAGTAGAATAGCTTGACAGTTGAAGGTTGTAACAACTGCCACTAAAATCAATAATTAGGACGATAATTAGTCAATAAGAAAACCCTAATTGAGACACCCAAGTAATTCTGCACTAACCCTAAAATTTTCAGAATAATCAGAATCAGGATCAGGGCCCCTAAAACTCAAGGGGAATAAACCCTAAGTGACGATTATCTAAATTAAACGCTGTCGAAATAGAATTTTACGAATCCAGTGACTCAGCAAGGCTATGCAAGTGACGGGGCTACCCTAGGATAGATGGACACCCGCCGCGACACGCGACAGGATTGCTGTCCTCTGTCGCGACTCGCCTGGGGGACCAAATTTCAGTATAAATAGGGGGCTTTGGCACTTGCAGTTTGCTGTTCATTCGACGTAAAAATTCGAAAGATACGTTGAGTTATACACTGTTTAATACAAAACACACACGATCACGAGGTGCTGCCGCAATCAGGGTAATAACTCGATCGCTATTACGATTCAACGTCCGATCGATTATAACTATCCAACAATTGTCCGAGTGCTGCTCAAATTGAGCTTGTACTTTGTTATTCATTGTGATTTCGACTTGAATGTTTGAGTGCTGTTCGAATTCGGACTATGCTCTGTCATTCGTTGTGAATCCATTGGATTGTTAAGTATCGCACTTGATAATAGTTGTGAGGGTTTAATCTCGTGAATTGATGTAACTGCTGAATTAGTTACTAATCCCGTTTGTGTATGCATTGTTATTTAAATTAGGTTAGAAGGCTAATCAGTAAAGCTTATACTCTGCTCGTAAATCTGCAATGTGAGTCATTCTCTTTTTATCAACTGTTTTACAAAACTCCAAATTATTTTCAAAGTTATAATTACAGGGATTAAGTCTTTGTAATCACCAAGTTACAGCCGGTATGTGGGGTTTTGTATACATTACTTGATAATCTTCAACATTGGGGCAGCCAATGGGTGATATGACCATAATCACAGACACCACTGGACAGGTGGGCCAGTGGGTCGAGTGGTAAAGTACCGTGGGTAGTTGGTTTGATATCAGAAACATTGTAATCGCTCTTAATACTGTAGATTATAACAAATGTGTCGTTTTCAGTAAAATGAATTATTCACTCAGTATTTCCCCGCTGACAAAACCTTTTTCAAACATGTTTCAGGTGATATGTTGTGAGCAAAGAAAGAGAAGTGCCGTGAAGCACTCCCAGCTTAGAAAAGTGGCTCAATGTAAATAAATAAATGCACATGTTTTGAAAATAAAGATTTCCCTGAGAAATCACATTATTGTAAATTTCGGGAATTTATCCCTAAGTTATGAAACGAGCAGTTTAAATTATTGAAAGATCCTGTTTAAAAAGACTTCCGCTGTCGCCTAAATTAAATACCACGGGATTCCTGCCCCGCGGCTCCTGAAACGGGTCAAACCGGGTCGGGGGCCGTGACAGGAAAAAGGTGGTATCAGAGCCACTGTTTTAAGCTTACTGATTAAGCTCACTGTTTTAAGTACTTAGGAAAATTTATTGCCATTCTGTGAATATATGTGCATTAACTGATTAATTGTTAAAATTACAGTATGGGTAAACAAAAGATTTCTGCTATCTACCGCAAATTAGATAGTACACCTAAAGAACAGGGAACCTCTTCCTCCAAATCTCCCATCGAGTTAGAGGAAGGAACCTTTGTCCATAAGGCAAATTATGAAAACCCTCTTACCCCGGAGAAAAGGAATTCAATTCTTAGAAAGGGTCAAGAGAAAAAGAAACCCTAAGCCAAGAGAGTGAGGTTTAATCTAGAAGTCCAGGAATTAGACAATTTAGATGAAAAATGGGCAAACCTGTATATGCTAGCTACTGTAGCAGAACATGCAAATCTTTAAAACCCTAAGTTTAGTAACAACACTTCCCAGTAAATAAATAAATAAACCTGAGTGTGTTCTCCTTCCTGTTATGTTGTACAAATTAAATGTGCAAGAAAAATGTTTATTTGTTAAACTTTGTTCCAAAGTTTTAACTTAGCATTTTGTGCATTTTGCATATATGCTGCTCAGCATGAATGAGATGTCGGAAGCATTTCAGAATCTCAACCTCTATCCAGTGCCAATTGAAGTCTCCCACAACTTCACTGGTTACATTGCTGACATAGAGGAACCGCTGGAATTCCAAGCTCCACCGCTGGAAAAAGCAAAACCTAAAAAGAGAAGAAGATATGTAGGATGGAGAAAAGTGCGCAGAAGGAAACCTAGGAGACTACCTAAAATAGAAAATCCTGTGAGTGTGAGCAAGGGAAAAGAAACAGAAACCGGAGAAAGTTCCAAATCAGCAGAGACAGAAATAGGGATAGACCTAAAGCAAAAGGGAATAGAGATCAGAGAAAGCTCTAAACAGCCTGAGGAAATCACATTCCAGGACGAAATAGACCGCTTACTGGATAATTGTGATATATTAGAGCCTATCAACGATAATCTCTTCTCTTACTCCGTTACAGCCCAATTTCCAATAAACCTAGGACCAGCTATTCCAGACCCACTAGTTCACACCCGACCATTAGGCCAAATGGAGGAATGGTGGACCAATGACTGGCAATTTCAAAATATAGTCAATAGTCACTATAGTTTTCTCCCACAGTTTGATCCAGAATCTATCCCTAATCCGCCAATGAGCTACGAAAATTTAGCTGAACTGCGTCAGTTTGGTGAAGAACTGATAGGCACCGGGAATAGGATTCGGGAAATGGGGGAACAAATCTCCTGGAAGTACGACGAGAGGGAGCGTCGTTACTGAAACTGCCAGTGAACCAAAAGATAGGATGGGTTTGGAAAAGTTTGTTTGTATTATAACTAATATAGTAAAACTAACTTTGTAAAATGGGCAATAAAACAATGTAAGATAACCAGGGTGTATTGAAGCAGGTATAATATATAAAACAAAACAGAAGTCGAGGCATCGACAATTTTGGTTATATTTGTATGTTGTAATAATCTATGTGTTATCTGTGATTTTATTATCAATAATTAGACACTAATAATTCCTATTAATACTAATTAGCAGATGGAAAACGCTAATAGTGAACCAGTTAATGAAGTGAATCAGTCTGAGCAAAATCAGGAAGACCAATATCTAACTAGACAAGATATTGAGAATTTTATTGCTCAAGGGATAGCCAATGCTATTCCAGAAATTGTGGCTGCTGTTCAAAAACCTGCCGAACCACAACACTTAATTCCTAGTAAACGTACTCCGAAAGATAACGGCAGTAACAGCATAAATGGAGGCGGCAAACATGACGATCATGATCCGCAACAGGCCCCACTCCCAAAAAGAATGAAAGATGCAACACCTGGTTGCACTTACAAAGAATTTCTTGCCTGTAAACCCGCAGAATTTGCAGGTAATGAAGGGGCAACTGCAACACTGCGTTGGTTAGAGAAAACCGAAGCAGTAATTGCAATAAGTAAATGTGCTGAAGAAGATCAAGTTATGTATGCGTCAAACTTATTCAAAGAAGGGGCATTAGAATGGTGGAACACGGTGCTACAAGCAAAAGGAAGAAAGGTGGCCTATGCAATGAATTGGGAAGAATTTAAGAGTCTTGTAGAAAGAAAATTTTGTCCCGAATACGAAAAGGAACAAATGGCAAACAAGTTCCTGAGCCACCGTATGATAGGTGTAGACTGTCGAGGATATACTTCGACATTCTTCGAATATGCGAGAGTGGTACCTTCCCTGCCTTCGCCAGAACCGGTACTCATTTCCCGTTATATTTGGGGATTAATCGGAGAAATCCGTAACATCGTTAAAGCTGCGAGACCACGCACGATTGACGATGCTGTGGAATTAGCTAATACCTTAACCGATGAACTAGTCCGCACAAGAGAAGAAGACCGTAAGAAGGAATTGGCTCAGAAGATTACCCAAGGATTTCGTACGGGTAATTATAACCGCTTTAAAAGAAGAGGAACAGGGCAATCCTCAACCCCGCCATTCTGCAGAAATTGCAAGAGAAAGCATTTTGGAAGATGCAATATAACCTGCAATTTTTGCAAATCAGTAGGACATAGTGAAGATTACTGCAAAAAGAAAGCCATAGTCTGCTATAATTGTGGAGAAACCGGACATTACAAAACAGAATGCCCTAAATTGGTTAACGCCGCAGATAATAAAGGCAAGCAAGCTGAAGGGGCAACTAAGAAGAATGCTCGCGCATGCCAGCTGACCACTCAAGAAGCCGAACTCATACCAGACGTGATAGCGGGTACGTTCTTAGTGCATAACGTCTATGCAAAAGTATTATTTGACTCTGGTGCAAACCAAAGTTTCATTAATACTGCATTCTGCCAAGCTCTTAACTTACCTCTAACTACCCTTAGGCAGATTTTTAAAGTCGAAACGGCAGATGGAAATTCTGTCAACATAGATAAGGTATTGCAAGAAGGAAAAATAGAACTATTAGGCCATAAGTTTTCTGCAAACCTGTTACCTATGAATTTAGCCAGATTCGATGTAGTATTAGGAATGGATTGGTTAGTCGCCAACCATGCTCGAATCGTGTGTGATAAGAATTCCGTAGAAATCCGTACCCCCACAGGAGAAGTAATCTTAATTACAGGAGATAGACCTCGGAAGCCATTAAAATTCATTTCAGTAATGAAATTGGCTAGTTATTCATGGAAACAAGAAATGGTGTATATGATTTCTGTAATCATTAACACTAAAAGTAAGGAACTCCAGGACATCCCTATAGTTTCAGAATACCCAGATGTCTTTCCAGAAGAATTACCCGGGTTACCACCAGATAGGGAAGTAGAGTTTAGAATTCATCTAATTCCAGGTACTACACCAATAGCTAAGACACCTTATCGATTAGCACCTACTGAAATGCTAGAATTGAAAAAGCAATTAGATGAATTACTAAGCAAAGGATTTATACAACCTAGTTCATCCCTTTGGGGTGCACCAATGTTGTTTGTGAAAAAGAAAGATGGATCGATGAGAATGTGTATCGATTATAGGGAATTGAATAAGGCTACAATTAAGAATCGATACCCACTACCTAGGATTGATGATCTTTTTGATCAATTGCAAGGAGCTAGGTATTTCTCTAAGATAGACTTAAGATCTGGATATCACTAGTTGAAAGTACAAGAGGAGGACATACTTAAAACTGCTTTCAGAACTAGGTATGGTCATTATGAGTTTACAGTCATGCCTTTCGGATTAACAAATGCTCCAGCCGCATTTATGGACATGATGAATAGGATATGTAAACCATACTTGGATAAATTTGTAATCGTATTCATTGACGATATACTCATTTATTCCAAAAGTCAGGAGGAACATTGTGAGCACTTGCATGCACTCTTAACTTTGTTAAGAAAGGAAAAGCTTTATGCCAAATTCCCAAAGTGTGAATTCTGGCTACAAGAAGTGCAATTTTTAGGTCATATGGTAAATCACGAAGGAATTCACGTAGATCCTGCTAAAATAGAAGCAGTCACCAATTGGAAGGATCCACGAACGGCTATGGAAGTTAGAAGTTTTCTAGGATTAGCTGGATATTATAGACGATTTATTAAAGACTTCTCTAGGATAGCTGTACCTTTAACTAAGCTAACCTGTAAATCAGTTAAGTTTGAATGGAGACCTCGACAAGAGGAAGCTTTTAGGATTCTAAAGCACAAATTGACGAACGCTCCAATTTTAGCTTTACCCGAAGGAACCGAAGATTTTGAAGTATACTGTGATGCTTCAAAATTAGGATATGGATGTGTTGTGACAACTCGTATTTCGAACCTACTGTTGTGTAACGTTACGTGCTTATGTGAACTATATTAATTGATTTAATGCATAATATGTTATGTGAATGTGTATGTGTTTACATGAACCGAACCGCACAAGACTCACTCGACCGCACAATGCACACAAGCCCGGTTGGGCCGCATTCCTTAAGCTTGAACTGAATGGGCAGCCCAAGTTGGGTTCGGCCCATCCCTCCCTTATCCGATTTACACTTAGAATGTTAGTAACATTCTCACAACTTGCAAAAGATTAGCACACACACAAAACCCTAGGAGCTCTTTCTCTCCTCTCAAGCGCGACGACAAACATCCCCCTTCAACCGAAGCATTTTCCTTCAATCGGACCACCCTTTCATCCTACCTTCTATTTCGGTTAGTGTTTGGATTCTTTGGTGACATGTTTTATGATGTTTTGATGTGTGTTTACAATTTTGCATGTTGATCTAGAATTTATTGTTAACATGATTGATTATGTTGTTGTTCATGTTATAACCGGCTCATAATTATGTATTAGATTATGTTCACATAAATCAGAATTGTATGATAAGGATCTAGAACCGAATGCATGGTTGGTATGATGAATCGGTTAGGGTTACATGCTAGTCTTTGAGTTCAATAGTCGAACGATTAGGTTGTATGTTCATATGGTACTGATTGATTGTTCTTGAATTGTTATGAATATGATTGAATGCTGAATAATCGTTGATTTGATCCAAGTTGAAACTGCCAAAAATTGTTAGCAATTGTTACGGAATTAATGAGCTGTAAATTAGGAAGTTGGTTACATTCCTGATCTAGACACGGATTGCGAGTCGAGAACTCCTAGTCTCGACTCGAGACCACAACACTCGCACACAAACTGCACGACTCGAGACCAGCATTTGCGAGTCCGGGTGCGACTCGAGACCGTGTAGTCTCGACCAGACCATGAAGACTCGAGATCTCCTTTGTTGCGACTCGAGACCTCGAAACCAGTACAACTCGAGACCGCTTAGTCTCGACTCGAGACCGCTTAGTCTCGACTCGAGATCGTTAGTCTCGACTCGAGACCGTGAACACTTGCACATTGTTATTGGACTTGCACCGTCACGAGCCAAATTGATTGGGTCGGATACTTGGACTTGCTTACGTGTCTGCTATTGGACTGCTATGAAGTACTTGTGCATGCCATGATTTTACTTGTGTACATCACGTGAAGAACATACGTGCTATATTCGAATACGAACCTGACTTGTATGATAACCATGCTAGGACGTGGTTGATCACCCTGTAGCTTACTCGAACTTTCTGTGTATCTGCCGAGCAAACCAAGGTGAGTTCACACAGCCAAGGCATAGGGTTCCCGGGTGGGAATGGGATTGGATGATTTATTGTATATACTCGGATGATAGAACCTAACGACAAGATACGGCTAGACTAGTAACACCTATTGAACTGATCTTCGCACACCTGCCAAGGGTTGGCCGCGATATTATGACTGACTTCGCATACCTGCCTTAGGAAGGCCGCGAACTAAATTTACTAATCTTCGCACACCTGCCTGGGGGCTGCGATACGAATAAACCTAGTCTAGAATACGTGGGAAAAACATCCCCTAATATCTTCGCATACCTGCCTGGGAGGCCGCGATGGAAACTAATACGATACGTGACTTAACGAACGATCATAATGCTATTCACACTGTTACAATTACTGAACTATACTCTGTGAACTCGCTCAACTAGTTGTTGACTCTCTGCTGCATGCCTTGCAGGACCTTAGATACTTATGGAGCATGCACAGGGAGGAGCAGGTCGTAGTGGACAAGTGTAGGTCCCCCGGAGGTCGAGGTTAAACCTTATCCTTGTTATGTTTAACACACTAGCAAGTGCGGAATCCAAGCTAGAGTGCAAACCGGTAGTTTATATGAGAACACAAGCTAGAAAGAGAAAGGTAGACACACGAGATATCAAAGTTTTCTCTTGTATTTCAGTGGACACGGTTACAGCCCTTGACCAAACTGAAAATGCTCTCTACAAGACTTAGTTCACTCACACACACACTTTATCTTTCTGTCTAACTGTCTAACTGTGAAGTGAACCCATTACAAGACTATATATACTCATAACAGATTGTCTGGTCGAAGGATCAGAAAGACTGATCGAAGGATCATCTATCGACCAGACACCTACCGAAGGATCCACATATACCTCGAAGGATGGTATATCCTTCGAGGTCCATCTACATCCATCGAAGGTTATCCTTCGAGCTCATCGAAGGATATAAACAATCCTTCGATGACTCATCCTTCGACACAAACAACTTACAAACCATGTGTTAACTGTTTGGCCAAGTCAAACCAGGAGGATGGTTGACTTGGTCAAACTTACATCAAAACACATATAGAAACCAACAAAAGACATAAACAAGACTAACAAAAGACATCGTTTTATATCATTACAAAATACAGACAAAGTACAGACACAAGTGCACCAACAAACTCCCCCTTGGCTGTAGCTTTGTCTCGATCTTCGTGTCTTCACGTCTCTGACGTCCTTTCAACCGTTAAGTGATGCGTTGACCATGCACTTCCCGCATTCACAAGTAGGTTGAAGCAATACAAAGCCATCTTCTGAAACTTCATTGCTTGTTCCCGATCCCTAACCAAGTAGTTGATCTCGTGATCCTTAAGAACAATAATATCCGACCTGGACATGTTAGTAATCCACATTGGATCTATCATTCGAAAGTTCTCCTGACTGTCTTGGAATACAATCACCGCTTCTCCAGTATCTGCATCATAAACCCAGCAACGAAAGTTACCCAGAAAATCTGTCTTCATCTTCAACAACGGTATCTTCTTCATCAACTTTGGAGGATCATAAACCAAACGATAACGAGCAGTATTTGTGTCTGGATCAAGCGTAAACCTGATCTGCTGGTATCGAGGAAACTGCGGCTTATATAGCGGATCCTTCCAACCCCTTCTTCGTTCCAACCTGATCTTCTTGGCGAACAGATCCACCATCTTGTCTTCGACTCGATTAATAACATTCAGCTGAGCCAAAACCGCAACATCATAATAAGGAAGTGAAAGAATGCTGAGAAGAGTCCTGAAGTACTGAAGGCCGCATTCTCGCTTCACAACCATGCAGTGAAGCTCCTTGATGAACATCCAGCTGATAATACGACCCCGAGCTGGATTCTTTTCCAGATTCATGTAGTTGACTTGATCCAACGGAGGGAGCGGAGGAGGATTCCTAGCTAGGAAATCCGCTCGCCATTCGTTCACGGTCTTCTCATGGCTTTCTTGAGCTGTGGGAGAATCTGAAGCCAGATTAGCAAATTCTGTTGTCTTCGTCGCCACAAACTCATCATCAAGAGCATTAAACTCCGCATTATCTTGACCAACATAAACAGGACGTTCCGGATCCGAACCGATGAAGATTTCATCAATCGTAGAGAAATCGGTTTCGTCCGGAACTAACGAAGTAGCATCGATCATCTTCAAATCAACTTCATCCAATTCCTTCAGAGCTAATACACGTTCATCAGACATCTCTGTAACATGTTCTCCCTCTTCTAATAGTTCACCCGTGACTGGATGATACTGTTGAACAATTGAGGATTCAGGGAGATCGGCAAACGCTTCCGGTTCAAGACTAACATGTTCAAACCCTGCCGAAGCTTCCAACGATTCAGTCTGCTCAGACGGACCAGTAGTAGCTGTTGGAGGAGCAGTAGGAGCATCTTGAGACGTACCAGACCCACCTGCAGCACCGGATGCAGTTGCACCGGAACCTGAGGCAGCTGGTTGATCAGGATTTGCTGCATCATCGTCTTTGTCATCGCCACGCTTTGAGGGAACGATGCCTAATGCTTTGCACCTTTCATTCCAAAGCGTACCTACTTTGTGATCAATTTTCCTGAAGTTTGCATGAACAGGCTTGAAGGCTTCTATTAAGCGATCATCACGATTTTTATAGCGCTCCGACAGCTCTTCATGCTTCTGCTTTAACACTTTTGCCTCATGCTCTAACACATCACTCCGCCCTTTCATTATCTCAGCTTCCCTATCACGAGCCCTGTTTGCTTCTTTTAGCCTTTCAATCTCTAGAGCTTGTTCTTTTATCTTAAGATTCTGTGCACTAACAATTGAGACTAGCTTGTTGTGTGCCTCCACATCCTGAGTTCGTTGTACACGATACTCTTCAATCTTTCTAGTATTCCGAATGACTAAGTTACCCAATTCACTGATTTGTTCGATCAGGAAGTGAATTTTCTCAGCTTCAGACAAACTAGACAATGTTTCTGCTAGAGTAGGCCGTGAAGGCTCAGGTCCTGAGGAGCCAGACTAAACAGATGGACCGGAAGTACCTGTTGGACCAGTAATGACAAGAGGAGGACGTACGTGTGTACCTGAGACGGGAGTTGCAGGCGGCTGTTGATCAACAGTCGCCGTGCGTGTCCCAGAAGACGTCTGTGGAGAAGAGACCAGCGCTAGCATCTCTGATGTAGTTAATTGATCACTGACAGGAGGTAGCTGATGCTCTGGAGGCGTTGAATGCTGGATCGAATCAGGTATAGGGGCATCACCAGCACTTTCACCCATTGACCCTGATCCGTCCTTTGATTTCTTTGAAGTACGAGTACCCTGTCTTCTTGCTTTCCTCTTTCTAATCAAACCAGGAGCAGCAGGAATATAATCCTCATCTTTGTCAGATTCTGTGGTTCTAACCAGTTTCTCTATACGTTCAAAGCCACGAAAATTCCCGCGCTGATCATAAACCTTTTGCATCCCTGGTGGAGGAGGATTATCATCTTCAGAAGACGAATCATCATTACCAGAACCTCCTTCATCATCAGAAGACGAACTGCTATCATCCACCAACCTCCTCGGCTCGTCCGCCTTACCTTTACCTTTGTCGGTCGTATCATCGCCTGACCGACTTGCAGTACCACCATCTCCACCTGCACCACCACGAACATCAGAATCGACGAACACTCCTTGAACTTCTTCTGCAACAACATTCACATCAATTTCAGCATGTGTTGCAGCACTGGAACTTCCAGCAGACTTCTTGCTCGATGCTTTAATTCCGTGCTTAGCCCCGAGTTGTGTGTTAGCTAACGCGATTAACCTGGGCTCTTCGTCATCAGAATCACTTGCATCTCGACGCCACTTGTTGTTCTGTGGTGCCTCGTAGGTCGGAACATCGAGGTGACCAATAAGCTTCCTGACTGGATCGGATTCCTTATACTTAGACATAGACTTGAAGATCAGCAATGTACGCTCGTTCATCGGATTAACTGGTAGAACATCTGCTTCAACCTTGGGAAGATACGGAATCTGATCATCTATCATCATTTGCAAGAATCTTGGATATAACCAAAACTTGGTTGACGTCCGTTGATTAGCTGACGGAAGTGGCCTGCGGGCATTCTCTTTTAGATTGTCAAAGATGTAACGTGATATGTTGAACGGCTTGTTCAGAATTAAGGCCGTAAACAATCCCGTCAATTCAATAGGTGACAAATCGTATCCAGACCGTTTGTTGCTCAGATAGTGAATAAGAATATGCAATAAGAACTTGTATCGTAACGGCATAAACCCTTTGTTTATCTGATTTGTTAGCACATTATCGCTGTAACGTAGCCTCATCAATAAACCACGCTGACACTGTAAATCAATAGAAGTCGAATCTTCTGGTTGATCTCCCAATTGCAAACGCGCTCTGATTGTGTTCTCGGTGATTACCACGGGTTTCTCAGTAACGAATCCTCTAATCACTTCTTGGTTATCCACTGTATCAACCACAGCAGAATTCCAGAATTCCTTGATCTGGGACTGATAAGCGGTGTGCTGTGTACTAATGGCATAGTTGATTCGTGCTCGATGAAGATACTCCATTATCCCCTTGTATTCCGGACTAACTTTGTCTACCGGTTGCAGATACGCGGCCATGTTGTGTCTTGGTTCGGACATAGATTCAACCTCGGACTTTTCTTTCTTAGTTGGTTTTGCCCGTTCCTTCTTCACTTTCGGTGCCATTTCTGTTCATGAAAAACAAAGACACGTAATGAGAAAATTGTCAAACAGTCAACAAGGATTTCACACTTAGAAAAATTTCAGTTTCTTGAAAAATTTCTAAGTGTTGTTTCCTCGAAGGATCCCATTTAGACATCGAAGGATTGACACATTGATCGAAAGATGTTATTTTCCTCGAAAGATGAAAGGCCTTATCGAAGGATCAACTTACGAAAGATCATTAATTTTGAAAGATGTCTTGGTCAATCGAAAGATCTGATCAACTGAAGGATGAATCCTTCGAAAAGCTTAGTATCCTTCGAGTCTCAGTTCGAAGGATATTTTGCAGTCCATCTTTCGAGGTTAAGAATCATCATCCATCGTGTTGTTTTCCAGCGGCACTGTTCATCGGAGTGTTTTCCGGTGACAGTTTTAAGTGTGTTTTCCGGTGACAGTTTTAAGTGTGTTTTAATCCATTTAAAATCATCAACATCAAATCATTTAACAACGACAATCTCAAAACCAACCCCGGACACTAACCCTAACCCGGATACTAAACACAAACACAGGTACTGATTATCCCCAAGAACACACAAGACCATTTAGATTCAACCCAAACCTCTGTAACACAAACATCAGTCAAGATGAAATTCTTATGACCATCAAAACCTACCACTAACATACTTACACTACATTCACATTACATATATAACACAGTTCATCCTATCATTTTCATAAGAATGAGAACAAGAAAGATAAGATCACATGATCAGATGAAATGTTCATGAAATGTTTATGTTGTGTTTGTTAAGGGTATTAGGATTAACCTACCGTGAATCCTAACTTTTGTTTCGATTTTGGCAGAGTTTTGGTAGGATCAGAGGATTTTGTATGATGAAATTTTGAACTGTTATGTTGAAATGAAGAAGATGACCCACTTTTATACTCTGACCTCGAAACTCGAACCGTCTCGGAGGATTAATGACCTTTCGAAAGATGAAAAGGTGCTTCGAAAGATGAGCTTTGGGTCGAAGGATCCAGATCTGGATCGAAAGATACCAGATATTTGTGGATCTGGATCGAAAGATACCAGATATTTGTGGGAATCCTCGAAGGATATCTTTCGACCTGATCCATCTTTCGAAAAGTCTGATCAGCTCGAAGGATCTAAATGGTCAAATCCTTCGTTGACCAATTCATCTTTCGACCATGAGGATTGACTTTCATTGACCATCTGATCTTTCGAGGGCCATTGCTTCCTCGAAGGATCAGATTTTCACCAACACTTTGGATTTTGGGAATTTGCAATTCAAACCCTTCAAATTCTTAAAAGTTTTCAGAAACGACCGTTTTGAAAAATTGCCCGTTATGAAGTTCTGCAAAGGTCAGTTTTATGAAGTATCTCGGCTTGCCAGGTATCGGATCGAGCACCGACATCAGTTAATCAAAAATAAGATTAAATTGAAAATCTTTTTGGATTTTGATAAAATAAAAGACAACAATTTTAATATCCTTTGAATGTTATCAAACGACATCACCGCTAATGTCGTGCTGATATACACCAAACGACAAAACTGTTTAAAATAAGAAAATAAAAGTTAAGCAGTAAATAAATATGTACAAACACAACAATATTTTTGCGAGTTTCTGGCGAAGAGAATCATATCAGTTCGCGGTCTTTTGTCAAAACACATTTTCCTTTAAGATTCTTTTACAGAAGCGGATAAGTATTCTACCACAATTACCGATATTGTTATCCACTTAAACTCAGCGATCAAGTGTAATCATAATACATTGAGATACATTTAAGGTATGATTTATACTTACCGACCGGTGTTCATCCACTCACGACACATTCTCGTATCAAGGTATGCACGAGAGTTCATCTTACTGGCGAGTATAACATTTATCATCCGTTTTCAACGTATATAAAATGTGAGCAAGTCACTTATTTGAATTTGAAAACCAAGCCCTATGTGATGAAATCACTTATTGATGAGGAACTTGATTTTCATATGCATGAGGGCACAGGAGCAAGTCCGTGAACAGGTCAGTACTTTCGTACAGCAGAGAGACGAACTTGACTCCCGGAAAGATGTGATATATTATCACTTATTTTGTTTGGACATGTGATTGTTTATCACTTATTGAGGTCGTATGCAGTATGTACACGTATGTATGGTATCATGGAAGAACTAGACTTTGTCTTTTATAGAAACAACCATGATACCCAGATGATAAACAGCATAAACCCCGAATATCTCAGAACCTCGGCAATCTATCAAACGAAATTTCGGTACCAAGACCATATGCCAATGAGCGGTTCCCACGCGGTTTTCAGTTCGTTATATTTATATCTCCTGCATACTTTAAAATGATCGTGAGTCTACCGGTACATCATTAGTAGAGCTACTTATCATTTTCTTTTCTTTTGATTTCTAGAAACATGTTTCGACCAACCTCTGATGTAATATCATTTTCCCTTATATTACCAAGAAACTCATTTTTGTTTTTCTATTGTTTTTGTGTTTTTCTGAATTTTCTCCCCCTTAAATGCAGAAAGTAAATAAATTAAAGACATATTTTTGTACTTTTGTGGTTTTTCAATGTTTTTGTATTTTTCTTGAAACTTTCTCCCCCTAAAATTCAAAAATAAAATAAAGTAAAAACATATTTTTGGATTTTTTTTTTTTGGTTTTAGAAAAATATTTACAAAAACGATTTCCCGATGTCGGTTACTCTTGCTTCACCTTTATGCCGTTTACCAAAAGTAAATAATCGAATCTTGATTTATCAAATGCTTTGGTAAAAAGGTCGGCACGTTGGTGATCGGTATGAATGTGAACCACATCGATAAGTCTCTTTTCAAAGCAATCACGTATGAAGTGATATTTAATATCGATGTGCTTCGTTTTTGAGTGCTGTACAGGATTTCTAGTGATCTGTAAAGCAGCTTCATTATCAACATAAATAGGAGTAGTTAGGAATTCAAAACCGTAGTCCCGCATCTGTTGTTGGATCCATAGAACCTGGGAGCAGCAACTAGACGCAGTAATGTATTCCGCTTCACATGTAGACGTAGCCACACATGTCTGCTTCTTGCACTGCCAAGTGACTAGGCGATTGCCTAAGAACTGACATCATGCTGTAGTTGATTTGCCATCTTTCTTGCAGCCGCCGAAATCAGAATCACTGTAAGCCTTGAGATTGAAGTTATCATCCTTAGGGTACCATAACCCGGTGTCAGGGCAACCCTTCAGATAACGAAAAATCCTTTTGACAGCAGCATAGTGAGAGATCTTCGGATTTGCTTGGTATCTGGCGAGAAGGCACGTTGGATACATAATGTCGGGTCTTGATGCGGTGAGATACATTAAGGATCCAATCATAGCACGATAAAGTGAAGAGTCCATAGCTTCCCCTTTTTCATCCGGAATAATCCCGTGATTCTGCGGAAGAGGAGTAGAAATTGGCTTCGAATCAGACATCTGGAACCGGCTCAAGATGTCTCCGATGTACTTGGTTTGATGGATAAAAATTCCAGATTCGGACTGATTAACTTGCAAACCCAAGAAGAACGTCATTTCACCCATCGCACTCATCTCGAATCGATCTTGCATCACCTTCTCAAATTCCTTACATAACTTATCATCAGTAGAACCAAAGATAATGTCATTGACATACACTTGTACCAACAGAAGATCTTCACCTTTTTCCTTGATGAAGAGGGTACAATCGATCAAACTCCGTCTAAACCCGTTGTTCAGCAGATAGGTAGACAATGTCTCATACCAGGCTCGGGGTGCTTGATGAAGACCATATAGCGCCTTGTTAAGTAGTAAAACCCTGTCAGGATGTAATGGATCTTCAAACCCCGGTGGTTGCTCGACATATACTTCCTCTTCGACTACTCCGTGAAGAAAAGCACTTTTAACATCCATCTGGTACACCTTGAATTTCTTGAAGGATGCGTAGGCTAGAAAGATTCTAATAGCCTCTAGACATGCAACAGGTGCATACACTTCATTATAGTCAATACCTTCTATCTGACTGAAGCCTTGAACAACTAACCTTGCTTTGTTTCGGACAACAACCCCACGGTCGTCCTTCTTGCACTTAAACACCCAACGAGTTCCGATCTTCTTGTAGTTGTCGGGCCTATTAACCAATTTCCATACACCCAACTTCTCGAACTGCTGAAGTTCTTCTTGCATGGCTTCCACCCAGGAATCATCTTTCAATGCCTCCTTCCAAGATCTAGGCTCTTCTTGGCTAACATAGCAGGCGAAAGACCAATCATTTTGTTGTCCCGATTCTCGTATCTCAGCATACAAGCCAGCATTTTCGTTATTTCTGATTTGATTCCTTGTCCTTACACCACTGAGAACATCACCTATAATATTCTGCTGAGGATGAATGTTGTGAATTCGGGTTTCAGAAACTGGAGGAATTTCAACATTTGTCCTCAAGTTATTGATATTTAAATTCCCGATATCATTCTGAAGCTATTGAGTTGTAGAAGATGATGCATTTTCTTCTTGGACAATTGGCGCAGACACTGGATCCGTTGCTTCTGAAGTACCTTGAACCGGACGCGGTGCTTCACCATCATTTGCATCAACATACTCCTCATCTTCTGATGACAAATTGTAGTCGACAGCATCATTAAATACCTCATTTGAAACGAGATTGTTGACAGAAGAAGCTGCTTGTGTGTCAACAATGATTGGACGAGCTAACTGAGAGCCAGTCGCATTCTCGCTTTCAGACAACATTTGAGCAATTGCATTGTCATCATCAAATGTCGGCATATTGAATGAGTCGAAAAGACCATCATAATCGAACATCCATGGATCTCCAGAAGGCTTCGGTGGATTAGAATATCTTTGAACTCTTACTTCACCCCATTCTTCAATCTTCTTGGTAGTCAGGTTCCAAACTCGCAGATTAGGAGTAGCATACCCAAGGAAGTAACCATCGATAGCTTTGGCACCAAACTTCCCGTCAGGCTCAATCATGGTACATGGTGCACCAAAAGGTTCTAGATATTCCAAGTCAGGAGTCTTCTTGTGTAGGAGTTCGAAGCACGTTTTTCCATGTCTTTTCACTGTGAGAACCCTGCTTAACGTGTAGCAAGCCGAGGCAACAGCTTCAGTCCAGAATCGAACTGGAAGCTGATACTCAACCAACATGGTTCTTGCAGTCTCAATTAAGGTTCTGTTCTTTCTTTCAGCAACTCCGTTTTGTTGTGGTGTGTACCGAGAGCTGTATTCATGAAGGATTCCTTTTGCAGTGCAAAATTCATCCATAACCCTGTTTTTGAACTCGGTTCCGTTGTCGCTTCGAATTCGCCTCACCTTTAGATTATAAAGATTTTCCAACAAGGTGATCAAATTCTTTAGAATTTCTGGTGTCTCGCTCTTGTGAACCATGAAGTCAACCCATGAAAATCTTGAATAGTCATCAGTGACTACCAAGCAGAAAACCTCCCCGTGCACACTCTTGTGTTTGACTGGGTCGAAAAGGTCCATATGCAGACGTTCGAGTGGCATGTTTACAGTGTTAACCTTCTTCAATGGATGTGATTTCTTGATCTGCTTCGCTTTCTGACACGGCACACAGACATCTTGAAGTTGAAAATTCTTCACATTGACACCTCTCACCAGATTGTTTTTGACAAGGTGATTCATTTTTCTGAGGTGAATATGACCCATCCGTCTGTGCCAAGAGATCGTCTCCTTTTCAGTGGCTTTTGAAATAAAGCAAGTAACTTGTTTGGACTTAGTTATTGCTTGGCTCATATCGAGGACATACAAATCATTAATTCTGGGTGCTGATAAGAGAATCCATTCTTCGGGAATCTTGAATCCTGGCTTCAGCACATAACAACCGGCATCATCAAAATGCACGGTGAACTTCTTGTCGCAGATCTGAGAAACACTCAGGAGATTGTGATCCAACTGTTGCACATAATTGATTTTGTCCAAACTCACAACTCCATTTGAGATCATTCCCTCGCCGGTGATATACCCTCCTTTGTCTCCAGCAAACGCGACGTAACCTCCTCTTATACTTCGCACATCGAAAAGAAGACGATAGTCGCCCGTCATGTGCCTGGAAGCCCCACTATCAACAATCCAATGACTATTAATAGTTCCTCCTGGAGCCGCCTGCACATGCAACTAACTTATCAGTTTGAGAGGGGGACCCAAGCCTTTGTGGACTTGGGTCGTCCTTGATCATCAAGGAAGGTGATTTCAATCACTTGATGATTAGGAAAAAGAACCTGTGGTGCTCCCCCTGATTGAATTACCTGCTTTTGCTTCCAAGCTGTTTGTCTTTTACCAGTATTTGAATTTATTGTTTTAGCATTTACTGGTTTTACAGTTTCAGGTTTTGCTTGTACAGGTTTTTCTTCTTTGACCTCTGATTTTAAGGCCTTTTCAATTACCTTTTGATTCTTTTGCTTTAACTTCTTTTCCCTTTCTTTCAAGATATGTGGGTCTTGTTTCGGGGAAACTGGTCGTTTTTGGTAATTGATTTCTTGGGGAGCACTCGTTTTTGACTTCAGCTTTTGCAGGTATGGGCAATATCTTACAATATGCCCAACTGTGCCACATTCAAAACACGTTCTCCGCTCTACAAACCTCGGAGAAACATGTTGATGACCAGACGGAGAACCAGACAATGAACTTTGTGATCTAGACGTACTAGGACCTAAATCACATCCGTTGGTGTGTTGGGTGTAATTATTCTGATCATTTCGTTTTAAAATTCTAACTTGTTTTACAAAATCAACGTTAGATTTATCCTGAAATGTTTTAAGTTTGTCTGAACCCGTGGATCCAACAAAGTTCATTTTCTATTCTCGTTTCTTAACAGGAGCTCTTTTGTTTTGCACCTTTTGTTGTTGAACCTTAGGTTGCTCAACCTTTGATTGTTGAATTTTAGGTTGTGCAGCCTTAGGTTGAGTAGCCTTAGACTGTTCAACTTTAGGTTGTTGAACCTTTGGTTGTTCAGTCTTAGGCTGCTGAACTTTATGTGCTTGAACATTCTTGTTCTGAGCCTTCTTTCCCTGTACCTTAATCTTTCCGGAGTTGACTTGTTGTTTTCGCTCAATTGGTAGTTTTTGGTTTCCGTATTGTTTTCTAATTTGTTCACACGAAATTGGATCACATTGAGTGACGGTAACTTTGCCACTTTTGTTCCCCAAAAACTTATCAATGCATCCTTCAAAAATTTGCTCAATTAAATCTTGATTTACATTTTTAATTGGAAAATCTTTGTTAGAGTAGATTTTGCTATCTCCTTTGAGCGTATACAACAAGTTATTCCCTTCAGGGCTAACAACAAGGGACTCCATTGCTTTTGACATTTCAGTCTTACTCGGTTTCACTGGTGGATCACACAGAATGTGATTCTCGATAGGAATATCTGTTGTAACCGAGTTAGACTGTTGTTTCACAATTTCTTCAGATTCGTCGTCCGAAGAATCAGCATCCTCAATAATGGGAGGACTCTGTTCCTTAACACACGATGAATCTGTCACATTCTCAGATTCTGATTGACCCGAGGATGATGTACCAGTTGTGAACCCGAGGCCTGCTGCAAAGTCATCTAGACCGAGTGGTACAGTAGGTTCAAAACGGGGCATATCCTCGTCATCAGGCAATTTGGAGTAATTGTGATTCATTGGGGGAGGGCATGATTTGAATCCAATACATTTTGTATCCCCCTTTTTCTTTTGAACATCAATGATGTGATCCAATACATAGCGGGAATTGGAATAGCTTTCCAATTTCTGCTTAATTGTCTCACATTCACATCGAGCTGTTGCTAACTCTACCATTTGCTTTTCAATTGTGTCAATAAGATTATTGTTAGCATGTTGTTTTCGCAAAACAGCCTTTTGTAATTCTGAAACATCATGTCTTAATGACGCAATTGTTGCTTTAAATTCCTTTTCATTTCTGGTTAAAAACAAGTTAGCTTCGGTTGCTTTAGAAAGATCTACAATCAATTCTTGATTGTGTTTGTGTGTGATTTCAAACTGACTTTCCTTTTCTGCATATTTTAAACACTTTGCACATTCAATAGGAACAGAAATAGAGTCAGAATTAGTATCACATACCTGAGAAGTCTGACCTTCTACGTGAGCCATAAAGGCTGTATGAAAAGAAAAAGATCCATCTTCAGAGAAAAACTGAGCAAGCTTCTCGGAAGTTCCAGCAGATTTCTGGCAGAGAATAGATCTCCTCTTGCATAACGCTTCAGCTTCAGCCAAAAGCTCATCAACTTCCAAATCTAAAGCATCACTTGATAAATCACCAGCATCAAGTGATTCTCCATCCATGCTCCCACTATAACCCGAACTATCTTCATCTTCTGAAGATTCACCAGCAGACACGGGTTCTTTTACCTTCTCAATCACTTTAGCATAACATGTTGTTCCACCATTTCCTCCTTCTCCGAGCTGAAGGTTCCAGTTGCAGATTTCATCAGCTTGAACGACCAATCCTCTGTGGGGATTAGTGTTTGTGGATCCAGATGCATTTCCTCCAACAGGAACTATTGATCTGACAGAATTGTTGTTCTGTTGCTGTTGTGGTTGTCCTTGATTCCTGAAGGGATTCTGATTTCCTTGCTTAGGTGGCTTCTGACACTCCCGCTTGAAGTGACCCTTTTCACCACAATTAAAGCAAGTGACAGCATTCTTATCAAAACCATACTTGGTGTTGTTGTTGCTTTCCAAGTTGGTTCTCCCCGTCCTTTCCATAAACTCCTTTGCTCTTCGAATTGCACTAGCAAGAGCCCATTTGATATCCATCATTTCAAACTCTTCTTTATCCACTTGCTGATAATCTTCATTGGTTAGATTGATATTCCCAATCTGACCTGCGACTAATCCACAATAAGCACTAACCAAGGTATTCAACATCTCCATATGCTCCTTGGCTATTTCAACAGTGACTTTGGAAAAGTTGGAAGTGTCTAATCTGACTGTGTTCGGATTGGAAGTGGCTTAAAGTTTGAAGAGCTTCCATAAAACCCTTGTTGTTGCGGTTGTTGCTGCTGAGCTCTGCTTGGGTCTAAGAAAGGCGGTGGTGTGAATTGCTGAGCTGTCGGTTGCACTTACTGTTGTTGAGAAGAAGAATCTGGTCTTGAATACATCATCGTGTATGCTGAAGGATCAAACTGATTTGTTGTGGAAGGTCCGGTGTTTGAGATGAATGCTGTTTGAAGCTTCGCGTGTTGAGAGGCTGGTTTTTCTCCACTGATACCTCCTGCAATCCAATAGTACATCTCTGGATTTTGAGGAGTTAGTGTTCTTTTTGCCTTAAGTTTTTCTTCTACATCCTTGTTCTCCAATTTTTGAATTAACTCATAAACGGTGATTGTGTCTAGAACACCATTTTCTTTGAGAATTTCAAGAAAACTGCTCCACTTTGCTGGTAAGCTATCAGCGAATCTCTTCACCATTTCTTGTGGAGTGGCAGTGACTCTAAAAGCAAACATCTCGCTCAACAAATGATGGAATCTTGTAGATAACTCTGCCAAAGTCTCATTCTCCATACACGTGAATCCTTCAAACTCTTTCTTCAGTAATTCTTGCTTGATCTTTCTAGATTGAGCATTTCCTTCACATCGTAACGTGAGCATATCCCACAAGCTTTTAGTAGTCGTGCAGTAAACAAACTGGTGGTAAATGTCTCTGTGAAGAGCTTGTGTGAGAATCATGAATGCTTTCTTTTCTAACTCAAATTTCTTCTTATCATCATCAGACATAGTGCTGTAAGTTTCTGGATTAGATCCTGCAACTTCCAACTCATTGTCAAATGCGGTGAAAAAGCACATCCATAGATCTTGACCTTGCCCCTGAACATAAGTTCTCAGCCTTTCTTTCCACCATCCCCAATCATTGATGTGATTTAGCTTTGGCGGTTTTGTGCTTGTACCAGTTTCACTGTCGTTTTGCATCATTGCTTGAATGCTGCTGCTTTGATTTGTGACCAATGCCCATTGATTTGCAGTTATCATTGCAGCTTGAGGTGGGGCAATAGCCTGCATCCATGTAGTTTTGTTGAAATCTGACGCAGATTGCGTGGCTGATGATTGCGTAGCTGATGATTGTGGAGTCAAAGTTGTTTGAGTCCATGCGGTTGGATCCCACTGACCATTTGTTCCCATTTTATAACAATTAATATATTAAGTGAAAATTGATTTAAAATTTGAAAAACAAGGTTTTTTTTTCTTTTTTTTTTTAATTTAATTTTCACAAACTATGTTAATATCTTGAATGGGAACAGACAGCCGAAAGATCCTTGGTCGAAAGACCTGAAAAACACAAACTTGTTAAACTCAAACAGACTAGGATCGAAAGATCAATACTTGTTCGAAGGATCAACAGTGTTCGAAAGATCACTGTTGAATTTCGAACAATGATTTCGAAAGATTCTCCAAAACGAAGGATCCTTATCTTTCGAATAAGAACTGTAGATCGAACAATATATCCTTCGAAAAGATTCCTTGGATCGAAAGATAAGTCACAGACTTCAAAGGATGTTCGAAGGGTGATTATCTGTCGAACCTCCTTTGATCGAAAGATAATCTTTCGACTTCGAAGGATATCCTTCGATCTGTACGAACACAGCAGACAAAAGGTGACAGGTTGGTGAAAAGGTGATTGGTTGGTGAAGAACTTTCGGCAGAAGGGATGTTCAGTCCATACTTTCTACCAACTCAGATTTGACCAATAAAATATTGCCTAAAAAAGAAAGTTCTTATCTAGAAAACCGGTCACCGGAGTAAGCCGGAATTTTGGCCGGAAATTACCAACTTCTTAAAACAAGTTTTTAAGTTACCCAACCCGTCCTTCAACACACCCGGTTAGTTTAGAACACGTTTTTACGTCTAGAAATGTGAGAAAAACACTAAAAACGGGTGCTAAACCATGTGAGTTTTGTCCAAACACTCCAAAGTCTTGTATAAACTCGGTTTTTAACAAGGAAAAGAGCCACGGCTCTGATACCACTTGTAGGTCCCCCGGAGGTCGAGGTTAAACCTTATCCCTGTTATGTTTAACACACTAGCAAGTGCGGAATCCAAGCTAGAGTGCAAACCGGTAGTTTATATGAGAACACAAGCTACAAAGAGAAAGGTAGACACACGAGATATCAAAGTTTTCTCTTGTATTTCAGTGGACACGGTTACAGCCCTTGACCAAACTGAAAATGCTCTCTACAAGACTTAGTTCACTCACACACACACTTTATCTTTCTGTCTAACTGTCTAACTGTGAAGTGAACCCATTACAAGACTATATATACTCATAACAGATTGTCTGGTCGAAGGATCAGAAAGACTGATCGAAGGATCATCTATCGACCAGACACCTACCGAAGGATCCACATATACCTCGAAGGATGGTATATCCTTCGAGGTCCATCTACATCCATCGAAGGTTATCCTTCGAGCTCATCGAAGGATATAAACAATCCTTCGATGACTCATCCTTCGACACAAACAACTTACAAACCATGTGTTAACTGTTTGGCCAAGTCAAACCAGGAGGATGGTTGACTTGGTCAAACTTACATCAAAACACATATACAAACCAACAAAAGACGTAAACATGACTAACAAAAGACATCGTTTTATATCATTACAAAATACAGACAAAGTACAGACACAAGTGCACCAACAACAAGGATTCGTGAATGTTTGTTAAACATTTAAGACATTTCAAACTATTAACTATATTGGGTTTATTCACATGCTTCCGCTACTTAAACAAAGTTTGGTTTTGAACATCAATCATGTCGTGATGAATTACATTATCTACTTTTATTATTAATTGCTATGTTCGATATGATTGGTGGCTTGATCCTGGTCATGTCACGCCTCCAAGCGTGAGTACTCCGCGGGTGGATTTTGGGGGTGTGACAGATTGGTATCAGAGCCATTGGTTATAGAGAACTTGGTTTTAATATGGGAAAACGTTTTTTATTAAAACCAGACTATAACCAGAACAGTGCTCTCAACGATCCACAACGACGCTTCGCTCCACGTGCAAGACTCGACATCCTAGGTAATATGGTTTATGTTTATTGCCTACATGCTAGAACTATATAGAACTTTGCTCGTAGTATGCCTAGATACACATGACCCTATTACATGAGAATACCTATGTGCTTACACTCTTCGGTCATCGCACTTTACGCGAACCTCTCTCTTACATATGTTATCTTTGCAAATGAAGATCATGTCTGGACGAATTAACATGACTCAAGCCCAGTTGACGGCTCTCATAAACGAACAAGTTGCTACGGCATTTGCAGCCGCACAAGCAGGAGGTATATCCTGTAGTCATAACACACACTAGGATCTTTAGACCCTACACTCCTAAACCAACTTTTGTGTTTAACTTTGCCCTATTCGTACACAATAGGTCAACACGCACCGTAACCAGTTTGCACTTTCAAGAACTTCATGGACTGTCGTCCAAGTACGTTCAGTGGCACGGAAGGAGCAGTGGGACTACTCCATTGGTTTGAGAAGCTCGAGTCAGTGTTCGAGATGTGTGAATGCCCTGAGGCTCGCAGGGTGAAGTACGCCACTGGCACTCTCGAAGGAATAGCGCTAACTTGGTGGAACGCGCAAGTACAGATCCTAGGGTTGGCAGCTGCTAACGCCACCCCTTGGAACGATTTTAAGGAACTCATCAAACGTGAATACTGCACGTGTGATGACATCCACAAGTTGGAAGATGAGTTTTATCATTTGAAAATAACGGGGTCGGAAATTGAAGCCTACACGAAACGGTCGAACGAACTGGCCATCTTGTGTCCAACCATGGTGGACCCTCCAATCAAGCGTATCGAATTGTACCTCAAGGGTCTAGCATCAGAAATTCAGAGCCATGTTACATCGGTAAACCTCGACAATATCCAAGACATCCAGCGTCTTGCTCATCGCCTTACGGATCAGGCGGTGGAACAGAACAAGCTGCCCAAACGCATCAGCGCTACCACTACTGCTGTCACTATGTCTGCTACTCCCAGTGACAACAAGAGAAAATGGGAGGGGGATTCCAGCAAGGGATCAGTTTCTGTTCAGTCTCAAGCACAGCAGCGCAAGACAAATGACTACCAGAGTCCGAATCAACAATTATCAGGCAGTCAGGGACAGGGTGGATATCAAGGAAATCACCCGTGGTGTAGTAGGTGCAACAAACACCACAATGGAAAATGTCGCAGGGAACGTTGTCAAAGATGCCTCAAGATGGGTCATGAGGCTAAGGATTGTAGAAGCTCACGGCCAGCAAATCAGAACCAGCAACTCCCACCGCCAGCTTTACAGAACCAGCAGCAGCAGCCACAGCGTGGAAACCGGGGATGTTTCCAGTGTGGGGCTGAAGGCCACTTCAAACGTGATTGCCCTCAATTGAACCAGAACCAAAATCGCAACAACAACAATAACCAGGGCAATGGGAACAACAACAATGGAGGAAACAACAATAACAATGGCAACGAAGCTCGAGGTCGTGCTTTCGTGCTAGGTCAGGGCGACGCAAGGAATGATCCCAATGTGGTTATGGGTAAGTTTCTTCTCGACGATATTTATGTTACTGTCTTATTTGATTCGGGTGCGGATACAAGTTATATATCGTTAAAAGTGAGTAAATTGTTAAAACGTACACCCACACTTCTAAACGCCAAACATGTAGTAGAGTTAGCTAATGGTAAGAGTCTAGAAGCCACGCATGTAGTCAGGGGTTGTAATATTGTCTTAGCCGGTCAAGCGTTCTCCATCGACCTTATTCCCATAGTCTTGGGAAGCTTCGATATTGTTATAGGGATGGATTGGTTATCCTAACATCAGGCAGAGATCTTATGTAGCGAGAAGATCGTACGTATTCCTCGTTCTAGTCAAGAACCCCTCGAAGTTCAAGGCGACAAGAGTGGTGCTGTGGTTGACATCATCTCCTTCTTGAAGGCTCAGAAGTGTTTACGGAAGGGTCACACCGCTATTTTGGCACTCGTTACTGATGCATCTGCGAAGGAAAAGAAGTTAGAGGACATTCCAGTTGTACGCGACTTCCCTCAGGTGTTTTCTGAAGATTTACCTGGTCTACCGCCTCATCGCCAGGTCGAGTTTCAAATCGAGCTAGCACCAGGAGCAGCACCCATAGCTTGAGCACCGTATCGTTTAGCTCCAACTGAACTGGCATAACTGTCAAAGCAGCTGCAAGAGCTCTTGGAAAAGGGCTTTATTCGTCCTAGCTCTTCGCCTTGGGGAGCTCCAGTGTTATTCGTGAAAAAGAAGGACGGTACCTTCAGGATGTGCATAGACTACCGAGAACTCAACAAGGTGACGGTGAAGAACCGTTACCCTCTTCCACGCATAGACGACTTATTCGACCAGTTGCAAGGGTCGTGCTACTACTCCAAGATAGACTTAAGGTCAGGTTATCATCAACTGAGAGTCCGGGATGAGGACGTCTCCAAAACCGCGTTCAGAACTCGCTACGGTCACTACGAGTTTCTAGTCATGCCATTTGGGTTAACGAATGCGCCTGCCGTATTTATGGATTTGATGAACAGGGTGTGCAAGCCGTACTTAGACAGGTTTGTGATTGTCTTCATCGACGACATTCTGATTTACTCCAAGAGTCAAGAGGAGCACGAACAGCACCTACGATTGGTTTTGGAACTTCTTCGAAAGGAGAAATTGTACGCCAAGTTTTCCAAATGCGACTTCTGGCTTCGTGAAGTCCACTTTCTAGGCCATGTGGTAAACAAGGATGGGATCCATGTCGATCCATCCAAGGTAGATTCGATCAGGAACTGGCCTGCACCGCGTACACCAACGGAAATACGCCAATACTCGAAGATTGCTCAGCCGCTTACACTACTGACACAGAAGGGTGTCACCTACCGTTGGGGCAACACTCAGGAAACTGCTTTTTAGCACTTAAAGGATAGACTTTGCAGTGCACCTATCCTCTCATTGCTAGAGGGCACAGACGACTTCGTGGTTTACTGTGATGCATCCATTCAGGGTCTTGGGTGTGTATTAATGCAGCGCGACAAGGTCATTGCTTACGCTTCGCGCCAACTCAAGGTTCACGAACGGAACTACACGACACACGATTTAGAGCTGGGAGTTGTTGTTTTTGCGCTTAAGATATGGCGACACTACCTGTACGGTACCAAGTGCACTATCTACACCGATCACAGGAGTCTCGGGCATATCTTCAAGCAGAAGGAATTGAACATGCGTCAACGTCGATGGGTCGAACTTCTGAACAATTACGAATGCACCATCAAGTACCATCCAGGCAAAGCCAACGTTGTGGCTGACGCCCTCAGTTGAAAAGATACTACACCTAGGCGCGTACGAGCCTTACAGCTCACTATTCAGTCTAGTCTTCCTGCACAGATACGAACTGCTCAGATAGAAGCATTAAAACCAGAAAACGTAAGGGCTGAGGCCCTACGCGGCTCAAGGCAACGACTAGAACAGAAGGAAGACGGTGCCTATTACGTGACAGGGCGTATTTGGGTCCCACTATATGGCGGTTTACGAGAACTGGTGATGGATGAAGCACACAAGTCTCGCTACTCGATACATCCAAGTTCGGATAAGATGTATCACGACATCAGGACGACGTATTGGTGGCCTAGCATGAAGGCCCACATTGCCACACATGTCGACAAATGTTTGACCTGTGCAAGAGTCAAGGCAGAATATCAGAAACCAGCAGGCTTACTTCAGCAACCAAAGATACCACAGTGGAAATGGGAGGAAATTTCCATGGATTTTGTTACTGGCCTACCCAGATCCCAGCGTGGGAATGATACCCTATGGGTGATCGTGGATCGACTCACCAAGTCTGCACACTTCTATTATTTCGGATCGCGATGCACGATTATCTTAAAGAAGTTCTCCACTCTCGCAGACGTTTATCTTAAAGAAGTTGTTTCGAGGCACGGGGTGCCCACCTCTATTATTTCGGATCACGATGCACGATTCACTTCAGAGCTATGGCAAGCAATGCACAAAGCTTTTGGCTCACAGTTAGACATGAGCACAACATATCACCCTCAGACGGATGGACAGTCTGAACGCACGATACAAACTCTAGAAGACATGCTTCGGGCATGTGTTATCGATTTCGGTAACGGCTGGGAAAAGCATCTCCCTTTGGTGGAGTTTTCGTATAATACCAGTTACCACACCAGCATCCAAGCCGCTCCATTCGAGGCATTGTACGGGCGTAAATGCCGGTCACCTCTCTGTTGGGCAGAGGTGGGGGATAGTCAGATCATGGGTCCAGAACTTATAGTGGACATCACAGAAAAGATTGCACGGATAAGGCAACGCATGGCGGCAGCTCGCGACCGTCAGAAAAGCTACGCGGATAAGCGTAGAAAGCCTTTAGAATTTCAGGTCGGGGACCGGGTTTTACTTAAAGTCTCACCCTGGAAGGGTGTGGTCCGTTTTGGCAAACGAGGCAAGCTCAATCCACGGTATGTTGGGCCGTTCGAAATCACTGAAAGAATAGGCAAAGTAGCCTACAGACTGAACCTACCAGCTGAACTCGGGGCAGTTCACAACGTATTCCATGTGTCGAATCTGAGGAAATGTTTGTCGGATGAAACTCTCATAATTCCTTTGAAAGAGCTCACTATCGACGAACAGTTGCACTTCGTCGAGGAACCAGTTGAAATCACGGATCGGGATGTTAAGGTCCTCAAACACAAGAGAATCCCTCTTGTTCGAGTTCGTTGGAACTCCCGACGTGGCCCAGAGTACACCTGGGAACGTGAAGACCAGATGACAGAAAAGTATCCCCAGTTATTCGAAACCAATGCAACCACTACTGAGGCTGAAGCTACTACTGCGGAATTTCAGGATGAAACTCCAGATCAACGGGGGGAGGATGTGACACCCCAGGAAAATCAGTGAACGATACAACTTACCTAGCTTCCTCAGTGAGTGCGTACCAAATTTCGGGACGAAATTTCTTTTAAGTTGGGGATAATGTGACAACTCGTATTTCGAACCTACTGTTGTGTAACGTTACGTGCTTATGTGAACTATATTAATTGATTTAATGCATAATATGTTATGTGAATGTGTATGTGTTTACATGAACCGAACCGCACAAGACTCACTCGACCGCACAATGCACACAAGCCCGGTTGGTCCGCATTCCTTAAGCTTGAACCGAATGGGCAGCCCAAGTTGGGTTCGGCCCATCCCTCCCTTATCCGATTTACACTTAGAATGTTAGTAACATTCTCACAACTTGCAAAAGATTAGCACACACACAAAACCCTAGGAGCTCTTTCTCTCCTCTCAAGCGCGACGGCAAACATCCCCCTTCAACCGAAGCATTTTCCTTCAATCGGACCACCCTTTCATCCTACCTTCTATTTCGGTTAGTGTTTGGATTCTTTGGTGACATGTTTTATGATGTTTTGATGTGTGTTTACAATTTTGCATGTTAATCTAGAATTTACTGTTAACATGATTGATTATGTTGTTGTTCATGTTATAACCGGCTCATAATTATGTATTAGATTATGTTCACATAAATCAGAATTGTATGATAAGGATCTAGAACCGAATGCATGGTTGGTATGATGAATCGGTTAGGGTTACATGCTAGTCTTTGAGTTCAATAGTCGAACGATTAGGTTGTATGTTCATATGGTACTGATTGATTGTTCTTGAATTGTTATGAATATGATTGAATGCTGAATAATCGTTGATTTGATCCAAGTTGAAACTGCCAAAAATTGTAAGCAATTGTTACGGAATTAATGAGCTGTAAATTAGGAAGTTGGTTACATTCCTGATCTAGACACGGATTGCGAGTCGAGAACTCCTAGTCTCGACTCGAGACCACAACACTCGCACACAAACAGCACGACTCGAGACCAGCATTTGCGAGTCCGGTTGCGACTCGAGACCGTGTAGTCTCGACCAGACCATGAAGACTCGAGATCTCCTTTGTTGCGACTCGAGACCTCGAAACCAGTACAACTCGAGACCGCTTAGTCTCGACTCGAGATCGTTAGTCTCGACTCGAGACCGTGAACACTTGCACATTGTTATTGGACTTGCACTGTCACGAGCCCAATTGATTGGGCCGGATACTTGGACTTGCTTACGTGTCTGCTATTGGACTGCTATGAAGTACTTGTGCATGCCATGATTTTACTTGTGTACATTACGTGAAGAACATACGTGCTATATTCGAATACGAACCTGACT
Source organism: Helianthus annuus (assembly GCF_002127325.2). Taxonomy (NCBI): domain Eukaryota; kingdom Viridiplantae; phylum Streptophyta; class Magnoliopsida; order Asterales; family Asteraceae; genus Helianthus; species Helianthus annuus. The sequence continues at coordinate 158,394,856 of NC_035448.2, forward strand.
TGTATGATAACCATGCTAGGACGTGGTTGATCACCCTGTAGCTTACTCGAACTTTCTGTGTATCTGCCGAGCAAACCAAGGTGAGTTCACACAGCCAAGGCATGGGGTTCCCGGGTGGGAATGGGATTGGATGATTTATTGTATATACTCGGATGATAGAACTTAACGACAAGATACGGCTAGACTAGAAACACCTATTGAACTGATCTTCGCACACCTGCCAAGGGTTGGCCGCGATATTATGACTGACTTCGCATACCTGCCTTAGGAAGGCCGCGAACTAAATTTACTAATCTTCGCACACCTGCCTGGGGGCCGCGATACGAATAAACCTAGTCTAGAATACGTGGGAAAAACATCCCCTAATATCTTCGCATACTTGCCTGGGAGGCCGCGATGGAAACTAATACGATACGTGACTTAACGAACGATCATAATGCTATTCACACTGTTACAATTACTGAACTATACTCTGTGAACTCGCTCAACTAGCTGTTGACTCTCTGCTGCATGCCTTGCAGGACCTTAGATACTTATGGAGCTTGCACACGGAGGAGCAGGTCGTAGTGGACAAGGATTCGTGAATGTTTGTTAAACATTTAAGACATTTCAAACTATTAACTATATTGGGTTTATTCACATGCTTCCGCTACTTAAACAAAGTTTGGTTTTGAACATCAATCATGTCGTGATGAATTACATTATCTACTTTTATTATTAAATGCTATGTTCGATATGATTGGTGGCTTGATCCTGGTCATGTCACGCCTCCAAGCGGTGGTACTCCGCGGGTGGATTTTGGGGGTGTGACATGTGTGTTGATGCAACGCAAAAAGGTAATTGCGTATGCCTCTTGGCAATTGAAAAAGCACGAGGAAAATTACACGACTCATGACCTAGAATTAGGAGCCATAATTTTTGCTAAGCGATTACGACTGTGATATTCAATATCACGAAGGAAAAGCGAACGTAGTCGCAGATGCCTTAAGTCGTAAGTATCACGAGAAGCAAAGGCGAGTCCGTGCTCTTAGAATAAATCTACAAGTAGATTTAATGGAACAATTAAAGGAAATTCAGGAAACGGCAATCAAGGACGATGCCGAAGGAATGAAAGGTTACCTAAAGGAACTAGAACAAGGAAAGGATGGAATTTGGAGATTCCCCAAGAAACGAATTTGGGTACCTAAACAAGGAGAATTAAGAAATAAGATTTTAGAAGAATCTCATAAATCAAGGTATACTGTACATCCAGGAAACAATAAGATGTACCAAGATTTAAGAAATAATTTCTGGTGGATAGGAATGAAAAAGGACATAGCTGAATATGTAACCAAGTGTCTTACTTGTTCACAAGTTAAGGCCGAACATCAGAAACCTTCAGGACTACTACAACAGCTAGAAATGCCTGTATAGAAATGGGAACTCATAACAATGGACTTTGTTACTAAGTTACCCAAAACCAGAAAAGGTAATGATGCTATTTGGGTATTTGTGGATCGATTAACCAAATCAGCTCATTTTCTACCAATAAAGGAAACCTTTAGCATGGAAAGGTTAGCCAAGTTGTATGTAGATGAAATAGTATCCTTACATGGAGTCCCACTCTCCATTGTATCGAATAGAGATAGTCGTTTCACTTCCCGTTTCTGGACAAGTTTCTAGGAGGCAATGGCGACTTAATTTAAGTACTGCATATCATCCTCAAACGGACGGACAAAGTGAAAGGACGATACAAACAATGGAAGACATGCTCCGAGCATGTGTACTTGATTTTGGTGGTAATTGGGATAGCCATTTGCCATTAATTGAATTCTCCTATAACAATAGTTATCATTCGAGCATCGAAGCTGCTCCATTCGAAGCACTGTATGGACGCAAGTGCAGAACTCCTGTTTGTTGGGCAGAGATAGGAGAAAGTCAATTATCAGGTCCAGAGATTGTGCAAGAAACCACTGACAAAATAACACAAATCAAGGAAAGATTAAAGACAGCCAGAGATCGTCAGAAGAGTTATGCGGACAATCGCCGTAACCCATTAGAATTCCAAGTCGGATACAAAGTACTATTAAAAGTATCTCCTTGGAAAGGAGTAGTACGATTTGGTAAGAAAGGAAAACTGAGTCCAAGATATGTTGGACCATTCCCAGTGATCCAACGAATCAGACCAGTAGCTTATCGGTTACAACTACTGTCACACCCCGACCACGTAAAACAACAAAACGTGGCGGAAACGTCGGGGAGTGTTATAACAGAATCATTGTTTCACAACCATGGAATGAACAAATTTTGTTTTATTGAATTAAATGAGTTACAATGTCTTAACAATAAAGAAACATAACAAAATTAACTAGTCTTGCATCTTTTAATGTCACTAAGGCCTCGTCCAATCCTATGTGAGCAGACATCAATATCATCACCAAATATCATCAACTATTGTACCTGAAACACATGTGAAAATACATCAGCATAAAAATGCCGGCGAGTACATAGGTTTTATTGATTTAGGATTCATGACTTATGAGTTTGGAAAAAGAAAGTTGTTTAACAAAAGTCAGTCATGATCCTTGTAAAATGTTTTGTTTTATAAAATCATTTGAAAATCGGTAATAGATATGTATAGTTAAAAAGAATGATGTAAGGTTAAATGAATAACCAAGTAAAAATGAGTTTGTGTATAACAAACTGTTTTGTAAAACAATGTCTTGTGAAAATAGGTTATTTGTGTAAAAATGTATAAATCCAAATGAATGATTTAAATAACGCTACGCCATGTAATATAATACGAGCACTTATATATAGGAAGTACCATCGGCGTATCCACCATTCTTGTATCATATTACACACATATCGTTACTTAAATCACTTAAACAAACCACCAAAGCATATAGTTCATGTTCAAACCAATCATCAAATGTTCTTGTCTAAACCATTGTCAATGTTTAAAACCCAAAATGTAGTTATGTAGTTATGTGTAAACAAAAGTTATGTATGGTATGTAACAAAATGAGAATACTTAACCATAAGTAAAAATGAACCAAAACAAAGTATTTTGAGTAATTCAAAAAGTTATGTTTTGCAAAGTAGAAAACTTGTTTTATTGATACACACATCTATGTGGTAAGTTAAACGCATTACATTCAAGCCTTGAGACAGCAGATAACCTTTGTGCAAAGATTATCAAAGTAAAATGTTCACGGATTCAGTCATTCCTTACATCCACACCAACCCAGGATGTCAGGAACGGGATTTGTCAAGTCCTATGGTACCATTACTTACTACCGAGCGGCGTAGCTAATGTTAATGAATGTAGTAAAGAACCGTTTATGCAAACCAAATGTCATACCAAATGTAAACAAGTTACGTGTAAACAATGTACTAAGTATGCTAAGTAACCTACAAAGCAGAAAAGTTATGTAAATCAATGTACTAATAGTGTACTAATGAACATAGCAAGTATATGATGTGAAAACAAGAAAAGCACGAAAGTACAAGTAGGCACATGTGTTTCACCCCAAAATGTTTGAAAACAGTAAAAGAGGGGACTATTTACTCACTTGAGGGTGCTTAGAAGTCTTGAACAACAACCAAGCGAAGCTAGAGGGATCACGGAATCAAACGGCACCCTATATAGATAACTACATAGTTAACCGGACCTAAATCGGGGAATTGGATAGTATGAGGTTTCGTAAACCAAATGAGTATGGGAACTCATATGATATGGTTTAACAAGGCCTACATACTAAAAGGAAACCTAACCTTAGTGCTTTCGACCTATTACGACCCGTTTAGGTAGCTTAAGCTACTTTAACGCGTCGTTTGCGTAAAACGCGTTCGGACCGTTTAACTAGTCCTATGACAAGTATTATATGCCTAAGCATGATTAATTATGTTTCTTAATCAGTTAAGTGACAAAAGTTTGGGTTACATATGCTTAATTACCAATTATGTATGAAAAGGGCATTTTGGTAATTTACCTAAGGCATATAAACTACTTATCATACAACTACCTAAACTAGGTTACCATAAGATATAACCTTGGAAGGTTATTTCCTATGCAACTATGGTCCCTAAATATGTTTGGTCGGATCCTAATGATCGACCAAACGGGTCGTGTTCGAAAGTCTAAGCGGGTGTTTAGTCCGCTTGACTTACGACTCTACATAAGCACTAAACTAAAAGTGACGAGCTAAACATGTCGAAACATGTTTAACAAAGTTAGAAAACAGGTTTGGTATTAAAACAAACGGTTTTAATACCCTAAAGTAGTTTGGTTACAAAATGCGCAAGAAAACGCATTTTGACCGAAACTACGACTCGTCACTAAGCCTAGATAACGTGGTAATCAGTAGGTATAGTCACTAGGGACTATAACCATCGTGATTACGCTCACGTTATGAAGTTCAAACGAACTTCGCATTGACCATAAACTGGTCAATGCAGAAAGTCAAACAAAGTTTGAATTTCGGACTCGAAAAGCAATAAAAGAACGAAAGAATACTTACAACGGGTCCCCGCAAGATTGAATTCCGAGTACTCTCAGGTATGAAGTGTCAAAGCACCCCAACTTAGAGAGCAACCTCAGAATTCAAGTGAGTTTTGCCTTGGGGATGGATGAGTATTTATAGGATTTGGTGAACCGTTAAGATCGTTCCTCGCAAAGCGTGCTTCAATCTTGGCTATCCACCTATAGCCCATTGATTTATAAAACCATGGGAGTCTCAAAACAGCCCATAGAATGCTTAGAAACCATTTGCAAGTGGTTTGGAGGTGCAAGACAGCTGCAACCAGCTGTTAAAAATATTTTTGCAGAACTGGGGACCTCACGCGGCCCGCCTAAGGAATGCATGAATCTTCACGCGGGCCGCCTGGGCAAAGTTTGACAGATTTGTCACTTTTGGTCCCTGCAGCTTAGAAACATGCGTTTCGGCCCATTTTTGACACGTTTAAGCCCCGTTAACCTTATTACAAGGCTCTAAAATGAAGTTAAAGTATAGGGAACTCAAAACATGCTCAAAAATATCTCGGATGTCGGTTCGTTTGGTCGTACGATCGCGGTGTTCGCTTAATTACGACGGAATGCGCATAAGCGCGAAAAACGATCCAAATTGCGCGACGAATGGATTTTTCTCATGCCAAACACTAAAACATAATATTTTAATGCTTACATAAATTTTTGGATGTCCGGAAGTATTCAGAACATAAGTTATGCGCGAAAGCGCAAACTTATGCATTTTTTGACGCTTTTAGTCCCTGAATGACCAAAAAGTTTATTTTAGCACACCGAATACCTCAAATCCTATTTCTAAGCTATGCAAAGGATATTTAGGGTATGTTTAACTTATGGTCAAGTTCCGGAATGTTCGTTACAGTTTAAATTGGCATACTTTCGCAGTTTGTCATATTTAGTCCCTGTAAGCGAATAAACTTGATTTTGGCATACCAAACCTTCTAAAACTTATTTCTAAGTTATGTAAAGGTTATTTAGGGTATGTTAAGCCTATGTCACTATTCTGGAGTGTTTGTTGCATTAAACTGGTTATGTTTACGAATCAGATCGCGTATAACCTTCTAGAGAGTGATTTAAAGCCCGAAATCGAACAAGAATCAATATGTGCAAATGATACACGTGATTATACAAATCCCAAGTATGAAATACAATACTTCATTGGTTTGGTATTCGTTTGATGGCTGAAGTGACACAGGTGTCACAGTCTCCCCTACTTCAGGAAATTTCGTCCCGAAATTTATTTAGAGGAAACTTGTGAGAGCTTGAGACATGAAGTTGAAAAGATCGAACAATCACTGGTTAGAGTCCTGAACTTCTAGTAACTTTAATTAACATCATGCTTGCAATGTGAGAGGGTCACTTATATACAAGTATATAAAGCGTTATTGGTGCGTCCACCGTACCTCTATCACATTGTTCACATTTCGTTATGGTTGTCACTATCGGTTCTCACACATAATAAGTCTTACCGCGGTTTCCGTGCACTGAACTTCATAATTATGTATGCATCCATAATTACGTAATTCCTTGCATAGTCACGTGGTGCATCTTATAATGTGTAGGGGAGGAAAACGATGAACGAGCCTGTGATGATTGTGATTAGACCATAATGGGGTCCTTTTTAATTGAGTCAATAAATGATCTCCAGACCGCCAAGGAGTCTTTTTAGCTCATATCATCGCATGTCATTCTCAACCAGAATTTGAATCAATCTTTTGACCTAGACCACTAAAAGGGGTCTCTATGAATGATGGAGTGGCACTTATAAAATCCATGGGTCTTAACTATCACGTAGAAGCCCAATTAAGGATTCGAGATAGTACCTTCGAATATCCTACTACGAATCTCTCATATAAAAATACGAAAGGTTCTATGAGGATTTGGATAACGAATTATCCAGAGTATACAAAATCACAAAATGCATAAAAGAAAACGCAAGATGCATAATCACATAGTCACATAACCACAAAATTGTTTATCTTGATTTTAAACTTATCATGATTTTGTTAATTTGTTCTGCTAACTGAGCACATGCATTTAAAGCACACCAGGAATCCAATCAGTGGATTTTTGATTGGTGCTTTAAACATTATCAAGAATCTAACTATGAAGTTAGAAAGATCTTAAATAGGAGATTCGATTTCGATTGCAAAGAACCGAAATGTTCGAATTAAGGTACACAAGGAATCCGATTAAGGATTCTGATTTGAATGATAATTATGCACAAGGATCTAATTGTAATGGTAAGAAGATCCTATATGGATTTTAGAAGTTGAATATGTTTTGAAACCTTGCACTGGATGTGCTTAAGTCAAAACATGAAGTAAAAATGCTTATGAAGTTGAGATGCTAGATATGCCAAGGCGACACATGAAGCGGAATTTTAAGCTTAAGTCAATGTATGAGGAAAATATATTTTTGAAAACTATGCATGAGGTTCTAAAAAAAAATGTGCTCAATGTTTTTGAAACCTTATATATAATACTTTTGAAATCATAAAGTAGATGTATTAGGTAGGTATATTTATAAAAATGTTTAAAAAAAATCATGCGGGATGAATTTGAAATTATGTATAAGGTTTTTGAAAACATGAATGATGCTTTTAAAATCATGCACTTGATATAAGTAATTATACTGTATTAATAATATTTTGAAATCATGAAGGTCGTTTTTGAAAATACAGACAATGTTTTTGAAATTATGCATATGATATGTTAAGTAAATACACTATATTAAAAACGTTTTTGAACTATATACAAAATGTTTTTGAAGTCATGAAGGTCGTTTTTTGAAAACTTATGTTATGCATGTTGAAAAATCAGAACATAATGAGTATGCGATTTGAAAATACCCTTAGTTATCTTACCAAGGATTCAAAGGCACCAATGTGCAGAAGCACGATTACTCATAACTTTGCTTTATTTCTTGTACTTTGTCTCCTAGAATGAAACGAGTACTTAAAATTTTGAGGAAATCATGAGCGATCACTTGAAAGGGAGAATCACAAGAGTAGTTTGTAAGGAACATAGTTCCTTGATTTAGGTATCATAGGAAAATGCCATACACACATGTAACTACACTTGTACATCAGAATTGCAAATAACAACTTTCATTTATAAACAAAAAGGATTGTTTCACACTACAAGAAAACAAAAGAAACAGAAGCATAAGACAACAATATCTTCTAATCAGCCAACTGCTTATTCGTGGGTTGGATCTGCCTTAGCAAGCTTTGGGCATTTGTCCCTGAAATGGCTCGTCTCGCCACAGTTGTAGCACGATCCACGAGGAAAGCGAGCTTGAGCAGAATTGACTTGTGGTTGATTTGGACCATCTTGGTTTGGGTTAATTCGACAAACACTCGCCAGGTGACCAACTCGCCCACATGATTCACACAGACGACACTGTAAGTGAGCTTGGTGATGCCCATTACATTTTTCGCATAGTGGTGCCGTTCCTTTGTATTGTTTCTTAGCAGGTGGTGTTGCCTTTTGGCTAGGTCCTGCTGGATTAGGTGCAACTGCTGCGGGTTTCTTTGAAGCCTTACGCTTCCTTGATTTTGGTGCAGGCTTGACTTCTACTCTCCTCAGTGATTCTTGAGTGGCTCCATTTTTGAGGCGGGACATGGCAATACCTAAGTCCACGGTCTTCAGAACTACTTCGCCTATTTGCTGGGCAAGTTTGGCTGCTTGCTTGGACATCTGACCGTTGCTGAGATAAAGGGACATTCTAGAAGAAAATGAAAGACATAGGAAGAAACAAGTGAAAGGTTGTCGGGTGATGAAAACAAAATGACAACGCATAGAAATTGTGATCATTTGTTTGTTACCTAAGGTAAACAAATGAGATGGTGAAGAATCAAAGTAAGCAGGTCATAATAATGCATCGCTGAAGACATGCTCGCCTATAAGTGAACACTCACCCCAAGAGTTCCCAGGTAAGAGTGACTGGTCCGATATTGCGGATTTGTACGAACACTCTAGCCTTAGACAGAAAACTCAGAGTACAGGCATTCACTCTTCCAGTTTGCACGTGTTCACATTATTTAGACCCAAACTTTGACGAGATTTTGAAAACTCGAAAGGCACTAAGCCAAATATGAGTTAAACTGGCAGGGTTCAAAACCTTATAACAAAGGGTTCAAAACCTAGTAATCAATCATCCTAGAACAGATGATTTGTTTTCAAAGCGGATCAAATTTATGTTCTTGTTGTGGTTGTCACCTAAGGATAAGTGACGGTATTGTTTTATGACTAAACGCAAGTAAACTCGCGTTAGGGTCCTAGGAAGGTTATAGACTAGGTCAAAGCATTACTAATAACCTAATTCCCTATAACCATGGGCTCTGATACCAACTTTTCTGTCACACCCCGACCACGCAAAACAACAAAACGTGGCGGAAACGTCGGGGAGTGTTGTAACAGAATCATTGTTTCACAACCATGGAATGAACAAATTTTGTTTTATTGAATTAAATGAGTTACAATGTCTTAACAATAAAGAAACATAACAAAATTAACTAGTCTTGCATCTTTTAATGTCACTAAGGCCTCGTCCAATCCTATGTGAGCAGACATCAATATCATCACCAAATATCATCAACTATTGTACCTGAAACACATGTGAAAATACATCAGCATAAAAATGCCGGCGAGTACATAGGTTTTATTGATTTAGGATTCATGACTTATGAGTTTGGAAAAAGAAAGTTGTTTAACAAAAGTCAGTCATGATCCTTGTAAAATGTTTTGTTTTATAAAATCATTTGAAAATCGGTAATAGATATGTATAGTTAAAAAGAATGATGTAAGGTTAAATGAATAACCAAGTAAAAATGAGTTTGTGTATAACAAACTGTTTTGTAAAACAATGTCTTGTGAAAAAATAGGTTATTTGTGTAAAAATGTATAAATCCAAATGAATGATTTAAATAACGCTACGCAATGTAATATAATACGAGCACTTATATATAGGAAGTACCATCAGCGTATCCACCATGCTTGTATCATATTACACACATATCGTTACTTAAATCACTTAAACAAACCACCAAAGCATATAGTTCATGTTCAAACCAATCATCATATGTTCTTGTCTAAACCATTGTCAATGTTTAAAACCCAAAATGTAGTTATGTAGTTATGTGTAAACAAAAGTTATGTATGGTATGTAACAAAATAAGAATACGTAACCATAAGTAAAAATGAACCAAAACAAAGTATTTTGAGTAATTCAAAAAGTTATGTTTTGCAAAGTAGAAAACTTGTTTTATTGATACACACATTTATGTGGTAAGTTAAACGCATTACATTCAAGCCTTGAGACAGCAGGATAACCTTTGTGCAAAGATTATCAAAGTAAAATGTTCACGGATTCAGTCATTCCTTACATCCACACCAACGCAGGATGTCAGGAACGGGATTTGTCAAGTCCTATGGTACCATTACTTACTACCGAGCGGCGTAGCTAATGTTAATGAATGTAGTAAAGAACCATTTATGCAAACCAAATGTCATACCAAATGTAAACAAGTTACGTGAAAACAATGTACTAAGTATGCTAAGTAACCTACAAAGCAGAAAAGTTATGTAAATCAATGTACTAATAGTGTACTAATGAACATAGCAAGTATATGATGTGAAAACAAGAAAAGCACGAAAGTACAAGTAGGCACATGTGTTTCACCCCAAAATGTTTGAAAACAGTAAAAGAGGGGACTATGTACTCACTTGAGGGTGCTTAGAAGTCTTGAACAACAACCAAGCGAAGCTAGAGGGATCAAGGAATCAAACGGCACCCTATATAGATAACTACATAGTTAACCGGACCTAAATCAGGGAATTGGATAGTATGAGGTTTCGTAAACCAAATGAGTATGGGAACTCATATGATATGGTTTAACAAGGCCTACATACTAAAAGGAAACCTAACCTTAGTGCTTTCGACCTATTACGACCCGTTTAGGTAGCTTAAGCTACTTTAACGCGTCGTTTGCGTAAAACGCGTTCGGACCGTTTAACTAGTCCTATGACAAGTATTATATGCCTAAACATGCTTAATTATGTTTCTTAATCAGTTAAGTGACAAAAGTTTGGGTTACATATGCTTAATTACCAATTATGTATGAAAAGGGCATTTTGGTAATTTACCTAAGGCATATAAACTACTTATCATACAACTACCTAAACTAGGTTACCATAAGATATAACCTCGGAAGGTTATTTCCTATGCAACTATGGTCCCTAAATATGTTTGGTCGGATCCTAATGATCGACCAAACGGGTCGTGTTCGAAAGTCTAAGCGGGTGTTTAGTCCGCTTGACTTACGACTCTACATAAGCACTAAACTAAAAGTGACGAGCTAAACATGTCGAAACATGTTTAACAAAGTTAGAAAACAGGTTTGGTATTAAAACAAACGGTTTTAATACCCTAAAGTAGTTTGGTTACAAAATGCGCAAGAAAACGCATTTTGACCGAAACTACGACTCGTCACTAAGCCTAGATAACGTGGTAATCAGTAGGTATAGTCACTAGGGACTATAACCATCGTGATTACGCTCACGTTATGAAGTTCAAACGAACTTCGCATTGACCATAAACTGGTCAATGCAGAAAGTCAAACAAAGTTTGAATTTCGGACTCGAAAAGCAATAAAAGAACAAAAGAATACTTACAACGGGTCCCCGCAAGATTGAATTCCGAGTACTCTCAGGTATGAAGTGTCAAAGCACCCCAACTTAGAGAGCAACCTCAGAATTCAAGTGAGTTTTGCCTTGGGGATGGATGGGTATTTATAGGATTTGGTGAACCGTTAAGATCGTTCCTCGCAAAGCGTGCTTCAATCTTGGCCATCCACCTATAGCCCATTGATTTATAAAACCATGGGAGTCTCAAAACAGCCCATAGAATGCTTAGAAACCATTTGCAAGTGGTTTGGAGGTGCAAGACAGCTGCAACCAGCTGTTAAAAATATTTTTGCAGAACTGGGGACCTCACGCGGCCCGCCTAAGGAATGCATGAATCTTCACGCGGGCATACCAACTTTTCTGTCACACCCCGACCACGTAAAACAACAAAACGTGGCGGAAACGTCGGGGAGTGTTGTAACAGAATCATTGTTTCACAACCATGGAATGAACAAATTTTGTTTTATTGAATTAAATGAGTTACAATGTCTTAACAATAAAGAAACATAACAAAATTAACTAGTCTTGCATCTTTTAATGTCACTAAGGCCTCGTCCAATCCTATGTGAGCAGACATCAATATCATCACCAAATATCATCAACTATTGTACCTGAAACACATGTGAAAATACATCAGCATAAAAATGCCGGCGAGTACATAGGTTTTATTGATTTAGGATTCATGACTTATGAGTTTGGAAAAAGAAAGTTGTTTAACAAAAGTCAGTCATGATCCTTGTAAAATGTTTTGTTTTATAAAATCATTTGAAAATCGGTAATAGATATGTATAGTTAAAAAGAATGATGTAAGGTTAAATGAATAACCAAGTAAAAATGAGTTTGTGTATAACAAACTGTTTTGTAAAACAATGTCTTGTGAAAAAATAGGTTATTTGTGTAAAAATGTATAAATCCAAATGAATGATTTAAATAACGCTACGCAATGTAATATAATACGAGCACTTATATATAGGAAGTACCATCAGCGTATCCACCATGCTTGTATCATATTACACACATATCGTTACTTAAATCACTTAAACAAACCACCAAAGCATATAGTTCATGTTCAAACCAATCATCATATGTTCTTGTCTAAACCATTGTCAATGTTTAAAACCCAAAATGTAGTTATGTAGTTATGTGTAAACAAAAGTTATGTATGGTATGTAACAAAATAAGAATACGTAACCATAAGTAAAAATGAACCAAAACAAAGTATTTTGAGTAATTCAAAAAGTTATGTTTTGCAAAGTAGAAAACTTGTTTTATTGATACACACATTTATGTGGTAAGTTAAACGCATTACATTCAAGCCTTGAGACAGCAGGATAACCTTTGTGCAAAGATTATCAAAGTAAAATGTTCACGGATTCAGTCATTCCTTACATCCACACCAACGCAGGATGTCAGGAACGGGATTTGTCAAGTCCTATGGTACCATTACTTACTACCGAGCGGCGTAGCTAATGTTAATGAATGTAGTAAAGAACCATTTATGCAAACCAAATGTCATACCAAATGTAAACAAGTTACGTGAAAACAATGTACTAAGTATGCTAAGTAACCTACAAAGCAGAAAAGTTATGTAAATCAATGTACTAATAGTGTACTAATGAACATAGCAAGTATATGATGTGAAAACAAGAAAAGCACGAAAGTACAAGTAGGCACATGTGTTTCACCCCAAAATGTTTGAAAACAGTAAAAGAGGGGACTATGTACTCACTTGAGGGTGCTTAGAAGTCTTGAACAACAACCAAGCGAAGCTAGAGGGATCAAGGAATCAAACGGCACCCTATATAGATAACTACATAGTTAACCGGACCTAAATCGGGGAATTGGATAGTATGAGGTTTCGTAAACCAAATGAGTATGGGAACTCATATGATATGGTTTAACAAGGCCTACATACTAAAAGGAAACCTAACCTTAGTGCTTTCGACCTATTACGACCCGTTTAGGTAGCTTAAGCTACTTTAACGCGTCGTTTGCGTAAAACGCGTTCGGACCGTTTAACTAGTCCTATGACAAGTATTATATGCCTAAACATGCTTAATTATGTTTCTTAATCAGTTAAGTGACAAAAGTTTGGGTTACATATGCTTAATTACCAATTATGTATGAAAAGGGCATTTTGGTAATTTACCTAAGGCATATAAACTACTTATCATACAACTACCTAAACTAGGTTACCATAAGATATAACCTCGGAAGGTTATTTCCTATGCAACTATGGTCCCTAAATATGTTTGGTCGGATCCTAATGATCGACCAAACGGGTCGTGTTCGAAAGTCTAAGCGGGTGTTTACTCCGCTTGACTTACGACTCTACATAAGCACTAAACTAAAAGTGACGAGCTAAACATGTCGAAACATGTTTAACAAAGTTAGAAAACAGGTTTGGTATTAAAACAAACGGTTTTAATACCCTAAAGTAGTTTGGTTACAAAATGCGCAAGAAAACGCATTTTGACCGAAACTACGACTCGTCACTAAGCCTAGATAACGTGGTAATCAGTAGGTATAGTCACTAGGGACTATAACCATCGTGATTACGCTCACGTTATGAAGTTCAAACGAACTTCGCATTGACCATAAACTGGTCAATGCAGAAAGTCAAACAAAGTTTGAATTTCGGACTCGAAAAGCAATAAAAGAACAAAAGAATACTTACAACGGGTCCCCGCAAGATTGAATTCCGAGTACTCTCAGGTATGAAGTGTCAAAGCACCCCAACTTAGAGAGCAACCTCAGAATTCAAGTGAGTTTTGCCTTGGGGATGGATGGGTATTTATAGGATTTGGTGAACCGTTAAGATCGTTCCTCGCAAAGCGTGCTTCAATCTTGGCCATCCACCTATAGCCCATTGATTTATAAAACCATGGGAGTCTCAAAACAGCCCATAGAATGCTTAGAAACCATTTGCAAGTGGTTTGGAGGTGCAAGACAGCTGCAACCAGCTGTTAAAAATATTTTTGCAGAACTGGGGACCTCACGCGGCCCGCCTAAGGAATGCATGAATCTTCACGCGGGCATACCAACTTTTCTGTCACACCCCGACCACGTAAAACAACAAAACGTGGCGGAAACGTCGGGGAGTGTTGTAACAGAATCATTGTTTCACAACCATGGAATGAACAAATTTTGTTTTATTGAATTAAATGAGTTACAATGTCTTAACAATAAAGAAACATAACAAAATTAACTAGTCTTGCATCTTTTAATGTCACTAAGGCCTCGTCCAATCCTATGTGAGCAGACATCAATATCATCACCAAATATCATCAACTATTGTACCTGAAACACATGTGAAAATACATCAGCATAAAAATGCCGGCGAGTACATAGGTTTTATTGATTTAGGATTCATGACTTATGAGTTTGGAAAAAGAAAGTTGTTTAACAAAAGTCAGTCATGATCCTTGTAAAATGTTTTGTTTTATAAAATCATTTGAAAATCGGTAATAGATATGTATAGTTAAAAAGAATGATGTAAGGTTAAATGAATAACCAAGTAAAAATGAGTTTGTGTATAACAAACTGTTTTGTAAAACAATGTCTTGTGAAAAATAGGTTATTTGTGTAAAAATGTATAAATCCAAATGAATGATTTAAATAACGCTACGCCATGTAATATAATACGAGCACTTATATATAGGAAGTACCATCGGCGTATCCACCATGCTTGTATCATATTACACACATATCGTTACTTAAATCACTTAAACAAACCACCAAAGCATATAGTTCATGTTCAAACCAATCATCAAATGTTCTTGTCTAAACCATTGTCAATGTTTAAAACCCAAAATGTAGTTATGTAGTTATGTGTAAACAAAAGTTATGTATGGTATGTAACAAAATGAGAATACTTAACCATAAGTAAAAATGAACCAAAACAAAGTATTTTGAGTAATTCAAAAAGTTATGTTTTGCAAAGTAGAAAACTTGTTTTATTGATACACACATTTATGTGGTAAGTTAAACGCATTACATTCAAGCCTTGAGACAGCAGGATAACCTTTGTGCAAAGATTATCAAAGTAAAATGTTCACGGATTCAGTCATTCCTTACATCCACACCAACCCAGGATGTCAGGAACGGGATTTGTCAAGTCCTATGGTACCATTACTTACTACCGAGCGG
Source organism: Helianthus annuus (assembly GCF_002127325.2). Classification (NCBI taxonomy): domain Eukaryota; kingdom Viridiplantae; phylum Streptophyta; class Magnoliopsida; order Asterales; family Asteraceae; genus Helianthus; species Helianthus annuus. Next base: position 158,410,201 of record NC_035448.2, read on the forward strand.
CGTAGCTAATGTTAATGAATGTAGTAAAGAACCGTTTATGCAAACCAAATGTCATACCAAATGTAAACAAGTTACGTGAAAACAATGTACTAAGTATGCTAAGTAACCTACAAAGCAGAAAAGTTATGTAAATCAATGTACTAATAGTGTACTAATGAACATAGCAAGTATATGATGTGAAAACAAGAAAAGCACGAAAGTACAAGTAGGCACATGTGTTTCACCCCAAAATGTTTGAAAACAGTAAAAGAGGGGACTATGTACTCACTTGAGGGTGCTTAGAAGTCTTGAACAACAACCAAGCGAAGCTAGAGGGATCACGGAATCAAACGGCACCCTATATAGATAACTACATAGTTAACCGGACCTAAATCGGGGAATTGGATAGTATGAGGTTTCGTAAACCAAATGAGTATGGGAACTCATATGATATGGTTTAACAAGGCCTACATACTAAAAGGAAACCTAACCTTAGTGCTTTCGACCTATTACGACCCGTTTAGGTAGCTTAAGCTACTTTAACGCGTCGTTTGCGTAAAACGCGTTCGGACCGTTTAACTAGTCCTATGACAAGTATTATATGCCTAAACATGCTTAATTATGTTTCTTAATCAGTTAAGTGACAAAAGTTTGGGTTACATATGCTTAATTACCAATTATGTATGAAAAGGGCATTTTGGTAATTTACCTAAGGCATATAAACTACTTATCATACAACTACCTAAACTAGGTTACCATAAGATATAACCTTGGAAGGTTATTTCCTATGCAACTATGGTCCCTAAATATGTTTGGTCGGATCCTAATGATCGACCAAACGGGTCGTGTTCGAAAGTCTAAGCGGGTGTTTAGTCCGCTTGACTTACGACTCTACATAAGCACTAAACTAAAAGTGACGAGCTAAACATGTCGAAACATGTTTAACAAAGTTAGAAAACAGGTTTGGTATTAAAACAAACGGTTTTAATACCCTAAAGTAGTTTGGTTACAAAATGCGCAAGAAAACGCATTTTGACCGAAACTACGACTCGTCACTAAGCCTAGATAACGTGGTAATCAGTAGGTATAGTCACTAGGGACTATAACCATCGTGATTACGCTCACGTTATGAAGTTCAAACGAACTTTGCATTGACCATAAACTGGTCAATGCAGAAAGTCAAACAAAGTTTGAATTTCGGACTCGAAAAGCAATAAAAGAACGAAAGAATACTTACAACGGGTCCCCGCAAGATTGAATTCCGAGTACTCTCAGGTATGAAGTGTCAAAGCACCCCAACTTAGAGAGCAACCTCAGAATTCAAGTGAGTTTTGCCTTGGGGATGGATGGGTATTTATAGGATTTGGTGAACCGTTAAGATCGTTCCTCGCAAAGCGTGCTTCAATCTTGGCCATCCACCTATAGCCCATTGATTTATAAAACCATGGGAGTCTCAAAACAGCCCATAGAATGCTTAGAAACCATTTGCAAGTGGTTTGGAGGTGCAAGACAGCTGCAACCAGCTGTTAAAAATATTTTTGCAGAACTGGGGACCTCACGCGGCTCGCCTAAGGAATGCATGAATCTTCACGCGGGCCGCCTGGGCAAAGTTTGACAGATTTGTCACTTTTGGTCCCTGCAGCTTAGAAACATGCGTTTCGGCCCATTTTTGACACGTTTAAGCCCCGTTAACCTTATTTCAAGGCTCTAAAATGAAGCTAAAGTATAGGGAACTCAAAACATGCTCAAAAATATCTCGGATGTCGGTTCGTTTGGTCGTACGATCGCGGTGTTCGCTTAATTACGACGGAATGCGCATAAGCGCGAAAAACGATCCAAATTGCGCGACGAATGGATTTTTCTCATGCCAAACACTAAAACATAATATTTTAATGCTTACATAAATTTTTGGATGTCCGGAAGTATTCAGAACGTAAGTTATGCGCGAAAGCGCAAACTTATGCATTTTTTGACGCTTTTAGTCCCTGAATGACCAAAAAGTTTATTTTAGCACACCGAATACCTCAAATCCTATTTCTAAGCTATGCAAAGGATATTTAGGGTATGTTTAACTTATGGTCAAGTTTCGGAATGTTCGTTACAGTTCAAATTGGCATACTTTCGCAGTTTGTCATATTTAGTCCCTGTAAGCGAATAAACTTGATTTTGGCATACCAAACCTTCCAAAACTTATTTCTAAGTTATGTAAAGGTTATTTAGGGTATGTTAAGCCTATGTCACTATTCCGGAGTGTTTGTTGCATTAAACTGGTTATGTTTACGAATCAGATCGCGTATAACCTTCCAGAGAGTGATTTAAAGCCCGAAATCGAACAAGAATCAATATGTGCAAATGATACACGTGATTATACAAATCCCAAGTATGAAATACAATATTTCATTGGTTTGGTATTCGTTTGATGGCTGAAGTGACACAGGTGTCACAGTCTCCCCTACTTCAGGAAATTTCGTCCCGAAATTTATTTAGAGGAAACTTGTGAGAGCTTGAGACATGAAGTTGAAAAGATCGAACAATCACTGGTTAGAGTCCTGAACTTCTAGTAACTTTAATTAACATCATGCTTGCAATGTGAGAGGGTCACTTATATACAAGTATATAAAGCGTTATTGGTGCGTCCACCGTACCTCTATCACATTGTTCACATTTCGTTATGGTTGTCACTATCGGTTCTCACACATAATAAGTCTTACCGCGGTTTCCGTGCACTGAACTTCATAATTATGTATGCATCCATAATTACGTAATTCCTTGCATAGTCACGTGGTGCATCTTATAATGTGTAGGGGAGGAAAACGATGAACGAGCCTGTGATGATTGTGATTAGACCATAATGGGGTCCTTTTTAATTGAGTCAATAAATGATCTCCAGACCGCCAAGGAGTCTTTTTAGCTCATATCATCGCATGTCATTCTCAACCAGAATTTGAATCAATCTTTTGACCTAGACCACTAAAAGGGGTCTCTATGAATGATGGAGTGGCACTTATAAAATCCATGGGTCTTAACTATCACGTAGAAGCCCAATTAAGGATTCGAGATAGTACCTTCGAATATCCTACTACGAATCTCTCATATAAAAATACGAAAGGTTCTATGAGGATTTGGATAACGAATTATCCAGAGTATACAAAATCACAAAATGCATAAAAGAAAACGCAAGATGCATAAACACATAGTCACATAACCACAAAATTGTTTATCTTGATTTTAAACTTATCATGATTTTGTTAATTTGTTCTGCTAACTGAGCACATGCATTTAAAGCACACCAGGAATCCAATCAGTGGATTTTTGATTGGTGCTTTAAACATTATCAAGAATCTAACTATGAAGTTAGAAAGATCTTAAATAGGAGATTCGATTTCGATTGCAAAGAACCGAAATGTTCGAATTAAGGTACACAAGGAATCCGATTAAGGATTCTGATTTGAATGATAATTATGCACAAGGATCTAATTGTAATGGTAAGAAGATCCCATATGGATTTTAGAAGTTGAATATGTTTTGAAACCTTGCACTGGATGTGCTTAAGTCAAAACATGAAGTAAAAATGCTTATGAAGTCGAGATGCTAGATATGCCAAGGCGACACATGAAGCGGAATTTTAAGGTTAAGTCAATGTATGAGGAAAATATATTTTTGAAAACTATACATGAGGTTCTAAAAAAAAATGTGCTCAATGTTTTTGAAACCTTATATATAATACTTTTGAAATCATAAAGTAGATGTATTAGGTAGGTATATTTATAAAAATGTTTAAAAAAATCATGCGGGATGAATTTGAAATTATGTATAAGGTTTTTGAAAACATGAATGATGCTTTTGAAATCATGCACTTGATATAAGTAATTATACTGTATTAATAATATTTTGAAATCATGAAGGTCGTTTTTGAAAATACAGACAATGTTTTTGAAATTATGCATATGATATGTTAAGTAAATACACTATATTAAAAACGTTTTTGAACTATATACAAAATGTTTTTGAAGTCAAACTTTTCTGTCACACCCCGACCACGTAAAACAACAAAACGTGGCGGAAACGTCGGGGAGTGTTGTAACAGAATCATTGTTTCACAACCATGGAATGAACAAATTTTGTTTTATTGAATTAAATGAGTTACAATGTCTTAACAATAAAGAAACATAACAAAATTAACTAGTCTTGCATCTTTTAATGTCACTAAGGCCTTGTCCAATCCTATGTGAGCAGACATCAATATCATCACCAAATATCATCAACTATTGTACCTGAAACACATGTGAAAATACATCAGCATAAAAATGTCGGCGAGTACATAGGTTTTATTGATTTAGGATTCATGACTTATGAGTTTGGAAAAAGAAAGTTGTTTAACAAAAGTCAGTCATGATCCTTGTAAAATGTTTTGTTTTATAAAATCATTTGAAAATCGGTAATAGATATGTATAGTTAAAAAGAATGATGTAAGGTTAAATGAATAACCAAGTAAAAATGAGTTTGTGTATAACAAACTGTTTTGTAAAACAATGTCTTGTGAAAAATAGGTTATTTGTGTAAAAATGTATAAATCCAAATGAATGATTTAAATAACGCTACGCCATGTAATATAATACGAGCACTTATATATAGGAAGTACCATCGGCGTATCCACCATGCTTGTATCATATTACACACATATCGTTACTTAAATCACTTAAACAAACCACCAAAGCATATAGTTCATGTTCAAACCAATCATCAAATGTTCTTGTCTAAACCATTGTCAATGTTTAAAACCCAAAATGTAGTTATGTAGTTATGTGTAAACAAAAGTTATGTATGGTATGTAACAAAATGAGAATACTTAACCATAAGTAAAAATGAACCAAAACAAAGTATTTTGAGTAATTCAAAAAGTTATGTTTTGCAAAGTAGAAAACTTGTTTTATTGATACACACATTTATGTGGTAAGTTAAACGCATTACATTCAAGCCTTGAGACAGCAGGATAACCTTTGTGCAAAGATTATCAAAGTAAAATGTTCACGGATTCAGTCATTCCTTACATCCACACCAACCCAGGATGTCAGGAACGGGATTGTCAAGTCCTATGGTACCATTACTTACTACCGAGCGGCGTAGCTAATGTTAATAAATGTAGTAAAGAACCGTTTATGCAAACCAAATGTCATACCAAATGTAAACAAGTTACGTGAAAACAATGTACTAAGTATGCTAAGTAACCTACAAAGCAGAAAAGTTATGTAAATCAATGTACTAATAGTGTACTAATGAACATAGCAAGTATATGATGTGAAAACAAGAAAAGCACGAAAGTACAAGTAGGCACATGTGTTTCACCCCAAAATGTTTGAAAACAGTAAAAGAGGGGACTATGTACTCACTTGAGGGTGCTTAGAAGTCTTGAACAACAACCAAGCGAAGCTAGAGGGATCACGGAATCAAACGGCACCCTATATAGATAACTACATAGTTAACCGGACCTAAATCGGGGAATTGGATAGTATGAGGTTTCGTAAACCAAATGAGTATGGGAACTCATATGATATGGTTTAACAAGGCCTACATACTAAAAGGAAACCTAACCTTAGTGCTTTCGACCTATTACGACCCGTTTAGGTAGCTTAAGCTACTTTAACGCGTCGTTTGCGTAAAACGCGTTCGGACCGTTTAACTAGTCCTATGACAAGTATTATATGCCTAAACATGCTTAATTATGTTTCTTAATCAGTTAAGTGACAAAAGTTTGGGTTACATATGCTTAATTACCAATTATGTATGAAAAGGGCATTTTGGTAATTTACCTAAGGCATATAAACTACTTATCATACAACTACCTAAACTAGGTTACCATAAGATATAACCTTGGAAGGTTATTTCCTATGCAACTATGGTCCCTAAATATGTTTGGTCGGATCCTAATGATCGACCAAACGGGTCGTGTTCGAAAGTCTAAGCGGGTGTTTAGTCCGCTTGACTTACGACTCTACATAAGCACTAAACTAAAAGTGACGAGCTAAACATGTCGAAACATGTTTAACAAAGTTAGAAAACAGGTTTGGTATTAAAACAAACGGTTTTAATACCCTAAAGTAGTTTGGTTACAAAATGCGCAAGAAAACGCATTTTGACCGAAACTACGACTCGTCACTAAGCCTAGATAACGTGGTAATCAATAGGTATAGTCACTAGGGACTATAACCATCGTGATTACGCTCACGTTATGAAGTTCAAACGAACTTCGCATTGACCATAAACTGGTCAATGCAGAAAGTCAAACAAAGTTTGAATTTCGGACTCGAAAAGCAATAAAAGAACGAAAGAATACTTACAACGGGTCCCCGCAAGATTGAATTCCGAGTACTCTCAGGTATGAAGTGTCAAAGCACCCCAACTTAGAGAGCAACCTCAGAATTCAAGTGAGTTTTGCCTTGGGGATGGATGGGTATTTATAGGATTTGGTGAACCGTTAAGATCGTTCCTCGCAAAGCGTGCTTCAATCTTGGCCATCCACCTATAGCCCATTGATTTATAAAACCATGGGAGTCTCAAAACAGCCCATAGAATGCTTAGAAACCATTTGCAAGTGGTTTGGAGGTGCAAGACAGCTGCAACCAGCTGTTAAAAATATTTTTGCAGAACTGGGGACCTCACGCGGCCCGCCTAAGGAATGCATGAATCTTCACGCGGGCCGCCTGGGCAAAGTTTGACAGATTTGTCACTTTTGGTCCCTGCAGCTTAGAAACATGCGTTTCGGCCCATTTTTGACACGTTTAAGCCCCGTTAACCTTATTTCAAGGCTCTAAAATGAAGCTAAAGTATAGGGAACTCAAAACATGCTCAAAAATATCTCGGATGTCGGTTCGTTTGGTCGTACGATCGCGGTGTTCGCTTAATTACGACGGAATGCGCATAAGCGCGAAAAAGATCCAAATTGCGCGACGAATGGATTTTTCTCATGCCAAACACTAAAACATAATATTTTAATGCTTACATAAATTTTTGGATGTCCGGAAGTATTCAGAACGTAAGTTATGCGCGAAAGCGCAAACTTATGCATTTTTTGACGCTTTTAGTCCCTGAATGACCAAAAAGTTTATTTTAGCACACCGAATACCTCAAATCCTATTTCTAAGCTATGCAAAGGATATTTAGGGTATGTTTAACTTATGGTCAAGTTCCGGAATGTTCGTTACAGTTCAAATTGGCATACTTTCGCAGTTTGTCATATTTAGTCCCTGTAAGCGAATAAACTTGATTTTGGCATACCAAACCTTCCAAAACTTATTTCTAAGTTATGTAAAGGTTATTTAGGGTATGTTAAGCCTATGTCACTATTCCGGAGTGTTTGTTGCATTAAACTGGTTATGTTTACGAATCAGATCGCGTATAACCTTCCAGAGAGTGATTTAAAGCCCGAAATCGAACAAGAATCAATATGTGCAAATGATACACGTGATTATACAAATCCCAAGTATGAAATACAATATTTCATTGGTTTGGTATTCGTTTGATGGCTGAAGTGACACAGGTGTCACAACTACCAGAAAAGTTAGCTGGAGTACATAATGTGTTTCATGTATCCAATCTCAAGAAATGTCTATCAGACGAATCCCTGGTAGTACCTCTTCAAGATATAGAGGTAAGTGAAAAGCTGAAATTCGTAGAAAAACCCCTACAAATAGAAGACCGGAAGCTCAAGTTTCTCAAGCACAAACGACTAGTGCTAGTAAAAGTCAAATGGGAATCCAAGAGAGGACCAGAGTACACTTGGGAACTGGAATCAGAAATGAAGCGGAAATATCCTCATCTATTCCAGTAAATCTCGAGGACGAGATTTTTCTCAAGGTGGGGAGGATGTAACAACTGCCACTAAAATCAATAATTAGGACAATAATTAGTCAATAAGAAAACCCAAATTGAGACACCCAAGTAATTCTGCACTAACCCTAAAATTTTCAGAATAATCAGAATCAGGATCAGGGCCCCTAAAACTCAAGGGGGTTAAACCCTAAGTGACGATTATCTAAATTAAACGCTGTCGAAATAGAATTTTACGAATCCAGCGACTCAGCAAGGCTATGCAAGTGACGGGGCTACCCTAGGATAGATGGACACCCGCCGCGACACGCGACAGGATTGCTGTCCTCTGTCGCGACTCGCCTGGGGGACCAAATTTCAGTATAAATAGGGGGCTTTGGCACTTGCAGTTTGCTGTTCATTCGACGTAAAAATTCGAAAGATACGTTGAGTTATACACTGTTTAATACAAAACACACACGATCACGAGGTGCTGCCGCAATCTGGGTAATAACTCGATCGCTATTACGATTCAACGTCCGATCGATTATAAATATCCAACAATTGTCCGAGTGCTGCTCAAATTGAGCTTGTACTTTGTTATTCATTGTGATTTCGACTTGAATGTTTGAGTGCTGTTCGAATTCGGACTATGCTCTGTCATTCGTTGTGAATCCATTGGATTGTTAAGTATCGCACTTGATAATAGTTGTGAGGGTTTAATCTCGTGAATTGACGTAACTGCTGAATTAGTTACTAATCCCGTTTGTGTGTGCATTATTATTTAAATTAGGTTAGAAGGCTAATCAGTAAAGCTTATACTCTGCTCGTAAATCTGCAATGTGAGTCATTCTTTTTTTATCAACTGTTTTACAAAACTCCAAATTATTTTCAAAGTTATAATTACAGGGATTAAGTCTTGTAATCACCAAGTTACAGCCGGTATGTGGGGTTTTGTATACATTACTTGATAATCTTCAACATTGGGGCAGCCAATGGGTGATATGACCATAATCACTGACACCACTGGACAGGTGGGCCAGTGGGTCGAGTGGTAAAGTACCGTGGGTAGTTGGTTTGATATCAGAAACATTGTAATCGCTCTTAATACTGTAGATTATAACAAATGTGTCGTTTTCAGTAAAATGAATGATTCACTCAGTATTTCCCCGCTGACAAAACCTTTTTCAAACATGTTTCAGGTGATATGTTGTGAGCAAAGAAAGAGAAGTGCCGTGAAGCACTCCCAGCTTAGAAAAGTGGCTCAATGTAAATAAATAAATGCACATGTTTTGAAAATAAAGATTTCCCTGAGAAATCACATTATTGTAAATTTCGGGAATTTATCCCTAAGTTATGAAACGAGCAGTTTAAATTATTGAAAGATCATGTTTTAAAAAGACTTCCGCTGTCGCCTAAATTAAATACCACGGGATTCCTGCCCCGCGGCTCTTGAAACGGGTCAAACCGGGTCGGGGGCCGTGACAAAGGTGGAGGGATCCTTTGTTTTCAGGATGAAGCCTTCAACTGTTTATGTAAATGTGCTTTAAAAACTTAATTGTGTTCTTGGTGAATGGGTCTCTTTTTGAGATGAAACCACGAATACAATTTTTTGGACCAATAATAATAAACTAACCTTTTCGACCTCATCTCCGTGTTATATGTTATTTTGAAAAATTTGTTCTGAATATCCTGATCAGGATACTGGTATGATACTTAATTGCTTTGTCACCTTTGTTCAGAATGTTTGACAAAAACTTAGTTAAATACAAATTTTCATAAAAACTTAACTTACTCAGATAAGGCCTTCAAACTTAGGAAAAGTAAGAATCCATGCCAGAAACACCTAGGCAATAATCTTCATTCTTAAACCTTTGAATCATTCAAAATGTCCCCAGTGGGATATAATGTTGGCATAGGTTTCCTTCTTGCTCCAGCATAAATGTCCCCAGTCGGATATAGTATCAGCATACGTCATGTTCCATCACGGATGTCCCCTGTCTGTGCAGGACCAGTATGTTGTACCGGGATATGATCCTTTAGCAATTCTTCAACCAGTTGTTTAAACTTAGCAATCTTTTTTCAAAAATTTATGTAGACTTGTAAATGATTATTGTTTTGGTCAAAAATTACCTAAGTAATTAAGTGATCAAATTAGTTTAGTGAGGTAGTGTGCTAAGAGAATGTGTTCAAAAAATGTGTTAATCAAGTTCTTTGCAAAAAAAACAGTTTCAGGATACGGCTCAGGATATCGAGCTGTATCTATGATCAAACAATGAGCTAAAAGTAAAGGGATGACACGAGATGTACGAGGAAAGCCCTTGATCAATCTAGATCTCCGGCATAAAACCTTGGGAGCTGACAATCGCAGCTGCCTTGTTCTTGTTATTACTTCAAACTTCAGGATACAGTGCAGGATGTGGTGCGGATCAACTAAGTGTTACAATATGATTTGAGTACAAGTGTGGTGATTGCAGTAAGCTAGAGAGTGAAGGTGTACGAGAGTGTTAGTGAAAAATGGTGTGCCTTAAACTGATCCACCCCCATCTATTTATAGTAAAAATAAAGCAACTAACTATCCTCTAAAACCGGGATCCATCGAATATTCCTCAGCCGAACGTTGTAGACCCAGTCTTTCGGGTTCAACGTCTCTCCCTTAACAAATATGCCCGAGTCTTAAGGAGAAGAAGTCCAATTGACCGTTAGCAAGTTCCAGCCTCTAACCTGCAGGTGATTAATTTAATATACCTTGGGATATTATCTGGGATGTTAGCAATATCCCGTCCAGTATCCTGATCACAAATAAACAATCATAATCAGAATATTAGTCAAGATATACGTTCAGAAAATGGCCCATAACAATTGTCCCCAAAATATATCTGTTGGTATACCAACTCCAACGGATATATTTTAAGATTTATTCCGTGTATCGAGGTAATTAAACCAGAATGACCCTTGAAGTGACATTGTGCCACTCCCAACGCGTTTTTCACTCAATGGCTATCCATTTAGCCCCTATATCTTCTCTCTTTCTTGTTGATATACCATCATCTCTCTCAGAATTCTCAGGTACTTCTCTCTTTCTATCTCTTAACTTTTTTCGTTCAAATTTTCCGATGGCCACCAGAACACGTTCCCATTCTGGCAAGTCCACTTCGTCATTCGTTAACCAGAATTTGCTAAAAAACCCCGAGAAAGAGGTGTGCTCCTTTGATAACGCAGATATCAACGCGTTAAGAACCTCCGGTGCTTTTTCCGACACGGCGATTATCCGTCCATTCGACCGGAGTATTCGTTCCGACGTATGTTCCGAGGAGTGGATCTGCTTCTCATCATACCCTTTTTCTCTTGGTCTCCGATATCCATTCCCAGAATTCATCATGGAGTTCTTTCGGATTACCGGTCTCTGCTTTGCTCAGACGATGCCTATGGTCTGGAGAGTGCTGATTGTGCTTAACCAGATCAAAACCCTTCACGTCCCCGACCTTTGTATCGAAGACCTTCCTCTTGCTTACCGCCTCCGATCTCACGGCAATAGTCGCTTCTTGCTTTTTTCAACCTCTAGCAATCCCCTCATCCTGAAAGCTTCAAGAAACGAGGATGGGTGGCAACAAAATTCTTCTTTGTTAGACGGGATTCCATTTCCGAAGGCAAAAGCCTTCCGGTGAAATGGTTGACCACCGGTAGGGGTTAGGGTTTTTAGATATCCCCAAACATATCCTGGTGATGTATCCTGACTTCTCTTTTTTGCAGCAAACTTCAAAGAGTTAGCTCCTCCCTCTGAAGAATCTCAAGAACGAATCAACCGGATCTACCAGTTGCCTGATTGTGACAGATCCTTTTCACAGCATCTTCCGAGTTCAAGCCAGTATTCCTCGTCAGACATGTCTGGTAAGAATCTCACAAATTTTGTACATTCATTAATATTTAAAGTAAGAGCCAAAAATAAAGTTTTAGAAATCTTCCCTGTTTAGCAGCACTAGTCAAAGCTCCAAAGATCTTTGATCTCGACGAATTGGACAGTTATGCTATTCCTGTTCAAGTGAAGAAAGAACCCAGCAAACCTGCTTCTACCTCCAAACCAGCATCTGGTCCTAAATCGGCAGTTGTTCCCAAGCCTTCTCCTGCTACCAAGCCACGTGCCTCAAGTTCCCGAAAAAGAAAGGAAACTGACTCTCCAGCCTCATCTGAAACCTTCCCCTTTGAGAACCACGGGTTCGTTGAGTCCAGTGGCTTCATGACTGGCTTTCTTAATCAGGTTCGTATCCTTAACCTATATCCTGCATCATATACTGGTTATTTTATATATATATATATATTGACGCCTATGCTTTCGGTTGTAGGGTCTGGAACGTCTCATGTCCCTCTATGAGGATGCTTGTGGGCTGAACAAGATGCTGGAGATCAAGCTTAAAAAATCCGAGGAAACCATTGCTGACCAAGGGATGATCGCCAAGGCACAGTCTCAGCACTACGAAGACAAATTCAAAGCCGTGACCCAAGAAGTCAAAGATGCCATCAACAAGACCACCGAAGATGCTGGAGCCAAGATGGACGCCGCCCAACAACAATGTGAGCAGGATAAGACTTCCTACCGAGAAGGTCTCAAGGGGTTAGTTGTAATCTCCCTCCTCCAAGCCAGATTAAAGATGGCTTATGAAGCCAAATCCTTGGGCTTTGAATGCCCTTCCTGGGATATGAAGGCTTGGGAGGCAAAACTGAGATACCTCGGGGGAAGTCCTGTTGAGCATCCTGCCAAGCTTGCGGGTGAAGAGCCTTCCAAGGCAACGGAGGAAGCGGCGGATGCTGAGAAGAATCCCGGGGGCGATGCTGGAGCAGGTGCTGATGGAGTGGTGGTTGAAGAGGGTGCTGTCCCTTGAAAGCAGCGAAGTGGGCGATGATGGATGTTTATGCCGAGGCCGGAGCCCACTTTTTTAAGCTTGATGGTTGTGATCTGTTGAACAATTTATTTTCCATGTCTTTTGAACAATTTACCTTTCCTGCATTAGAACAATTTGATAACCAAAGGTGGATGGGTCCTGGGTTTCAGGATGAAGCCCTTGGTTATCAGTTAGTATATTTTGTTTTGGACAATACAACGGTTGGAGGTGGATGGGTTTCAGTTTGAAACGAAACCTTCAATCGTTGTGTAAATATGGTTATGAATCCCTCGTGCTTTTGGTGGATGGGCCTTGGTTTAAGGTGAAACCAAAAGCACAACTTTTGACATGTTAATAATATAACCTACCTTTGACTTACTTGCTTTTGTCAATACTTTAGTTTCTCATTATATATTGTTTTAATATCAACTAGTATAATCATTCAAATACTTTAATCCACATTTTTAGCAATACTTTGTAAAAACAAACTTTGGCAAACAGATCTTTTCAAAATCCTCATATCTTGGTTAGAGTTTCAAAATAATTTGTTCTTTGTAAAACCTCGAATATTTTAAAGTGTTTAAAGAAATAAAATGGTCTACTTAGCTTAAACAAATTCCATCCTGATTCCACATTTAACTCCCTGTAACTCCAAATATTTCAAACAGATATCCCGTATTATATCCTGGGAATATATTCTGAGGATACATTCTGGGGATATATCCTGAAGATATATCCTAGTCAGGATGATTAAACTTCTGACATGGTTTCAAAAGCTCAATCAAATTACGTAGGACTCTCAAAGGAAAGATCATACCAGAAATAGAATGTAAGCCTAGTTTCAAACTTCAATCCTTTTTGCAATTCCTTATACCAAGATGTCCCCAGTCCTTGCATGCTTGGTCCAGACTTAACTCTTAGTGCCTTACATAATTGCCTTAGGAGAAATGTCCCCTGTGTACAAAATCTTTCAATACTTAGAAAAACTTACTTAGAGTGCATAGACAGTTCTTGTGTTATCGGGGTAAAATCCGAAAACATCCTGGAGATAAATCCTTAGTATCCTGGGGATAATCCCAAATTTTCATGCGCTACAGGCGGGAGTGTATAAACTCCAAGACTTAGAAAGGTGAAAACCTTTAAACCTTAGAGAGTATGAAAATACCCTTTCGTGAGAGAGGGTGATCAATCCTCATATACCTTTAGAATTCAGGATATAGCCAACAGTAACAAAATTGTCAGCCACTTTTACATGAACTGGTCCCGCCACCTTGAACTATTCCCGAACAACTTGCGCTCCAGGCGGGGTGTTTAAACCCAATTCGGATGAAAGGTGAATACCTTTAAACCTATGAAGGGATCAGGATCCCTTATACGTGAGAGAGGGGGCCAATCCTCTAATCTTCCGAAACATCCTGAGTGTGCATCCTGGAACTGTATCCCGAAGCATATACTGCAAAACATTCCAAAACTAAGGTGGGTGTTAGCTTGGCTAACACCCCTCCGATGCTTAAGTTAGTATTGGGTTCAAGTAAAATAAAGTATATTCAAAAGAGACAGGATTCATACCATCTTGAGTTAGAAATTAAATTCTAAACTCACTTGAAATAGGTTTTGAGATGTATAGCATTCCAGGATCTTGGTAGTATATCCCCTTCCATATTCTTAAGCTGGTATGCTCGTTTTCCGGATTCTGATTCAATCTCATAGGGTCCTTCCCATTTTGGGGCCAACTTTCTATCAGCAGGATTCGTAGTATTCTGAAAAGCCTTTCTTAACACCCAATCTCCAACCTTAAATCTTCTGGTCCTGATATTCTTATTATATGCTCTGGATATTCTTTGTTGATATGCTGCCAGTCTCATCTTTGCCGCATCCCTTGCCTCATCAACAATATCTAATTCTTGACATAGGGCTTCAGGATTCTTCTCAGGATCCCGGAGGTTGGATCTGGCTGTAGGTATCGCCATCTCTGTTGGAATTACTGCCTCTGCTCCAAATACTAAGGAAAATGGGGTTTTCCCAGTAGCATTCTTCACAGTTGTCCTGTCAGCCCATAGGACAAATGGTAATTCTTCTGCCCATCTTCCCTTCTTAGCCCCAAGTCTTTTCTTCAAATTGTTGACAATTATCTTGTTTGAGGATTCTGCTTGTCCATTCGCTTGAGGGTGTACTCGAGTAGATGTTATCATTTTGATCCCCCAACTCTTGCAGAAGTCAGTGGTTCTCTTGCTTATAAACTGGGACCCATTATCACAGATGATTTCAGCTGGTACCCCAAACCTGGTCAGGATATTCCTTTTTATGAAGGATACTACTTCTTGGTCTCTAACTTGGACAAATGCTTCAGCTTCAACCCACTTAGAGAAATAATCCGTCATTGCTAGCATAAAGACTTTTCCTCCCGGGGCCTTTGGTAATTTCCCTACTATATCCATGCCCCACTTCATAAATGGCCAAGGGGAAACAATAGGATATAATGGTTCAGCGGGCTGATGCAATATGTTACTATGTCTCTGACACGCATCACATCTTCGAGCATACTCTGCGGCATCTTTTCTCATTGTTGGCCAATAATATCCTGTCCTCAACACTTTTGAGAATAATGACATGCCCCCAGTATGGTTACCACAATCCCCTTCATGTATATCCTGAAGTACTTCTTTGGCTTCAGGATCCTCCAAGCATCTCAAGTATGGTCCTGTAAGAGATTTCTTGTATAAAATATTATTTATAATAGTGAATCATGGTACCTTCATCCTAAATGCCTTAGGATGCTCATCTCCGGGGATATGTCCTGCCTTGAGATATCTCATGATTGGAGCCGTCCAGGATTTAGGATCCTCTTCAGGATACACCGCTCCAGGATCCTGAATACCTGCTACTTCTTTATCCTGAGGATTCGTTACAGGATACAGGATATGTAATATTGGTATTGGGGTCCCTTCTGGTCTCCTGATTGATGATCCCAAGTTTGCCAATGCGTCTGCTTCGGCGTTATCCTCTCTTGGTACCTGTTCAAGTGTAAAAATATCGAAATATCCTGCTAATTTTTTGAGAATACCGAGGTATTCGATTAATTTCTCACCCTTGACTGCATAGGATCCATTAAAATGATTAGTAATTAACAAGGAATCAACATATACTTGCAAATTCTTGATATTCATATTCTTAGCCAATTCTAATCCCGCAATCAAAGCTTCATATTCTGCCTCATTATTAGTAGCAGCGAATTCACATCTAACAGCCTGGGGTATTATGTCCCCTTGTAGCGATTTTAGTAGTATACCTAAACCTACACCCCTTACATTAGATGCACCATCAGTATATAACGTCCAGGATTCTAAGTTTTCTCCTAGTTGTTGCACTTCTAGGTCTACTTCATTCTGGATATCACTACTGAAATCAGCCACAAAGTCTGCTAGAGCCTGAGACTTTATTGCATTTCTAGGTTCATATATTAAATCATAGGCACTTAATTTTACCGACCACTTAGCCATTCTACCCGACATCTCCGGTTTCCTAAGCACATTCTTAACAGGATAATTAGTTTTAACATGAATCCTATGTGTTTCAAAATAATGTCTAAGCTTTGTTGATGCCATAACTAGAGCCAGTATTAGTTTTTCTAGGTGAGAATATCTAGTTTCAGCATTTAACAAGCTTTTGCTAACATAATAAACAGGATACTGCTGACCTTCGTGATCCTTTACGAGTACCGCACTTACTGCATTCCCTGATACTGCAAGATATAGGGATAATGGTTCACCATCCTCGGGCTTCATCAACAGAGGCGCGGTTGAGAGATACTGCTTCAAATCCTGCAGGGCTGCTTCATGCTTCTCACCCCATTCAAATTTCTTATTCTTTTTCAGGATATCATAGAATTCTTTACATTTTTCCGAGGATCTTGAAATAAATCTATTCAAGGCTGCCACTCGTCCTGTTAACCGTTGAACATCCTTCATATTCGAGGGTGACTTTATATCCAAGATAGCTTTGATCTGCTCCGGGCTTGCCTCTATCCCTCTTTTTGTCACCATGTATCCTAAAAACTTTCCTGCCCCCACTCCAAAATGGCACTTTGCAGGATCTAGTTTCATATTGTACTGGTCCAGGATATCAAACGCTCCTTTAATATCCTGGAGATGATCCTCAGCTTTCTTGGATTTGACCACCATATCGTCAATGTACACCTCCATGGTGTCCCCCAGTTTGTCTTTAAACATCATGTTCACCAATCTCTGGTACGTTGCACCTGCATTTTTCAAACCGAAAGGCATAGCAGTATAACAGTAAATACCTGTTGGTGTCATGAAAGCAGTATCCTCCTGGTCTGAAGGTTCCATTTGGATTTGCTGGAATCCTGAAGATGCATCCATGAAGGTCAACATTTCTTGACCGGCAGTGGCAACCACCATCGAGTCTATATGAGGCAGAGGGAATGGGTCTTTTGGACAAGCTTTGTTCAGGTCTGTGTAGTTTACACAGACTCTCCACTTCCCATTCTTCTTTTGAACCACTACCACATTTGCTAGCCATCTAGGGAATTTGACTTCTCTAATCATCCTGGACTTCAATAATCTTTCAACTTCCTCTTGGATAATTGCATTCCGCTCAGGGGCGAATTTCCTTCTCTTTTGTTGTATAGGTTTGAATGACCTGTCAATTCCAAGCTTGTGAGTAATAATGTCTTTGGATATACCTGTCATATCCTCATGCTTCCATGCAAATGTTGACATCCTGCATTTCAGAAAGTTAGTTAATTGTTCTTCAATATCCTGAGGGATATTGGTTCCTACGAGCACCAAGATATCAGGATTATCCTGATCCAGGATAACTTTCTTCACATCCTGCTCCGAATTCTCCACGATATCCTGGGCCCGCATCTTTAATTGCTATGCTGCACTTGGTTTGGTCGAGGATTTCATTGAGGATGAGTAACATTCATTCGCCTCTTGCTGATCACTATCGACTTTGACAACTCCCCAAGGGGTAGGGATCTTGATGCATTGGTGATATGTTGATGGTACGGCCTTCATATCGTGAATCCACGGTCTTCCAAGTATGATGTTATAGCAGGATAGAGAATCCATCACACAGAAACGTTGTATGGAGTTGACTCCTTCAACATATACCGGCAACTTTATTTCTCCTACCGTGTTCCTAGCTTCTCCACTGAAACCAACGAGCACAGTAGACTTCGAAGTGATATCCATCGGAGACACATTCGATCTTTTCAGAGTCTCCAGTTGGATTATATTAACGGAACTGCCATTATCAACCAGTATCCTGCGTACAAAATGGTTAGCCACATATAATGTTATTACCAGAGCATCATGATGAGGATCCTGGACAGTATCCCTGTCATCAGCATCAAATGTGATCATTTTGTCAGGTGTGAGGGTAGTCATCCTGATAGGTTTGTCTCCCCTCTCAGCCTTAGCTTCTTTTGCATGTCTCTTCGCCGCCGAATACGAAGTCCCACAGATGTCGGATCCTCCCGAAATAAAGTTGATTATCTTGGCATCCGCGGGAGGTGATGCTGCTCGTTCAGGATCCTTCTCAGTATCCTGACCTTTATTCTTCTTTCTTCCCAAGAGATCTTTTAAATATCCCTTGCTCAGAAGATAGCTTATTTCCTTCCTCAAGGCAATGCAATCTTCCGTAACGTGTCCAAAATCCTCATGGAAGGCACACCATTTGGATTTATCCTTCCAATCAGCTTTTTGTTGATTCTTCCGAGGCCACCTGGCTTTATCTCCCAAACCCTGCATAGCATACATTAGTTCAGGTATATTAACAGAAAAACAATATTCGGATAATTCAGGATATTCTTCAGGATCCTCGTCTTCGACAGCATTCACTCTCTTGTTATCATTTCTGCCATATGGCTTGGAGCGGTATGGCTTGTACGAGGATTCTGACTTCCTATTAGTCGATTCGTATGTTGAGGATGCATTCATCCTTTCTTGCATTTTCTTGTCATCCTCCAATCGAATATATCTTAGAGCCCTGTTACGAGCCTCGTCGACATTCCTGCAGGGATTCATTACAAGATCCTGATAAAACTGAGAGTCCTTTTGCAACCACATCTTAAAAGCTTGCACAGCTGTTGCAACATCAAGATGTGGGATATCCAAGGATTCTCGACTGAATTTGTTCACATAATCCCTCAAGGATTCCTGAGGTCCTTGAGTTATCCTGTAAAGATCACTGGTTAGTTTTTCAAAACACCGACTGCAAGAAAATTGACTATTAAATAAATTCACTAAGTGGGCAAATGATGTAATCGAATGCGGTAACAGCCATTTTAAGGCTGATCCTGTCAGAGTAGAACCGAAACCCTTGCACAGGCAAGCTTCCTTGAGATCTGGAGGGATAGGGTTGATCTCCATCCTTTCCCTATATTGGGCAACATGCTCTTCGGGATCCGTAGTTCCATCGTAAAGCTTCATGTTTGGAGTCTGAAATCTTCTTGGGATTTCAGCATCACATATAGGACGTACGAACTGAGATATCCTGTGGCTATCCTGGGATACTTCAGGAATTGGCTGAACCACCCCAAGTACACTGGATATCATATCCTTTAGCTTCTGAAGCTCCCTGGATAATTCTGACGTTACGGCTATATCCTGCAAAGATCCAACACTGTTAGTGGCAATGGTATTATTATTATTAGATACGTTACCAGTCAGAGGATTCTGCCCATATCCTGAAGCATATCCTGAGCTCCTCACGGTTGACATCCTAACCGAGGAGGGTATTTCAGGAGTATGATTCTGAGGAAGGCTGGGCACAATATTCCCCCTATTATCCTCAGTATACACAGCTGAACTAAAGTTCAAAGTTCTGGGCTGTAGTGGAGTGACGATATCCTCAGCAGATCTGCTAGAGCCGGACTTCAGGAGTTGTATTTCCCTCAACAGCATCTGGTTTGTTTCCTGTTGCTGCCTCATTTGTTCCTGCACACTCCCAAATAAGGTTAGAATTTCATCATTAGAAGCCAAAATCGGAGCAGATCCCTGAGCATTCCGAGTAGGGATAATGTCCTGAGGTTGCGAAGAAGATTGCATCCTTGGAGGAGGTGGTGGAAGCACCGGACCAGTAGTAGCAGAAGTTGTAGCAGACACAGTGGAGGAGCTCATGTTTGATCTCGAGGACATTATAAACAACGTGGCAAAAAGTTTTGAAAACAGAAAACCGATTAGCGATGTCACAAAAAATTTTAGTAAAGAGAGCACCACGTGCCCCACGGTGGGCGCCAAATTGTTTTGGTCAAAAATTACCTAAGTAATTAAGTGATCAAATTAGTTTAGTGAGGTAGTGTGCTAAGAGAATGTGTTCAAAAAATGTGTTAATCAAGTTCTTTGCAAAAAACAGTTTCAGGATACGGCTCAGGATATCGAGCTGTATCTATGATCAAACAATGAGCTAAAAGTAAAGGGATGACACGAGATGTACGAGGAAAGCCCTTGATCAATCTAGATCTCCGGCATAAAACCTCGGGAGCTGACAATCGCAGCTGCCTTGTTCTTGTTATTACTTCAAACTTCAGGATACAGTGCAGGATGTGGTGCGGATCAACTAAGTGTTACAATATGATTTGAGTACAAGTGTGGTGATTGCAGTAAGCTAGAGAGTGAAGGTGTACGAGAGTGTTAGTGAAAAATGGTGTGCCTTAAACTGATCCGCCCCCATCTATTTATAGTAAAAATAAAGCAACTAACTATTCTCTAAAACCGGGATCCATCGAATATTCCTCAGCCGAACGTTGTAGACCCAGTCTTTCGGGTTCAACGTCTCTCCCTTAACAAATATGCCCGAGTCTTAAGGAGAAGAAGTCCAATTGACCGTTAGCAAGTTCCAGCCTCTAACCTGCACGTGATTAATTTAATATACCTCGGGATATTATCTGGGATGTTAGCAATATCCCGTCCAGTATCCTGATCACAAATAAACAATCATAATCAGAATATTAGTCAAGATATACGTTCAGAAAATGGCCCATAACAATTATGTTTTTTGAAAATACACTTTGGGATTATCCAAAAAATTTGTATTTTATTGGGACTAAACCCAGTTTCCAGGCAATTAAGCCGGTGTATAAGAACCTCAAGACTTGAAAAGGTGAAAACCTTTAAGTCTTTGAGTTTTACTGGGGATTTTACCCACGTTTCGTGCGCTACAGGCGAGGGTGTGGAAACCCCGAAACTTAGAAAGGTGAAAACCTTTATACCTTAGAAGAGTGTGAAAACACTCTTGTTTTCGTGCGCTACAGGCGGGAGTGTATAAACTCCAAGACTTAGAAAGGTGAAAACCTTTAAACCTTAGAGAGTATGAAAATACCCTTTCACGAGAGAGGGTGATCAATCCTCATATACCTTAAGGATCCAGGGTATAGCCAACAGTAACGAAATTGTCAGCCACTTTTACATGAACTGGTCCCGCCACCTTGAACTATCCCTGGATAACTTGCGCTCCAGGCGGGGTGTTTAAACCCAATTCGTGAGAAAGGTGAATACCTTTAAACATGTGAAGGGATCAGGATCCCTTAAACGTGAGAGAGGGGGCCAATCCTCTAATCTTCCGAATTATCCCGAGTGTATATCCTTGAGGTATATCCTGAAGCATATTCTGCAAAACATCCTTAACTAAGATGGGTGTTAGCTTGGCTAACACCCCTCCGATACTTAAGTCAGTAATCAGTTCAAAAGAGAAAATAATATTAAACATATTAAAAGAGATAGAATTCATACCATCCTGAGTTAGAAATTAAATTCCAAACTCACATGAAATAGAGCTTTAGATGTATAGCATTCCAGGATTTTGGTAGCATATCCCCCTCCATATTCTTGAGTCGGTATGCTCCTTTTCCTGATTCGGATTCAATCTCATAGGGTCCTTCCCACTTTGGGGCCAATTTTACATCAGTAGGATTCGTAGTATTCCGAAAAGCTTATCTTAACACCCAATCTCCGACTTGAAACCTCCTAGTCCTTATATTCTTGTTGTATGCTCCGGATACCCTCTGTTGATATGCTGCCATCCTTAGCTTTGCCGCGTCCCTTGTTCCATCCATAGTATCTAATTCTTGACATAAGGCTTCAGGATTCTGTTCAGGATCCTGTAGGATAGATCTTGCAGTAGGTATCGCCATTTCCGTTGGAATCATTGCTTCTGCTCCAAATACCAAGGAAACTGGGGTTTGGCCTGTCTCATTCTTTACCATTGTCCTATCAGCCCACAAAACAAAGGGTAATTCTTGTGCCCATCTTCCTTTTTTGGCTCCAAGTCTCTTCTTTAAGTTATTGACAATTATTTGTTTGAGGATTCTGCTTGTCCATTCGCTTGAGGATGCACCGGAGTAGACGTGATCATTTTGATTCCCCAACTCTTGCAAAAGTCAGTAGTCCTCTTGCTTATAAACTGGGACCCATTATCACAAATGATTTCAGCTGGTACCCCAAACCTGGTCAGGATATTCCTTTTTATGAAGGATACTACTTCTTGGTCTCTAACTTGGACAAATGCTTCAGCTTCAACCCACTTAGAGAAATAATCCGTCATTGCTAGCATAAAGACTTTTCCTCCCGGAGCTTTTGGTAACTTCCCTACTATATCCATCCCCCATTTCATGAACGGCTAAGGGGACGTTATAGGATATAGTGGTTCAGCTGGTTGATTTAATATGTTACTATGCCTTTGACATGCATCACATCTTCGAGCATATTCTGCAGCATCTTTCCTCATCGATTGCCAAGAATATCCTGTCCTTAATACTTTGGAGAACAATGACTTGCCCCCAGTGTGGTTACCACAATCTCCTTCATGTATATCCTGAAGCACTTCTTTAGCTTCAGGATCCGCCAAGCACCTCAAGTACGGTCCTGCAAGAGATTTCCTGTACAAAACATTGTTTATAATAGTGAATCATGATACCTTCATCCTAAATGCCTTAGGATTTTCATCTTCGGGGATATGTCCTTCTTTGAGATATCTCATGATTGGAGTCATCCAGGATGTAGGATTCTTCTCAGGATACTCCACTCCAGGATCCTGAATACCTGCTACTTCTTTATCCCGAGGATTCGTTGCAGGATATAAGATATGTAATATTGGTATTTGGGTCCCATCTGGTATCCTGATCGATGATCCCAGATTTGCCAAGGCATCTGCTTCAGCATTATCCTCCCTTGGTACCTGTTCAAGTGTAAAAACATCGAAATATCCTGCAAATTTTTTGAGAATACCGAGGTATTCGATTAACTTCTCACCCTTGACTGCATAGGATCCGTTAAATTAGTAATTAACAAGGAATCAACATATACTTGCAAATTCTTAATACTCATCTTCCTAGCCAATTCTAATCCTGCAATTAAAGCCTCATACTCTGCTTCATTATTAGTAGCAGGGAACTCACACCTAATAGCCTCGGGTAATATGTCCCCCTGTGGCGATTTTAGTAGTATTCCCAATCCTACTCCTCTTACATTAGATGCACCATCAGTATATAATGTCCAGGATCCTGAGGATTCTCCTAACTGCTGGACTTCTAGGTCTACCTCATCCTGAATGTCACTACTGAAATCAGCCACAAAGTCAGCTAAAGCCTGGGACTTTATGGCATTTCTAGGTTCATATACTAAGTCATAAGCACTCAACTTTACCGACCACTTAGCCATCCTACCGGACATCTCTGGTTTCCTAAGCACGTTTTTAACAGGATAATTAGTTTTAACATGAATCCTATGTGTCTCAAAGTAATGTCTAAGCTTTGTTGATGCCATAACTAGAGCCAATATTAACTTTTCTAGGTGAGAATATCTAGTTTCAGCATTTAATAAACTTTTGCTAACATAATAAACAGGATACTGCTGACCTTCGTGATCCTTTACAAGGACTGCACTTACTGCATTCCCTGACACTGCAAGATACAGGGATAATGGTTCACCATCCTCAGGCTTCATCAATAGAGGTGCGGTTGAAAGATACTGCTTCAAATCCCGCAGGGCTGCTTCATGCTTCTCACCCCATTCAAATTTCTTATTCTTTTTCAGGATATCATAGAATTCTTTGCACTTTTCTGAGGATCTTGAAATAAATCGGTTTAGTGCTGCCACTCTCCCTGTTAATCGCTGAACGTCTTTCATATTTGAAGGTGATTTAATATCCAAGATGGCTTTGATCTGCTCCGGGCTCACCTCTATTCCCCTTTTGGTCACCATATATCCTAGGAATTTTCCTGCCCCTACTCCGAAATGGCACTTAGCAGAATTTAGCTTCATGTTATACTGGTCCAAGATATCAAATGCTCCCTTAATATCCTGGAGGTGATCCTGGGCTCTCTTTGATTTTACCACCATATCATCAATTTATACCTCCATGGTGTCCCCCAGCTTTTCTTTAAACATCATATTTACCAACCTCTGGTATGTTGCACCTGCATTTTTCAAACCAAAAGGCATAGCCGTATAACAATAAATACATGTTGGTTTCATGAAGGCAGTATCCTCCTGGTCAGAAGGTTCCATTTGAATCTGCTGAAATCCTGAGGATGCATCCATGAAAGTCAACATTTCATGCCCGGCAGTAGCATCCACCATTGAGTCGATATGTGGAAGAGGGAACGGGTCTTTTGGACAAGCTTTGTTTAGGTCTGTGTAGTCTACACAAACTCTCCATTTCCCATTCTTCTTTTAAACCACTACCACATTTGCTAGCCATCTAGGGAATTTGACTTCTCTGATCATCTTGGACTTCAATAATCTTTCAACTTCCTCTTGGATAATTGCATTTCGTTCAGGGGCGAACTTCCTTCTCTTTTGCTGTACAGGCTTGAATGACCTGTCAATTCCAAGCTTGTGAGTGATAATTTCTTTGGATATACTTGTTGTTTTGGTTAAAAATCTAATGAGGATAATGCAACCAAACTCTTAGTTACGGGGAATGATGCTTGAAATGAAGAACAATAATAAGGATCACTTCGATGTAAATTGCACAAACAACACAAGGATTTATACGAGGAAAAAGCCCTTGATCAATGAATGATCTCCGGCATAAAAAACCTCGGGTGATGGAAACTACCGATCACCAAGCTCAAATAAATCAATAAAAGTTTACAACTTCGGATAGTGACGAGCTAAGTACAAGGATCACTATGGTTAATCGTGTAAAAGTGTGAGAATTGTTAAGTGTTTGTTGAGAGCTTTGAGACTGCAATTGTACGAGAGTGTGTGTGTAACCGAAAATGGCTAAGTGTTCTAATTTTAGCTTGTCATCCCTTTAAAAATGAAAGCTAACTAAGCCAACTAATTGTCCGACTTTTGTGCCATGCTCCCACGTTCTCCACAACGTCCATTTCTATTCAAATGTGTGCGAAATACCCGTGGAATATTCCATAGTAACGTTGCCAAGACCAAGTCAAGCTCAATACTCCTGCAAAACAATACGAAACACAAACAGTCAATCGTTAGTATGAGGATCTTTAGGGTGATCCATGATCCTGATCCTGAAGCTCTTCTGAGGATCATTATCTGTCACAGAAGTAAGGATCACTAATTAGGATAGCAAATAAGGATCACTAATTGTTAGAAAATCCTCCCCTAACAATTGCCCCCAAAATATAAGGAGTAAAATGTAAAATTAACGAGTTATGTTTTCTTGATCTTATCTGCAACAAACTCAACGGATTTATAGCCGTTAATATCGAACTATCCGTTGCATTATGACGTCACAGAAGTGACACCCCTGCATAATCATCATTATAAATAGGAGATATGGATATGATCGTATGCATTTAAATTCCAAAGCTACTCCCTTTATAACCGCATTCAGAAGATCAAACAGGTATTCTTCCCTTCATCTTCTCTCTTTGCTTGCTCTGTTTTTCTTTCCTTTCAATTATTCTACCAAAATGTTGCTCCGAAACTCCCCTTCCAAGGATCACACGAAGAACAGCCCGCTAAAAAGCCAAGGAATCATTGAAGATTCCATTAAAGAACGATGTTGCTTCTCCGATCCACAAATCGATAGGATCCGCTACTGCTTCCCGGCGAACACGGTGTTCAAATCCTTTGATCCCAACACCCTCAGCGATCACATTTCTGATAACTGGGTTGCGTTTCCTGTTACCCCGTTCACCATAGGTGTTAGGGCTGGATTTTTATTATACGTGATCCTTATAAGTGATCCTAACCAGTGATCCTTGTTCCTTTGGCAGACAGTGATCCTCAGGAGGACTTCAGGATCAGGATCATGGGACATTATAGTGATCCTTATACTAACGGCTACTTCCGCTCAATACAATATTGTTTTGCAGGAACATCTAGCAGGATATGCTCTAGACATCATGATCCAGGGACGCGTCTTCATAAATATGGCAAGAGCTTAATCGAAGAAAGACGTTGCACAGGATATGGAAACTAGGCTTGATTTATGGGCGGCTATTTAGGCTAGATTGTATCTCATTTCTAAAGGGGTAATGAGCTGAATAATAGTTTAGCTACCTAAAATAGATCACCTACACATGTATAAATACCACTCTTCCTCATTCGGAAGGACACACGACATACAAGGCAACTCTCACACACTTAGACACCAAAAGCAATAGTGATCCTTGTACTCAGCTCATTATCATCCAAAGTTGTAATCATATTTTTGTTATATTGAAGTTGGTGATCGGTAGTTGCCATCACCCGAGGTTTTTTATGCCGGAGATCATTCATTGATCAAGGGCTTTTTCCTCGTATAAATCATTGTGTCTTTGCATCTTTATCACAGAAGTGATCCTTTACTTTCATAACAAACCAAGCATCATACCCCGTTTACATAGAGTTTGGTTGCATTATCCTTTGTGTGATTTTTGACCAAAACAGTTTGGCGCCCACCGTGGGGCAATTGGTGCTTCATTCATAAGAAAATCTTTTGTTCGAAATCATTTCAAAGAGTTACATGGCTTCATCATTGAAGAACACGTCCACGGCGATGTCTGCAGTCACCTCATCACAGATCACCTTGCCTCCTCCACCGGCAGGATCTCAGAAAAATACTGAGAAGAGATCAACTCCCACTTTCTCTAAACCTCTATCTTCTTCTGCTATGAATTCTTCTATTCCCAGTACTAGTGATGTATTTGCTTTAATTTTGCAGATGAAGGATCGTATGCAGCGGCAAGATGAAACTAACGAAAGGATCCTCAGGGAAATTGGAGATCTCAAAAGACAAAAGAAAGCGGCAGAGGATCATTCTCCACTGATGCCCAAATCCTTGAGCTTTGACACTCCAATGATCACTTCCCAGCCATCAGGGATCCCGGACGTGCAAATTATAGGGGAGTCAAGAGGATCACATCTCAACTCGGCAGCAATGACTCAGACATCAGGCTCACATTTTCAGCCTGTAGGATCCTATCCTCAGTACATGGGATCCTTCAGGAATTCGGGAGCCTATCCGGAGACACAGCAGTTTCAAGGATCCTACGTTATTCCAGGATCATTCCAGGGCCAAGGTGTGACAACTCGATCTTTCGACTTTAAATGCACGTTGACTTTGACCATTGACTTTGGCTGCTTGACTTGTTGACCTGTAACTGTACATTTTATGTTTAATAAAACGTGATACGATTGTGCACTTATGTGATTTGTTGTTGTTGTATTTATATATAACATGGGTTGATATAAAACGCTTAGACTTATTCACCATCAAACCAACTCGACGAATCAGGGTTGTGGTGCGCCAATAATGACTCGACGAAACACAAGTGTGTTTCGCCAAACCTAACCTTGACGAAATAGATTAGATTCGCTGGCCCATCTGATTCGCCAAGCCCAACATAGGCCCAACCCTTGTACATGATTATATTAATTTAGGAGGTGCACATAAATCGGTTACAAAAGAAAACTCTCAAACCCTAGAGCCTCCTCACCCATTCGACGGCAACTTTGTGACTGCGAAACCCTCAAGAACCATCGTGGTTAGTGTCTATTATAATTATCCGATGATTATGTGTTAGAACGATTATTTGAATAATATTCCTGCATGTCGGCTACTGTGTTTTCTGTTGGTCCAATGACATCTCGTAATTTTCATTGATATTAGTTGTCGATGATATGATTTTTTATGTAATTGATTTAATTGATTGTATGGTAGGAATCTTAGTAACCTGATAATGTAATTGATATTGTTTATTGCATGTCATAAGTTGGTCCAATGACCCCTTGAAGTGTGTAACGAATTGTCAGCCATATTTATTAATAAGAATTTTATCCATTGTCACATGATTGAGATTAGATCTGATGAATTTAGTATTGGCGGCTAGTGCACATGATCACTTCATCATAAGTGACTAAGGGTTAGAATGCACATGTCATGTTAGAGTAGGTGGTCATTGATTATGTGAATTGATTTGGCTTAATGGATGTTACATGTGGAAAATGACGGCTATCGACAATCTATGAGTCATGCGTGTGATGTTTTAATTGGTGGGTTAGGGTGGCTAGTCAAGGGCAATTGGCTGTGGGCTTGGCCCACTAATACTAGAGAACCGAAATGGTTGTGGGTGGCAGCCAATCCTTCTTGTAACCAACCCAACCCTTTTGATTAATGTTGGTAAACGGCTAACCTATTTTAATTGGTGGGGTGGGCGGCCAACCAAAGATAATTGGTTATGGGTTTGGTCCAATAGTGCTAGAGAAACAAATGATTTGAATATAGAAAATACAATTTTTAAAACAAAACAATGAGAGGTCCAATGAGGTGTTGATAAAAGAATCATGTTGTCGGCCATTGTTCTTATAGTTGCATGTGATTGTCACTAGTCATGTGCTTGTTATATGTGCTATCCCTTGTGAAATGAATCCATTTAGACCAATGAAAAGAAAACAATCACCACTTCATTATTTGCATAGCATGTGTCTTCTGAATGTTATTAATTGCCTAACATGTGAACTACTGACAATGTGAATCCTTTTAATATTGTGTATGAAGATTGTTAGGGTTCGGAATTAACTGTTGGAGATGGAAACACCCACCAGACGAAAACATAGAGGGCAAGTGATTTCGTCGCTTGGTGATTTCGCCGCCAGAGGTGTTTTCATCCCAAGTGATTTCCGTTGATTTCATGGACGCATTAACTCCGTTAATGATTGGCTTGTTAGTTTGCTATATCAGTTAAGTTCGTTAAAGTTGTTATACAAGTCAACTACGTTAAGTATGTTAACTAGGGCATGTTAACTGTGCTATGCATGCCAACTATGTTAAGTATGTTAAGGGGGTTAACTCGGTCAAGCATGTTAATTTTGATTAATTCAGTTAAGTTCACAATGTTTGCAAATTGATAATTCATATTTGTAGATTTACAGTTCATGTCAGATTTGACTGAGAATAACTGTTTACGTGTTACTTTATGTTAACTATCCAGTACGCTTAGTGACTTGGATTGCATGTTAAACTTTACCAAGATGTACTGATTGTGTATACGTGCACACTATAGGACTTGACAGATTATTTGTGAGCATTTAACCTAGCATACCGAGCAAACCAAGGTGAGTTCACACAGCCAAGGCATGGGTTCCCAGGGTGGGAATGGGTTGGATGATTGTTTGTGCATGTTTAAATGATACTTGTCGAACTGCCTTCGCACACACCCTGGTTGGTAAAGACTATGGTCGCGAACGAACTACTCAACTGCCTTCGCACACACCCTGGTCGGTAAAGACTATGGTCGCGAACGAACTGATCAATTGCCTTCGCACACACCCTGGTCGGTAAAGACTACGGTCGCGAACTAATGAACCTAATCTTCGCACACATGCCTGTGAGGCCGCGATGGAACTGATACGATATGAGACCTAATTGAACGAACGCATTATTACCCAAACTAAACTATTAACTGTGAACTCGCTCAACTAGTTTGTTGATCATTCTGTTACATGCCTTGCAGATCGTTAGGTACTTGGAGCTTGCACTGGAGAAGCGGGTCGTTGTGGACAAGGATCGTGGCTTTTCTGTTGAACTATTATGACACTTAAAAATTGTTAACTACTACTGGATTATTTACTATGCTTCCGCTACATTTTGAAACTATGGTTTTGTTTGAACACCTTTCGTGTTGAATGGATGGTTTACTTTTATTTTACTTGATATTAATTGCATGTTCAATATGATTGGTGGCTTGATCCTGGTCAGTCACGCTCCCAAGCGGTGATACTCCGCGTGTGGATTTTGGGGGTGTGACAGATTGGTATCAGAGCCATTGGTTATAGAGAACTTGGTTTTAATATGGAAAAACGTTTTTATTAAAACCAGACTATAACCAGAACAGTGCTCTCAACGATCCACAACGACGCTTCGCTCCACGTGCAAGACTCAACTTCCTAGGTAATAAGGTTTATGTTTATTGCCTACATGCTAGAATTTGCATAGAACTTTGCTCGTAGTATGCTTACATTACTTTGCTCACAACTTGTCATTGCATGAGAATACTTATGTGCTTACACTCTTCTGTCATCGCACTATTCGTGAACCATTCTTACTTATGCTACCTTTACTGTTCGATCATGTCTGGACGTGTTGACATGACTCAAGCCCAGTTGACGGCTCTCATTAACGAACAAGTTGCTGCGGCACTTGCAGCCGCACAAGCAGGAGGTATAACCTGCTATTCCAGACCTATTCTAGGATGTTAGATCCTACTCTCGTGACCCAACTCTCGCGCTTAACCTTGACCTATCTTTTTCGCGCAACGGGTCAGAACGCATAGCAACATGCCTGCACATTCAAGAACTTCATGGACTGTCGTCCAAACACATTCAGTGGCCCAGAAGGAGCAGTTGGACTACTCCATTGGTTTGGGAAGCTCGAGTCGGTATTCGAGATGTGTGAATGCCCTGAGGCTCGCAGGGTCAAGTACGCCACTGGTACTTTGGAAGAAATCGCGCTAATCTGGTGGAACGTGCAAGTACGGATACTAGGGTTGGCAACTGCTAACGCCACCTCATGAAACGAATTCAAAGAACGCATTAAAAGGGAATATTGCACTCGTGAAGACATTCACAAGCTGGAAGATGAACTGTATCACCTGAAAATGGTTGGGTCAGAGATCGAGGCCTATACTAAACGGTCAAATGAGCTGGCCGTGCTGTGTCCAACTATGGTGGACCCTCCATACAAGCGTATTGAGTTGTATCTCAAAGGTTTGGCACCAGAAATACAGAGCCACGTTACCTCGGCTAACCTCAACAACATCCAGGAAATCCAGCGTCTCGCGCATCGCATCACCGATCAGGCAGTGGATCAGAATAAACTGCCTAAGCGCGTCAGCGCTACTGCTACAGTCACTCCTTCAGCTACTCCCGCTACTCCTAGTGACAACAAGCGGAAATGGGATGGGTATTCCAGCAAGGGTTCAGCTACCGTTCGGTCTCAAGCACAACAGCAGCACAAGAATAGTGATCGCCAGAGTATAGCAGAAGCTAAGGATTCTTGAGCCCGCGGCTTGCAAATCGGAATCGCCAGCAGCAACAGCAAGTAGAAATCCTATGCAAAGAAAAGATTGTTCGCATTCCTCGTTCGGGTCAAGAACCTCTCGAAGTTCAAGACGACAAGAGTGGTGCTGTGGTTGGCATCACCTCTTTCTTGAAGGCTCAGAAATGTTTACGGAAGGGCCACACCGCAATTTTGGTTCTCGTTACTGACACATCAGCGAAAGAAAAGAAGTTGGAAGACCATTCAGATGTACGCGACTTTCCTCAGGTGTCTCGCAAGGATTTACCTGGACGAATTTCAAATCGAGCTCGCTCCAGGAGCAGCACCCATAGCTCGAGCACCGTATCGCTTAGCTCCACCAGAATCGGAAGGACTATCGACGCAGCTACCAGGGATTTTGGATAAGGGATTTATCCAACCTATCTCTTTGCCTTGGGGAGCTACAAGATCTATTAGATACCAATTATCGGTGAAAAAGAAGGATGGCACCTTCAGGATGTGGAATTGATTACCGTGAACTGAACAAGGACAAAGTGAAGAACCGTTATCCTCTTTCACGCATTGACGACTTATTCGACCAGTTGCAAGGGTCGTGTTACTATTCCAAGAATGATTTAAGGTCAGGGTATCATCAGCTGAGAGTCTGGGATGAGGACGTCTCCAAAACCGCTTTCAGAACTCGCTACGGTCATTACGAGTTTCTTGTCATGCCATTCGGGCTTACGAACGCGCCTGCAGTCTTCATGGATCTTATGAACAGGGTGTGCAAACCTTATCTTGATAAGTTTGTTATCGTTTTCATCGACGACATTTTGATTTACTCCAAGAGTCAGGAGGAGCACGAGCAGCACTTACGTCTGATCTTGGAACTTCTTCGAAAAGAGCAACTGTACGCAAAGTTTTCAAAATGCGACTTCTGGCTTCGTGAAGTCCACTTCTTAGGCCATGTGGTGAACAAGGATGGGATTCATGTCGATCCATCCAAGGTTGATTCGATCAGAAACTGGCCAGCACCGCGTACACCGACTGAAATACGCCAATTCTTGGGTTTGGCGGGTTACTACAGGCGATTTATTAAAGACTTCTCAAGGATCGCGCAACCACTTACTATGCTAACACAGAAAGGTGTCGTTTACAGGTGGGGTAATACGCAAGAGACCGCTTTTCAGTATCTAAAGGATAGGCTCTGCAGCGCACCTATTCTTTCATTGCCAGAGGGCACAGATGACTTCGTAGTATATTGTGATGCATCCATTCAGGGTCTTGGATGTGTGTTGATGCAACGTGATAAAGTGATAGCCTACGCTTCTCGACAACTCAAGGTTCATGAACGGAACTACACGACGCACGATTTAGAGCTGGGAGCTGTTGTTTTCGCGCTTAAGATATGGCGACACTACCTGTACGGTACCAGGTGCACGATTTACATCGATCACAGGAGTCTCGAGCATATTCTTAAGCAAAAGGATTTGAATATGCGTCAACGGAGATGGGCTGAACTTCTAAACGACTATGAATGCGCCATCAAGTATCATCCAGGCAAGGCCAATGTTGTGGCTGATGCCCTCAGTCGGAAAGACACTCTACCTAAGCGCGTGCGAGCGCTACAGCTTACGATTCAGTCTAGCCTTCCTGCACAGATACGAGCTGCTCAGATGGAAGCTCTGAAACCCGAAAACATCACAGCTGAAGCCTTACGCGGTTCAAGGCAACAAATGGAACAAAAGGAAGACGGCGCCTACTATGTAACGGGGCGTATTTGGGTCCCACTTTATGGCGGTCTACGCGAACTTGTGATGGATGAAGCGCACAAGTCTCGCTATTCGGTACATCCAGGGTCGGATAAAATGTACCACGACATCAGTACTACTTATTGGTGGCCTAGTATGAAGGCTCACATCGCTACGTACGTTGGAAAATGCTTAACCTGTGCGAGAGTCAAGATTGAATATCAGAAACCAGCTGGTCTACTTCAGCAGCCCAAGATACCGCAGTGGAAATGGGAAGAAATTTCCATGGATTTCGTTACGGGTTTACCTAGATCCCAGCGTGGGAATGACACTATTTGGGTGATCGTTGATCGACTCACAAAGTCTGCTCACTTCTTGGCTATCAAAGAAACGGATAAGTTTTCTACCTTAGCAGACATTTACTTGAAAGAAGTTGTTTCGAGGCACGGGGTGCCCACCTCTATTATTTCGGATCGCGATGCACGATTCACGTCAGAGCTTTGGCAAGCGATGCACAAATCCTTCGGCTCACGATTAGACATGAGCACAGCATATCATCCTCAGACGGATGGGCAGTCTGAGCGCACGATTCAAACCCTAGAAGACATGCTTCGAGCGTGCGTTATCGATTTCGGCAACGGCTGGGAAAAGCACCTCCCTTTAGTGGAGTTTTCATATAATAACAGTTACCACACCAGCATTCAAGCCGCTCCATTTGAGGCATTGTACGGACGTAAATGCCGGTCACCTCTCTGTTGGGCAGAGGTGGGGGATAGTCAAATTACGGGTCCAGAGATTGTAGTGGACGCCACAAAAAAAGATTGCACAGATACGACAACGCATGGCGGCAGCACGCGACCGTCAGAAAGCCTACGCGGACAAGCGTAGAAAGCCATTGGAATTTGAGGTCGGGGACCGGGTTTTACTTAAAGTCTCACCCTGGAAGGGTGTGGTTCGATTTGGTAAACGAGGCAAACTGAATCCGCGGTACGTCGGACCATTCGAAATCTTAGAAAAAAAATAGGCCCTGTAGCCTACAGACTGAACCTACCAGCTGAACTCGGTGCAGTTCACAATGTATTTCACGTGTCGAATCTGAAGAAATGTCTATCAGATGAGACCCTCATAGTTCCTTTTAAGGAACTCACTATCGACGAGCGGTTGCAGTTCGTCGAGGAGCCAGTTGAAATCACGGACCGGGATGTTAAGGTCCTCAAACACAAGAGAATCCCTCTTGTTCGAGTTCGTTGGAACTCCCGACGTGGCCCAGAGTACACCTGGGAACGCGAAGACCGGATGACAGAAAAGTACCCCCAGTTATTCGAAACCAATGCAACCACTACTGAGGCTGAAGCTACTACTACTGAATTTCGGGACGAAATTCCAAATCAACGGGGGGATGATGTGACACCCCAGGAAAACCAGTGAACAATACAGCTTACCTAGCTTCCTCAGTGAGTGCGTACCAAATTTCGGGACGAAATTTCTTTCAAGTTGGGGATAATGTGACAACTCGATCTTTCGACTTTAAATGCACGTTGACTTTGACCATTGACTTTGGCTGCTTGACTTGTTGACCTGTAACTGTACATTTTATGTTTAATAAAACGTGATACGATTGTGCACTTATGTGATTTGTTGTTGTTGTATTTATATATAACATGGGTTGATATAAAACGCTTAGACTTATTCACCATCAAACCAACTCGACGAATCAGGGTTGTGGTGCGCCAATAATGACTCGACGAAACACAAGTGTGTTTCGCCAAACCTAACCTTGACGAAATAGATTAGATTCGCTGGCCCATCTGATTCGCCAAGCCCAACATAGGCCCAACCCTTGTACATGATTATATTAATTTAGGAGGTGCACATAAATCGGTTACAAAAGAAAACTCTCAAACCCTAGAGCCTCCTCACCCATTCGACGGCAACTTTGTGACTGCGAAACCCTCAAGAACCATCGTGGTTAGTGTCTATTATAATTATCCGATGATTATGTGTTAGAACGATTATTTGAATAATATTCCTGCATGTCGGCTACTGTGTTTTCTGTTGGTCCAATGACATCTCGTAATTTTCATTGATATTAGTTGTCGATGATATGATTTTTTATGTAATTGATTTAATTGATTGTATGGTAGGAATCTTAGTAACCTGATAATGTAATTGATATTGTTTACTGCATGTCATAAGTTGGTCCAATGACCCCTTGAAGTGTGTAACGAATTGTCAGCCATATTTATTAATAAGAATTTTATCCATTGTCACATGATTGAGATTAGATCTGATGAATTTAGTATTGGCGGCTAGTGCACATGATCACTTCATCATAAGTGACTAAGGGTTAGAATGCACATGTCATGTTAGAGTAGGTGGTCATTGATTATGTGAATTGATTTGGCTTAATGGATGTTACATGTGGAAAATGACGGCTATCGACAATCTATGAGTCATGCGTGTGATGTTTTAATTGGTGGGTTAGGGTGGCTAGTCAAGGGCAATTGGCTGTGGGCTTGGCCCACTAATACTAGAGAACCGAAATGGTTGTGGGTGGCAGCCAATCCTTCTTGTAACCAAACCAACCCTTTTGATTAATGTTGGTAAACGGCTAACCTATTTTAATTGGTGGGGTGGGCGGCCAACCAAAGATAATTGGTTATGGGTTTGGTCCAATAGTGCTAGAGAAACAAATGATTTGAATATAGAAAATACAATTTTTAAAACAAAACAATGAGAGGTCCAATGAGGTGTTGATAAAAGAATCATGTTGTCGGCCATTGTTCTTATAGTTGCATGTGATTGTCACTAGTCATGTGCTTGTTATATGTGCTATCCCTTGTGAAATGAATCCATTTAGACCAATGAAAAGAAAACAATCACCACTTCATTATTTGCATAGCATGTGTCTTCTGAATGTTATTAATTGCCTAACATGTGAACTACTGACAATGTGAATCCTTTTAATATTGTGTATGAAGATTGTTAGGGTTCGGAATTAACTGTTGGAGATGGAAACACCCACCAGACGAAAACATAGAGGGCAAGTGATTTCGTCGCTTGGTGATTTCGCCGCCAGAGGTGTTTTCATCCCAAGTGATTTCCGTTGATTTCATGGACGCATTAACTCCGTTAATGATTGGCTTGTTAGTTTGCTATATCAGTTAAGTTCGTTAAAGTTGTTATACAAGTCAACTACGTTAAGTATGTTAACTAGGGCATGTTAACTGTGCTATGCATGCCAACTATGTTAAGTATGTTAAGGGGGTTAACTCGGTCAAGCATGTTAATTTTGATTAATTCAGTTAAGTTCACAATGTTTGCAAATTGATAATTCATATTTGTAGATTTACAGTTCATGTCAGATTTGACTGAGAATAACTGTTTACGTGTTACTTTATGTTAACTATCCAGTACGCTTAGTGACTTGGATTGCATGTTAAACTTTACCAAGATGTACTGATTGTGTATACATGCACACTATAGGACTTGACAGATTATTTGTGAGCATTTAACCTAGCATACCGAGCAAACCAAGGTGAGTTCACACAGCCAAGGCATGGGTTCCCAGGGTGGGAATGGGTTGGATGATTGTTTGTGCATGTTTAAATGATACTTGTCGAACTGCCTTCGCACACACCCTGGTTGGTAAAGACTATGGTCGCGAACGAACTACTCAACTGCCTTCGCACACACCCTGGTCGGTAAAGACTATGGTCGCGAACGAACTGATCAATTGCCTTCGCACACACCCTGGTCGGTAAAGACTACGGTCGCGAACTAATGAACCTAATCTTCGCACACATGCCTGTGAGGCCGCGATGGAACTGATACGATATGAGACCTAATTGAACGAACGCATTATTACCCAAACTAAACTATTAACTGTGAACTCGCTCAACTAGTTTGTTGATCATTCTGTTACATGCCTTGCAGATCGTTAGGTACTTGGAGCTTGCACTGGAGAAGCGGGTCGTTGTGGACAAGGATCGTGGCTTTTCTGTTGAACTATTATGACACTTAAAAATTGTTAACTACTACTGGATTATTTACTATGCTTCCGCTACATTTTGAAACTATGGTTTTGTTTGAACACCTTTCGTGTTGAATGGATGGTTTACTTTTATTTTACTTGATATTAATTGCATGTTCAATATGATTGGTGGCTTGATCCTGGTCAGTCACGCTCCCAAGCGGTGATACTCCGCGTGTGGATTTTGGGGGTGTGACACAAGGATCCTCCTTTGTTCCAGGATCATCCCAGGTTCAAGGATCCTCCTTTGTTCCAGGATCATCCCAGGTTCAAGGATCCTCCTTCGTTCCAGGATCATCCCAGATACCAGGATCCTTACAGATGCCAGGATCCCTAAAAAGTTTGCAAACAGGAAGTCTAGATGTCCATCAAGGGGACTTCATTCCAATGCAGACCATTGCTTCCACTGGTCCCTCCGTTGTTCCAGAATCCCAGCAATATGGATTCCCTAACTTGAACCCAATGGGAGGTAACACTTTAAATAATTATCCTACCACTAACCTTGGATTCATGCAGGATACAGGTACCAATCATGCTATGGCCAGGGAATTACAGAAACTAAAGGACATGATCTCAAGTGTTCCAGGGGTAGTCAAGCCTATCCCAGAGATTGCAGATGGAAGCCACAAGGTATCTCGCTTTGCACCACCAATTTGTGATGCAGAGGTACCCAAAAGGTTCCATATCCCTACCATGAAGCTGTATGATGGCACAACGGATCCAGAGGAGCATATAGCACAATACAGGGAAAGGATGGAAATCAATCCTATCCCAGAAAAGTTGAAGGAAGCATGCCTATGTAAAGGATTTGGATCCACTCTAACTGGATCAGCTCTTAAGTGGCTGCTAAGTCTTCCCCCCTACTCTATTACTTCATTTGCTAATTTAGTTAATTTATTCAATAACCAATTCTCTTGTAGTAGAAAATTTGAAAAATTAACTAGCGATTTGTACAGGATAACTCAAAATCATAATGAATCATTAAGGGATTATATAACTAAATTTAGTAAAGAATCATTGGACATTCCCAACTTGGATATGGCTACGGCTGTTGAAGCCTTCAAAATGGGACTGCTTAAGGATTCATTATTCTATGATGATCTTGTTATGACACCATGCAGGAAATTAGATGAAGTAAGAACTCGAGCACTCAGGTTTATCCGGCTAGAGGATGACAAGAGGATCCAGGAGAGACAAGTGGGATCCTCAAAACCGGAGAAGCAAGGATCCTCCTTCAAGAGCAACAAATTCAAATCCTACCATAGGAATGAGAACAAGAATGTGCATGCTGTTGACCAGGAAGAGGATGATGAAGATTATCCT
Organism: Helianthus annuus; assembly: GCF_002127325.2. Taxonomy (NCBI): domain Eukaryota; kingdom Viridiplantae; phylum Streptophyta; class Magnoliopsida; order Asterales; family Asteraceae; genus Helianthus; species Helianthus annuus. The sequence goes on from NC_035448.2 coordinate 158,448,438, forward strand.
CCAATCTCAGAATATTGTTTCTCCGTTGATAATCATGAACTAATCCTTGCAATGCAGAATCTAGGTGAAAAAGCTAGATGGCCCAGGAAGAATGATAAACCATCCGGGACTAAAGATAAGTCCAAATGGTGTGCATACCATGAGGATTTCGGGCATCTAACTGAAGATTGCATAGCCTTAAGAAAAGAAATTGGATACCTGCTAAGCAAGGGGCATCTAAAAGAATTGTTGGGGAGAAAAAAGCAAAGGACCCAGGATCCTGAAAGGATCCCTGAAAAGGCTCCTGCACCTCCGGCAAACGCACAAGTGATTAACTTTATATCCGGAGGATCAGACATTTGTGGTACATCCTTTTAAGCGGCCAAAAGACATGCAAAAGAATCAAAAATGGATAATGGAGAAAGGCCTATTAGAACCTCAAGTGTCTTAGAAGGGAAGATGATAACATTTGATGAGGATGATCGCATTAACATTCAGGATCCTCACCATGATAGTTTAGTTATCACTCTCTTTATCTCTAACCATTTTGTCCGCAGGATCCTTATTGACGGAGGGAGCTCAGTGAACATTATCCAGCTTGATGTCCTGAAGAAGATGGGAATCCCAGAATCAGACATCACACCAAGATCCTCCGTGCTTGTAGGATTCTGTGGGGAAACGAAGAAAACTCTGGGGGACATCAAACTCCCAATCTACGTGGAAGGATTACATAATTACCAAAAATTTTGTGTTATTGACTGTTTATCTTGTTGCAACGTTATCCTTGGTAGGCCTTGGATACATGACATGAAAGCAGTTCCATCTACCTACCATCAATGTGTGAAGCTCCCTAGCCCATGGGGGATAATCAAGATCGACAGTGATCAGCAAGAGGCTAAGGATTGCTATACCTCATCCATGAAGCCAACCTCGAAGCCAAGGGAGCAATAGCAATTACAGTATCCTCCGAGGAATGTCTTGGAGGCAAGGGAACAAGATGTGGACGAAATCCTCTTGGATCCTAGTGATCCTGAATCAAAAATCTATATCGGATTAGGGATCCTTGGCAAGATGAAAGAAGACTTAATATCCTTCCTCAAAAGAAGAAAATCTACCTTTGCTTGGAAACATGAAGATATGACAGGTATATCTAAGGATATTATTACTCACAAACTTGGCATTGACAGGTCTATCAAACCAATCCATCAAAAAAGGAGGAAGTTTGCACCGGAAAGGAATGCCATTATCCAAGAAGAAGTAGAGAGACTACTTCGAGCAGGTATGATCAGAGAGGTAAAATATCCAAAATGGTTAGCCAATGTGGTCGTTGTCCAAAAGAAAAATGGAAAGTGGAGGGTATGTGTCGACTTCACTGATCTGAATAAGGCATGTCCCAAGGATCCTTTCCCATTACCCCACATTGACTCCATGGTGGATGCAACAGCGGGGCATGAACTGTTAACCTTTATGGATGCATCATCTGGGTTCCAACAAATCCAGATGGAACCATCTGACCAAGAGGATACAGCCTTTATGACCCCAACCGGTTTATATTGTTATATTGCCATGCCTTTTGGACTAAGAAATGCAGGTGCAACATATCAAAGGCTGGTAAATATGATGTTCAAAGATCAAATTGGAAAAACTATGGAGGTGTACATAGATGATATGGTGGTCAAGTCAAAGAAAGATGAGGATCACCTAAGGGACTTGGAAGAAGCATTCGATATCCTTGATAGTTACAACATGAAACTTAATCCTTCAAAATGCCATTTTGGTGTTAAGGCAGGAAAGTTCTTAGGATACATGGTAACCCAGAGGGGCATTGAAGCAAGCCCGGAACAAATCAAAGCATTAATAAATATCAAATCTCCTGCCAATGCCAAGGATGTTCAAAGACTGACAGGCAGGATAGCAGCTTTGAACAGGTTCATATCGAAATCCTCAGAAAAATGCAAAGAATTCTACGATATCCTAAGGAAGAATAAGAAGTTTGAATGGACTGAGAAGCATGAGAACGCTTTACAAGCCCTTAAAGAATATATGTCCTCAGCACCAGCATTAGCAAAACCGGAAAAAGGAGATGTATTATCCTTATACCTGGCGGTATCCTCAACCGCTGTAAGTGCTGTCCTCGTCAAGGATCACGAAGGTACACAATATCCTATCTACTATGTAAGTAAAAGTCTACTTGATGCCGAATCCAGGTACTCACACCTCGAAAAACTTATTCTTGCATTAATCATGGCATCCACTAAGTTAAGGCATTATTTTGAAACCCATACTATTGTTGTTAAAACTAATTTTCCAATTAAGAATGTCCTCAGGAAACCGGAGATGTCAGGGAGAATGGCTAAATGGGCAGTGAAGCTTAGTGCCCATGATATAAGATACGAACCAAGAACAGCCATTAAATCACAAGCCTTAGCCGACTTTGTGGCTGATTTCAGTAGTGATCTACAAAAAGAAGCAGAATTGGAGGTCCAGCAGCTGGATGAAACCAAGGATCCTTGGATACTACACACTGACGGATCCTCAAATGTCAAGGGCACAGGGCTCGGGATCCTACTAAAATCGCCACAGGGGGACATAATACCCCACTCCATAGCTTGTGAGTTCCAAGCAACTAACAATGAGGCTGAATATGAAGCCTTAATTGCTGGCTTACAGATTGCTAAGGATATGGGGGTAAAATATCTCGAAGTATATGTAGACTCATTATTAATCACCAATCACTTTAATGGATCCTATGCTGTTAAAGGAGAAAAACTAACCAAATATTTAGAGATAGTCAAAGAATTGGCACTCTCTTTTGTTTCTTTTAGCTTAACACAGGTACCAAGGGAGGATAACACGGAAGCTGATGCATTGGCCAACCTAGGATCATCCTTAAAAATTCCAGAAGACATAAGTATCCCTATCATCCATATCCTGGCTCCTGCTATTGAAAATCAAGTAGCCATGGAAATAGAAGAGGATACTGCAGTAATCCCTAGTGAAGAAGCTCAATCTTATTCAGGATCATGGATCCCACCAATCATGAAATACTTGCAAAACGGAGAGATCCCAATGGGAGAAAATCCTAGAGCTTTCAGGATCAAGGTATCTCAATTTACAATCTTAAATAATGTGCTATATAAACGATCCCTTGCAGGACCATATTTAAGATGTATTGAGGATCCTGAAATTGAAGAAGTGTTGAGAGACTTCCATGAAGGAGATTGTGGAAACCACACTGGGGGCAGGGCATTATTCTCAAGGATCCTTAGAACAGGATACTACTGGCCAACCATGAAAAGGGATGCTGTAGAGTATGCTAAGAGATGTGATCCTTGCCAAAGACATAGCAATATCCTTCACCAACCAGCTGAATTACTACACCCCATACCATCCTCTTGGCCATTCATGAGATGGGGAATGGATATAGTTGGCAAGCTCCCTAAAGCACCTGGTGGAAAAGTATTTATGCTTGCCATGACTGACTATTTTTCCAAGTGGATAGAAGCTGAAGCCTTCGCTCAAGTCAGAGAAAAGGAAGTCATATCCTTCATTAAAAGAAACATTATAACTAGATTTGGCATTCCCTCTGAAATTGTATGTGATAATGGCTCCCAATTCATTGGAAGCAGAACCACTAACTTTTGTGACAGTTGGGGAATCAAGATGATAACATCAACACCAGTTCATCCACAAGCCAATGGTCAAGCAGAATCATCCAACAAGATCATCATCAACAATCTAAAGAAGAAGCTAGGATCCAAGAAGGGGAAATGGGCAGAGGAGTTACCTTATGTGCTATGGGCTGATAGGACAACTCCCAAGAATGCCACTGGTCAAACACCTTTCTCTTTAGTATTTGGGGCAGAAGCAGTGATCCCAACAGAAATGGTGATCCCAACTGCTAGAACAAGTGCTCGTGATCCTGAAGAAAATGCTACAATCTTAGCTCAGGATTTGGATACTATTGAGGAAAACAGGGATCTAGCTAGGATAAGGATGGCAAGCTACCAACAAAGAATGGCTGGTGCCTACAACAAAAATGTCAGAATAAGGAAGTTCCAAGTCGGAGACATGGTGTTGAGAAAAGCATTTCAAAATACTATCAATCCTGCTGACGGGAAGTTAGCACCAAAATGGGAAGGCCCCTACTTGATTGAAGCTGAAGCAGGAAAGGGGGCATACAGGTTGCTAACCATGGAAGGAAACTTGTTACCAAGAGCCTGGAATGCTGTTCACTTAAAGAAATATTTCATGTGAACATGATCCTCCATGCACGTGATCCTTATATTGAAGTATCCTTAAAGGATCCCGGTGATATCAGTGATCCTTACTCTGGTAATATGCTTATCCTAGAAACTATTGCATTTTCTTACTTTTTACCTAAGGATAAGGATCATGTATCCTTCATCCTCTACTCACGAAACATTTGAGTTATGATAAATGTGACAACTCGAGTGTTTGACTTTCACTTTCGCATTTATTGCGCGTTGACTTTGACTTTGACTGTTTAGTTGTTGGATTGTGGACTTGAATTATACGAGTTGTGTGTTAATAGAATATATTGTCGTTCTGCCTATATGTTACTATTTGTGGTGATAGAAAATAATATTAGAATTGTTATTATTATAATATTAACTTTAAACCTAGCCCTCGAAGGATAACATGTAGTTCGAAGGACCACGAAGGATAACCTTCGACCCCGAAACATATCCTTCGACATTATTCGAGCACGAAACATATCCTTCGATATGTTTCGGTCCAGTCTTTCAAATGGGCCTTGGCCCACTGCCGATTTAATATAAGTTGGATTAGAAACTTTACGTAATAACATTTTTGATCGGCAAAACCCTAGAGCTTTCGGTTCCCTTGTGTGTGTGACGGCAATTACAAACACCCGGAGATTATTTGCTGAACAATTTCTTTTTTTTTTTGCTCTCAATTCCGGTTAGTATTCAAGGTGTATGTGATTATATGATTTACCGATTTACTTGTAATATGTGGATTGTATGATTTATCGGATACGTATACTAGTCGGATATATGTTAACCAAATTGTTCATATCGTGATCGGATAGTATGTATGCTTTGAAAGATATTAGGGTTGTATGTTTTTCGGTTGTGAATGATTGGTAGAATTTGGATGTTCCTCGGATTTGTATACGAATTGGATATGTATGTTAACCAGATTAATAATCGGCTGGATATTGTAATCGGACAAGTTTATGTAATCAAAACATATGTGTAAATCGGATGGTTTGAATAATCTTGTAGCTTGAATGATCTGGTTATTCAGATTAGGGTTCTTGATAAACATGGGAATTATGCTTGTTTGATCTGGTTGATGTTAACTGATTTGTGATATTAGTGTTAATTGATAATCACAGCAAAACTTGGAAACTTGTAACGTAACTGATATCCATCGAAAGATATCAGTTACTCGAAACATGGTAGTAACCGAAAGATACCGAAAGATACTAGATGTTCGAAACATAGTGTTGACCGAAGGATAGCAATGACCGAATGATAACATTAAGTTCGAAACATAACATTCTGTTCGAAAGATAGCTATGATACCTGTTAGTCGAAAGATCTCTAATGTGTCGAAAGATGACCATGAATCGAATGATAGCTGGTGTTCTACTGTGAAATAATACGTGTTGTGTCGATATGCAAACTGACTGTTATGTGAGCATTAAATTGCATGCGTATCGTTGTGAACATGAACTGATTTGTTATACGTGCATACGATAGGACGTGAATAAATTACTTGTGAGTGCATAACCTAGCATACCGAGCAAACCAAGGTGAGTTCACACAGCCAAGGCATGGGTTCCCAGGGTGGGAATGGGTTGGATGATTACTTGTGCATACTTTGATACTGTAACGAACGATTAAACTGTTGATGCTTACGAACTACTCAACTGCCTTCGCACCCACCCTGGTCGGTAAAGACTATGGTCGCGAACGAACTGATAAATTGCCTTCGCACACACCCTGGTCGGTAAGGACTATGGTCGCGAACTAACGAACATAATCTTCGCACACATGCCTGTGAGGCCGCGATGGAACTGATACGATACGAAACTTAATTGAACAAACGCATTATTACCCAAATTAAACTATTAACTGTGAACTCGCTCAACTAGTTTGTTGATTATCTGCTGCATGCCTTGCAGGACCTTAGGTACTTATGGAGCTTGCACTGGAGGAGCGGGACGTTGTGGGCAGTGGATTATGAACGCTATGTTTAAACATTTCGAATAATTGAACTTATGGTTTACTTGGGTTATTTACTTATGCTTCCGCTACTGATACTATGATTGTTTTGAAACATCAATTGTATTGAATGAGGTTTTACGAACTACTTTATTTATGTTATGCTATGTTCAATATGATTGATGGCTTGATCCTGGTCAGTCATGCTCCCAAGCGGCGGTGTTCCGCGTGGTGAATTTTGGGGGTGTGACAGATTGGTATCAGAGCCATTGGTTATAGAGAACTTGGTTTTAATATGGGAAAACGTTTTTATTAAAACCAGACTATAACCAGAACAGTGCTCTCAACGATCCACAACGACGCTTCGCTCCACGTGCAAGACTCAACATCCTAGGTAATAAGGTTTATGTTTATTACCTGCTTGCTAGAACTGCCTAGAAACTTGCTCGTAGTATGCTTACATTACTTTGCTCACTACTTGACATTGCATGAGAATACTTATGTGCTTACACTCTTCTGTCATCGCACTATTCGCGAACCTTTCTCACTTATGTTGCCTTTGATGTGAAGATCAATGGCCGCACGAATTACCATGACTCAAGCCCAGCTAGAGGCTCTCGTTGCTGCGGCAGTTGCAGCCGCACAAGCAGGTAGTATACCCTGCAGTATAGACACTAGGATCTTTAGATCCTACAATAATTCTCGTATTTAACCTTGTCCTATTCGTACACAATAGGTCAACCCGCTCAGCAACAACCCGCGTGTACCTTCAAGACTTTCATGGACTGTCGTCCTAGCTCGTTCAGTGGCACGGAGGGAGCAGTCGGACTCCTCCACTGGTTTGAAAAGATCGAGTCGGTTTTCGAAATGTGTGAATGCCCTGAGGCTCGCAGGGTGAAGTTCGCCACTGGCACACTTGAAGGGATTGCGCTCACTTGGTGGAACGCACAAGTGCAGATCTTAGGGTTGGCAGCTGCTAACGCCACACCCTGGAATGAATTCAAAGAACTGATCAAGAGGGAATACTGCACTAGAGAAGACATTCACAAGTTGGAGGACGAGTTGTATAACTTGAAAATGGTTGGTTCGGAAATCGAAGCTTACACCAAAAGATCGAATGAGTTGGCTGTGTTATGTCCAACTATGGTAGATCCTCCATACAAGCGAATTGAGTTGTATCTCAAAGGTTTGGCACCAGAAATACAGAGCCACGTTACGTCGGCTAACCTCAACAATATCCAGGAAATACAGCGTCTCGCTCACCGCATCACCGATCAGGCAGTGGATCAGAATAAACTGCCGAAGCGTGTCGGCGCTACTGCTACAGCTGTTACTACAGTCACTCCCACTGCTGCTACTTCTGCCACACCCAGCGAGAATAAAAGAAAGTGGGACGGGGATTCCAGCAGGGGATCAGCGTCTGTTCAGTCCCAAACTCAGCAACGTCGCACCAACGATTACCAGAGTCCGAGTCAGCAGTCATCGGGCAGTCAGGGACATAGTGGTTATAAGGGAAATCACCCGTGGTGTAACAGGTGCAACAAACACCACAGTGGAAGATGTCGCAGGAGTCAATGTCAAAGATGCCACAAGATGGGCCATGAGGCCAAAGATTGTAGAAGCGCGCGACCAGTGAATCAGAACCAGCAACTTCCACCGCCAGCTCCACAGAATCAGCAGCAGCAGCCACAGCGTGGAAACCGGGGGTGTTTCCAGTGTGGGGCTGAAGGTCACTACAAACGCGATTGTCCCCAGTTGAACCAGAATCGCAATAACAACAACAACCAGGGCAACGGGAATAACAACAATCAGGGTAATGGTAACAACAACAACGGGGGAAACAACAACGGCAATGAAGCTCGTGGTCGTGCTTTTGTGTTGGGTCGAGGAGATGCAGTGAATGATCCCAATGTGGTTATGGGTAAGTTTCTTCTCGACGATATTTATGTTACTGTCTTATTTGATTCGGGTGCTGATACAAGTTATATGTCCATGAAAATGAGTAACTTATTAAAACGTACACCAACACCTCTAGACACTAAACACGTCGTAGAACTAGCGAATGGTAAAAGTGTAGAAGCCGCTCATGTAGTCAAGGGTTGTAGCATTGTTCTAGCGGGTCAGACTTTCACGATTGATCTTATACCCATAGTCTTGGGTAGCTTCGACGTCGTCATCGGCATGGATTGGTTATCTCAACATCACGCAGAGATCTTATGCAAGGAAAAGGTTATTCGTATTCCTCGCTCCAGTCAAGAACCTCTCGAAGTTCAGGGCGACAAGAGTGGTGCTGTGGTTGGCATCATCTCTTACTTGAAGGCGCAGAAATGTTTACGAAAGGGGCATACTGCCATTCTGGCTCTCGTTACTGATGCATCAGCAAAGGAAAAGAAGCTGGAGGATATACCAGTTGTACGCGACTTCCCTCAGGTGTTTCCTGAAGATTTACCAGGCTTACCGCCTCATCGTCAAGTCGAGTTTCAGATTGAGTTAGCTCCTGGAGCAGCACCAATAGCCCGCGCACCGTATCGTTTAGCTCCAACCGAACTGGAAGAACTGTCGAAGCAGCTGCAAGAGCTCTTGGAAAAGGGCTTTATTCGTCCAAGCTCTTCGCCTTGGGGAGCTCCAGTGTTATTTGTGAAGAAGAAAGACGGTACGTTCAGGATGTGCATCGACTACCGTGAACTCAACAAGGTGACGGTGAAGAACCGTTACCCTCTTCCACGCATAGATGACTTATTCGACCAGTTGCAAGGGTCGTGTTACTATTCCAAGATCGATTTGAGGTCAGGGTATCATCAGCTGAGAGTCCGGGATGAGGACGTCTCCAAAACTGCTTTCAGAACTCGTTATGGTCACTACGAGTTTCTGGTCATGCCATTCGGGCTTACAAACGCACCTGCAGTCTTCATGGATCTCATGAACAGGGTGTGCAAACCCTATCTCGACAAGTTCGTCATCGTTTTCATCGACGACATTTTGATTTACTCCAAGAGTCAGGAGGAGCATGAGCAGCATCTACGTATTATCTTGGAACTTCTTCGAAAAGAGCAACTGTACGCAAAGTTTTCAAAATGCGACTTCTGGCTTCGTGAAGTCCACTTCTTAGGCCATGTGGTAAACAGGGATGGGATTCATGTCGATCCATCCAAGGTTGATTCGATCAGAAACTGGCCAGCACCACGTACACCGACAGAAATACGCCAATTCTTGGGTTTGGCAGGTTACTACAGGCGATTTATTAAAGACTTCTCCAAGATCGCGCAACCACTCACTATGCTTACACAGAAAGGTGTCGTTTACAGATGGGGTAATACACAGGAGACCGCTTTTCAGTACTTAAAGGATAGGCTTTGCAGCGCACCTATTCTTTCATTGCCAGAGGGCACGGATGACTTCGTGGTCTATTGTGACGCATCGATACAGGGGCTTGGTTGTGTATTGATGCAACGTGATAAAGTGATAGCCTACGCTTCTCGGCAACTCAAGGTTCATGAACGGAACTACACGACGCACGATTTAGAGCTGGGAGCTGTTGTTTTCGCGCTTAAGATATGGCGACACTACCTGTACGGTACCAGGTGCACGATTTACACCGATCACAGGAGTCTCGAGCATATCCTTAAGCAAAAAGATTTGAATATGCGTCAACGAAGATGGGTTGAACTACTGAACGACTACGAATGCGCCATCAAGTATCATCCAGGCAAGGCCAATGTTGTGGCTGATGCCCTTAGTCGGAAAGACACTCTACCTAAACGCGTGCGAGCGCTACAGCTTACTATTCAGTCCAGTCTTCCTGCACAGATACGAGCTGCTCAGATGGAAGCTCTGAAACCCGAAAACGTTAAAGCTGAAGCCTTACGCGGTTCAAGGCAACGCATGGAACAAAAGGAAGACGGTGCTTACTACGTAACGGGGCGTATTTGGGTCCCACTTTATGGCGGGTTACGCGAACTTGTAATGGATGAAGCTCACAAGTCTCGCTATTCGGTACATCCAGGGTCGGATAAAATGTACCACGACATCAGCACTACTTATTGGTGGCCTAGTATGAAGGCTCACATCGCTACTTACGTTGGAAAATGTTTGACCTGTGCGAGGGTCAAGGTCGAATATCAGAAGCCAGCTGGTCTACTTCAGCAGCCCAAGATACCGCAGTGGAAATGGGAAGAAATTTCCATGGATTTCGTTACGGGCTTGCCTAGATCCCAGCGTGGGAATGACACTATTTGGGTAATCGTTGATCGACTCACAAAGTCTGCTCACTTCTTGGCTATCAAGGAAACGGATAAGTTCTCCACCCTAGCAGATGTTTACCTTAAAGAAGTTGTTTCGAGGCACGGAGTGCCCACTTCTATTATTTCGGATCGCGATGCACGATTCACGTCAGAGCTTTGGCAAGCGATGCACAAATCCTTCGGCTCACGATTAGACATGAGCACAGCATATCATCCTCAGACGGATGGGCAGTCTGAGCGAACTATTCAAACTCTAGAAGACATGCTCCGAGCGTGTGTTATCGATTTCGGCAACGGCTGGGAAAAGCACCTCCCTTTGGTGGAGTTCTCGTACAATAACAGTTACCATACCAGCATTCAAGCCGCTCCATTCGAGGCATTGTACGGACGTAAATGCCGGTCACCTCTCTGTTGGGCAGAGGTGGGGGATAGTCAAATTACGGGTCCAGAGATTGTTGTGGACGCCACAGAAAAGATAGCACAGATACGGCAACGCATGGCGGCAGCACGCGACCGTCAGAAAGCCTACGCGGACAAGCGTAGAAAGCCATTGGAATTTGAGGTCGGGGACCGGGTTTTATTGAAAGTTTCACCCTGGAAGGGTGTGGTTCGTTTTGGTAAAAGAGGCAAACTGAATCCGCGGTACGTCGGACCGTTCGAAATCTTAGAAAAGATTGGCAAGGTAGCCTACAGATTAAACCTACCTCCTGAACTCGGTGCAGTTCACAATGTATTTCACGTGTCGAATCTGAAGAAGTGCCTGTCAGATGAGACCCTCATAGTTCCTTTTAAGGAACTCACTATCGACGAGCGGTTGCAGTTCGTCGAGGAACCAGTTGAAATCACGGACCGGGATGTTAAGGTCCTCAAACACAAGAGAATCCCTCTTGTGCGAGTTCGTTGGAACTCCCAGCGTGGCCCAGAGTATACATGGGAACGCGAAGACCAGATGAGAGAAAAGTATCCCCAGTTATTCGAAACCAATGCATCCACTTCTGAGGCTGAAGCTACTACTACTGAATTTCGGGACGAAATTCCAAACCAACGGGGGGATAATGTGACACCCCAGGAAAACCAGTGAACGACACCTAGCTTCCTCAGTAAGTGCGTACTAAATTTCGGGACGAAATTTCTTTTAAGTTGGGGATAATGTGACAACTCGAGTGTTTGACTTTCACTTTCGCATTTATTGCGCGTTGACTTTGACTTTGACTGTTTAGTTGTTGGATTGTGGACTTGAATTATACGAGTTGTGTGTTAATAGAATATATTGTCGTTCTGCCTATATGTTACTATTTGTGGTGATAGAAAATAATATTAGAATTGTTATTATTATAATATTAACTTTAAACCTAGCCCTCGAAGGATAACATGTAGTTCGAAGGACCACGAAGGATAACCTTCGACCCCGAAACATATCCTTCGACATTATTCGAGCACGAAACATATCCTTCGATATGTTTCGGTCCAGTCTTTCAAATGGGCCTTGGCCCACTGCCGATTTAATATAAGTTGGATTAGAAACTTTACGTAATAACATTTTTGATCGGCAAAACCCTAGAGCTTTCGGTTCCCTTGTGTGTGTGACGGCAATTACAAACACCCGGAGATTATTTGCTGAACAATTTCTTTTTTTTTTTGCTCTCAATTCCGGTTAGTATTCAAGGTGTATGTGATTATATGATTTACCGATTTACTTGTAATATGTGGATTGTATGATTTATCGGATACGTATACTAGTCGGATATATGTTAACCAAATTGTTCATATCGTGATCGGATAGTATGTATGCTTTGAAAGATATTAGGGTTGTATGTTTTTCGGTTGTGAATGATTGGTAGAATTTGGATGTTCCTCGGATTTGTATACGAATTGGATATGTATGTTAACCAGATTAATAATCGGCTGGATATTGTAATCGGACAAGTTTATGTAATCAAAACATATGTGTAAATCGGATGGTTTGAATAATCTTGTAGCTTGAATGATCTGGTTATTCAGATTAGGGTTCTTGATAAACATGGGAATTATGCTTGTTTGATCTGGTTGATGTTAACTGATTTGTGATATTAGTGTTAATTGATAATCACAGCAAAACTTGGAAACTTGTAACGTAACTGATATCCATCGAAAGATATCAGTTACTCGAAACATGGTAGTAACCGAAAGATACCGAAAGATACTAGATGTTCGAAACATAGTGTTGACCGAAGGATAGCAATGACCGAATGATAACATTAAGTTCGAAACATAACATTCTGTTCGAAAGATAGCTATGATACCTGTTAGTCGAAAGATCTCTAATGTGTCGAAAGATGACCATGAATCGAATGATAGCTGGTGTTCTACTGTGAAATAATACGTGTTGTGTCGATATGCAAACTGACTGTTATGTGAGCATTAAATTGCATGCGTATCGTTGTGAACATGAACTGATTTGTTATACGTGCATACGATAGGACGTGAATAAATTACTTGTGAGTGCATAACCTAGCATACCGAGCAAACCAAGGTGAGTTCACACAGCCAAGGCATGGGTTCCCAGGGTGGGAATGGGTTGGATGATTACTTGTGCATACTTTGATACTGTAACGAACGATTAAACTGTTGATGCTTACGAACTACTCAACTGCCTTCGCACCCACCCTGGTCGGTAAAGACTATGGTCGCAAACGAACTGATAAATTGCCTTCGCACACACCCTGGTCGGTAAGGACTATGGTCGCGAACTAACGAACATAATCTTCGCACACATGCCTGTGAGGCCGCGATGGAACTGATACGATACGAAACTTAATTGAACAAACGCATTATTACCCAAATTAAACTATTAACTGTGAACTCGCTCAACTAGTTTGTTGATTATCTGCTGCATGCCTTGCAGGACCTTAGGTACTTATGGAGCTTGCACTGGAGGAGCGGGACGTTGTGGGCAGTGGATTATGAACGCTATGTTTAAACATTTCGAATAATTGAACTTATGGTTTACTTGGGTTATTTACTTATGCTTCCGCTACTGATACTATGATTGTTTTGAAACATCAATTGTATTGAATGAGGTTTTACGAACTACTTTATTTATGTTATGCTATGTTCAATATGATTGATGGCTTGATCCTGGTCAGTCATGCTCCCAAGCGGCGGTGTTCCGCGTGGTGAATTTTGGGGGTGTGACAATAAGTTCAGGTATCTTCAGCATATCGTCAAAGATCTTCAAAAGCACCGCAGATCCTTGGGTCCAACCCCAGTTATCCTTGGGATTATCCCCAGTTTCCGCCAGCAGCGCACGATGATCCTGGTATAGTTCACGTCTTTGGGACCAGTACCCACTTTCGGGGCTGACAACCTCATTGTACTGGCTATATTTAGGATCCTCCGTATAATGGTAGACGTACCATACATCCGTTCCTAAGGTTTCTAACGTTTTCACGTTAGCTAAGGTTTTGACATTTTCATGTCACTAAGTTTGGATAGTCGCCAGAAAGGGCCATACTCCAGTTTACATACGATCCTTTGGGCTTGTCCCCAGTTATCCTTTGGGCTTGTCCCCAGTTATCCTTTGGGCTTGTCCCCAGTGATCCTCTGGGATCATTCTCAGTTATCCTTTGGGCATGACCCCAGTTACTAATTTACTTCTTACATTGGCTTAGTCCCAAGTTGTGCTTCGTTTTTCAGGTTTGTCAAAGGTAAAACACATAAGGATCCTTAATCCTTATTATCCATCAAAGTCTTATCCACGATTGTCTCGATTGAAGGTTAGGATCCTGACTTGGATCCTCAGGTATGATCCTTGACTATTTTGATTATATTCATTATCCTAACCGACCCTTATACTTTGACAACCAAACCTATGATCCTTGAACTAAAAAACTTTGAATATTTTCAATATCAGGATATTTGATCTAGGATCATATCCTAATTTTATTAAATATATTTTCAACTCTTGCAAATATATTACAAAGACAACTAAGAAACAAGAAGATAAGGATAACAACACGAGATAAGCCAGAAAAGTTAAGTTATATTATTAAACAAAAGGATCATTAACCCTTTCAAAAAGTTGTCAAAATTGCCAACCCACATTTCTACCAGCAAAACGTGGCCCGTCCACATGGGTTGGCAAAGGGTGTCCATTGTCTATGCGGTCTTAGCTTTGTGCAGGAAAATTAAAGCGGCAGGATCACAAAGGCTTCATCCCCCAAACAGAGGATCCCTCCACCTTTTGCAATCCTACCTATTGTTCAAAGGATCCAGGATCCTTAACCCTAAGAAACTATTGTTCGAAGATTACAGACCATAATTGTTTCAAACACCACCAACTACTATCAAAATTTAAAAAATTGGGCTCCGGCTATGTCTAGAAGTTTCCATCATTGCCCAATCTTGCAGCTCAGACCTTCGCTGCACCATCACCACCAGCTCCACTTGCCTCCCCCTGATCCTTACCGGCATCTCCACCTTCAAGCATAGGGATATCCTCAACATCATCGTCATCCTCCAACTCTGCTAGCCTTGCCTTCCAGCCCTCAATGTCCCATGTGCTCTTATCAAAGGAAGGATCCTGAGCCTCCATGGCCATCTGCAGTTGTATCTTGTACATAGCTATCGCAGCAGAGACTTTAGCGTCCTGAGTAATGTCATGCTTCTCATAATCGAACTTGATCAATGCTTTGACAGCCTCATCCTTAACAGCCCGGATCTCCTTCTCAAGATCAGTGATCTTGAGATCCTTCAGCACACCCATTTGATGAAGGTCGGCAATCTGGCGATCCTGATCTTCAACGTGGCTAACATAAGATTCTATTTCAGTAAGTTTCTGCAAAAACAACAGGATATAACGTCAGACACGGGTGATCCTCAAAAACCATCAGGATAACCAACAGGGGCAGTGATCCTGACCTCGTTGACAGAATCAAGAAATTGCTGACGGAGGAGGGGAAATCCTTGAAGATCCTCAGAAACTTTCCTCTTCTTTCCCTTACCCCTAATGGGTAATTTAGGGGCTGAAGCAGAAGGACTAGCAACCGAAGTCTTCTTCTTCGAAGACGTGACCTTGGCAAGATCATCAATCCCGAACAAGGAGGCAGATTTGGCAGACTTAGCGGATTTCCCAGCACCTACACGATCAAAACAAGATAAGTCTCCTAACTAATTTAATATTTTTTACCTAAAACTTACTTTTTGGTAAGGATACTTACTTGACATTGTGGCAGATGCGGAAGATACTTCTTGTGAATCTCGGATGGTGACTTGAAAACTTCTGACCTCAGGATTAAGCCTTTTAAAAGCTAAAACTCTTTCTCTTGCAGCAGGGGTTAACTTGAGATGAGCGATGGAAATAGCTGCAAAAGGAAAAGAGATATTAGTGATCTTCATCAAATGAGACAGGATTGATAGTGATCCTTCGAGGATCCTCTACCCTACCATGAGTAGCCCACTCCTTGGGCAGATCATTCCCATTAGGGAGGGAATCCCTTCTCACGAAGAAGAAACGACGCTTCCAATTTGTGTCATTTTTGGTAACTTTCAAAACAGGATGATCCTCCCCGGCCTTCCGTTTCAACAAATATCGATGAGAACCAAACGTGGTAAGATCATAAAGTGCGGCCAGCTCTGTCATCCCTAAATCAATCCCCTCCTGCTCGATGATCCTCTCGAAGGTATACAAGACCCTCCAGATCATCGGCATAGCTTGGATATAAGATATACCGGTCAGAGAAAAGAAAGATTGGGTGAAGGCCGGAAAAGGATACGAATATCCTATGATAAATGGAGTTGCAGGAAAGATCACCCAGGTATCTGAAGTAAAATCACTCAAGGCAGTGGATGTGAAGGATTTGAAAACGGCATCCGCCTGAAAGCAATGACGAATCCTATCTACATGAGCATCGGTAAAGCAACATCTCTCCGTAGGAGAATCCTTAATGATCCCTTGGCTTTTCAGGGGACTATCCTTCTTGGAATCCTTGTGTGGAGAATTCCGGAGCAACATGTTTGTGACGGAACAGAAACAGAGACGGAGTAGAAAAAACAGAGCAAAGAGAAGAAAGAAGAGAAAGAGAGAAGAAGAAGATACCTGATCAGTCTTCGGTAGCGATTATAAAGGGAAGATATCTCGAATTTAAATGCAGAAGGATCCTAACCCTATCTCCTATTTATAATGATGATTTGCAGGGATTGTCACATCTATGACGTAATGATCACAACGGCTAGTCCATGTGTAACGGCTAGTTATTCGGAGTCGCCCGTTAGAGATAAGATCGAAACAAAATATAACTCGTCTATTTACAATTAACTCCTTATATTTTGGGGGCAATTGTTAGGGCTGGATTTTTATTATACGTGATCCTTATAAGTGATCCTAACCAGTGATCCTTGTTCCTTTGGCAGACAGTGATCCTCAGGAGGACTTCAGGATCAGGATCATGGGACATTATAGTGATCCTTATACTAACGGCTACTTCCGCTCAATACAATATTGTTTTGCAGGAACATCTAGCAGGATATGCTCTAGACATCATGATCCAGGGACGCGTCTTCATAAATATGGCAAGAGCTTAATCGAAGAAAGACGTTGCACAGGATATGGAAACTAGGCTTGATTTATGGGCGGCTATTTAGGCTAGATTGTATCTCATTTCTAAAGGGGTAATGAGCTGAATAATAGTTTAGCTACCTAAAATAGATCACCTACACATGTATAAATACCACTCTTCCTCATTCGGAAGGACACACGACATACAAGGCAACTCTCACACACTTAGACACCAAAAGCAATAGTGATCCTTGTACTCAGCTCATTATCATCCAAAGTTGTAATCATATTTTTGTTATATTGAAGTTGGTGATCGGTAGTTGCCATCACCCGAGGTTTTTTATGCCGGAGATCATTCATTGATCAAGGGCTTTTTCCTCGTATAAATCATTGTGTCTTTGCATCTTTATCACAGAAGTGATCCTTTACTTTCATAACAAACCAAGCATCATACCCCGTTTACATAGAGTTTGGTTGCATTATCCTTTGTGTGATTTTTGACCAAAACAATAGGTTACACATATCCCTTTCCACCTTTTACCCAATCCTTCTTTTCCCTGACCGGCATATCTTACATCCAAGCCATGCCGATGATCTGGAGGGTTTTACATACCCTTTGTTAGGGCAGCATTTTTAATGACATGTGATCCTTACATGATATCCTAACAGTGATCCTTGTTTCTGTGGCAGATAGTGATCCTCAGAAGAGCTTCAGGATCAGGATCATGGATCATCCTAAGGATCCTGATACTAACGATTGTTCTCTTTGAATTTAATGTTGTTTTTCAGGAATTACGAGTTGGACCTGGTCTTGGCAGCGTTATTAAGGAATCTTTCACGCTAATTTCGCACATGCATAACCAGAAATAGACGTTGTAGAGAATATGGAAACTTAGCACAAATTACGGGCAATTAGTTAGGCTAAATTTACTTATGTTTCTAAAGGGGTAACGAGCTAGTTGTTAGGTGACTTACCTAAATTCAACCACACACACTTATATAAAGGGCACTCTCAAGCATTCGGAGGACACGACACATTTCTTACACGCTCTAGCATACTACACCATAGTGATCCTTGTACCTAGCTCGTTATCATCCAAAGTTGTAAACATTGTTTATTATGTTGAAGTTTGGTGATCGGTAGTTTCCATCACCCGAGGTTTTTTATGCCGGAGATCATTCATTGATCAAGGGCTTTTTCCTCGTATAAATCTCTGTGTCACTTGTGCAGTTTACATATAAGTGATCCTTTTCTTTATTCATCATTACAAGCATCATTCCCCGTTAACAGAGAGTTTGGTTGCATTATCCTTGTGTGATTTTTGACCAAAACAGTTTGGCGCCCACCGTGGGGAAATTGGTGCTTCATTCATAAAAAAGTTTCCCATTGGTGATCATTCCGGATCGTTACATACATGGCTTCATCGTTGAAAAATACCTCTACAGCGATGTCTGCAGTCAATTCATCTCAGGGCATTCCACCTTTGCCTCCACCACCTGCTGGATCTCAGAAAAATGCTGAGAAGAGACCAACTTCCATTTTCTCTAAACCTCCATCTTCTTCTGCTCCAACTTCTTCTACTCCCAGTACTAGTGATATGTTTACTTTGATTTTGCAGATGAGGGATCGTATTCAACGGCAGGATGAAACTAATGACAGGATCCTCAAAGAAATCGGAGATCTCAAGAGACAAAAGAAAACGGCAGAGGATCATTCCCCACTGGTGCCCAAATCCTTGAATTTTGATACTCCGATGATTACTTCTCAGCCATCAGAGGTCCAGACATTCAACATGTGGGTGAACCAAGAGGAATGCACTTCGGCTCAGCAATAGTGACTCAGGCATCAGGTTCATATTTCCAGCCAGCAGGATCCTATCCTCAGCATATGGGATCCTTCGTGAATTCAGGAGCCTACTCAGGAGCACATCAGGTTCAAGGATCCTCCTTTGTTCCAGGATCATCCCAGGTTCAAGGATCCTCCTTTGTTCCAGGATCATCCCAGGTTCGAGGATCCTCCTTTGTTCCAGGATCATCCGAGGTTCAAGGATCCTCCTTTGTTCCAGGATCATCCCAGGTTCAAGGATCCTCCTTTGTTCCAGGATCATCCCGGGTTCAAGGATCCTCCTTTGATCCAGGATCATCCCAGATTCAAGGATCCCTCCAGATGCCAGGATTCCTGAAGAGTTTGCAAACAGGAGGTTCAGATGTCCATCAAGGAGATTTTATTCCAATGCAGACCATTGCTTCCACTGGTCCCTCCATCATCCCAGAATCCCAGCAATATGGATTCACATCCAGCATTCCTAACTTGAACCCAATGGAAGGTAACACTTTTAATAATTCTCTTACCGCTAACCATGGATTCATGCAGGATGCAGGTATCAACCATGCTATGGCCAAAGAACTGTAGAAGCTGAAGGATATGATATCAAGTGTTCCAGGGGTGGTCAAACCTATCCCGGAGATTGCAGATGGAAGCCATAAGGTATCTCGTTTTGCACCACCGATTTGTGATGCTGAGATACCCAAAAGATTCCATATTCCAACTATGAAGCTGTATGATGGTTCAACGGATCCCGAGGAACACATAGCACAATACAGGGAGAGGATGGAGATCAATCCAATTCCAGAAAGGTTAAAGGAAGCATGCCTATGCAAGGGATTTGGATCCACTCTTACTGGATCAGCTCTCAAATGGCTGCTAAGTCTTCCCCCTTACTCTATTACTTCATTTGCTAATTTAGTTAACTTATTCAATAACCAATTTTCTTGTAGCAGAAAATTAGAACGATTGACTAGTGATTTATATAGGATAACTCAGGGTCATAATGAATCATTAAGGGATTATATAACCAAATTTAATAAAGAATCCTTGGACATTCCCAACTTGGATATAGCCACGGCTGTTGAGGCCTTCAAGATGAGATTGCTTAGGGATTCATTATTCTATGATGATCTTGTTATGACACCATGCAGGAACCTAGATGAAGTAAGGACTCGGGCACTCAGGTTCATCCGGCTAGAGGATGACAAGAGGATCCAGGAGAGACAAGCAGGATCCTCAAAACAAGAAAAGCAAGGATCCTCTTTCAAGAACAACAAATTCAAATCCTATAACAGAACTGACAACCAGAACGTGCATGCTGTTGACCAAGAAGAGGATGATGAGGATTATCCTCCGATTTCTGAATACTGTTTTTCCGTTGATAACCATGAACTAATCCTTGCGATGCAGAATCTAGGAGAAAAAGCCAGATGGCCTAGAAAGAATGACAAACCAGCCGCAACTAAAGATAAATCAAAGTGGTGTGCATACCATGAGGATTTTGGGCATTTGACAGAGGAATGCATCGCATTGAGAAAGGAAATTGGATATCTGCTAAGCAAGGGGCATTTAAAAGAGTTGTTGGGAATAAAAAAGCCAAGGACTCAGGATCCTGAAAGGATCCCTGAAAAAGCTCCAGCTCCTCCGGCAGATGCACAAGTGATAAACTTTATTTCTAGAGGATCAGACATCTGTGGTACATCCTTTTCAGCAGCTAAAAGGCATGCAAAGGAAGCTATTATGGATAATGGAGAAAGACCTATTCGAACATCAAGTGTCTCGGAAGGAAAAGTGATAACCTTTGATGAGGATGATCGCGTAGACATCCAGGATCCTCATCATGATAGTTTAGTTATTACTCTCTTTATTTCTAACCATTTTGTCCGCAGGATCCTAATTGACGGAGGAAGCTCAGTAAACATTATCCAGCTTGATGTTCTGAAGAAAATCGGTATCCCTGAATCAGATATCACACCAAGATCTTCCGTGCTTGTAGGATTTAGTGGAGAAACTAAGAGAACCCTGGGGGACATCAAACTCCCAATTTACGTGGAAGGATTACATAATTATCAGAAATTTTGTGTTATTGACTGTTTATCTTGTTGTAATGTTATCCTTGGCAGGCCCTGGATACACGATATGAAGGCAGTCCCATCCACCTACCATCAATGTGTGAAGCTCCCTAGCCCTTGGGGAATAGTCAAGATCGATAGTGATCAGCAGGAGGCTAAGGATTGTTACACCTCATCAATGAAGCCAGCCTCGAAATCAAGGGAGCAATAGCAATTAAAGTATCCTCCAAGGGATGTCTTGGAGGCAAGAGAGCAGGATGTGGACGAAATCCTCATGGATCCTGATGATCCTGAATCCAAAATCTATATCGGATCAGGGATCCTTGGCAAGATGAGAGAAGACCTCGTATCCTTCCTCAAAAGAAGAAAATCTACCTTTGCATGGAAACATGAGGATATGACAGGTATATCTAAGGATATTATCACTCATAAACTTGGCATTGACAGGTCATTCAAACCAATCCATCAAAAAAGGAGGAAGTTTGCACCAGAAAGAAATGCCATTATCCAGGAAGAGGTAGAGAGATTGCTACGAGCAGGTATGATTAGAGAAGTAAGGTATCCAAGATGGCTGGCCAATGTGGTTGTTGTTCAAAAGAAAAATGGAAAGTGGAGGGTATGTGTCGATTTCACTGATTTAAATAAGGCATGTCCCAAGGATCCTTTCCCAGTACCCCACATTGACTCCATGGTGGATGCAACGGCGGGTCATGAACTATTAACCTTTATGGATGCTTCATCTGGATTCCAACAAATTCAGATGGAACCATCTGACCAAGAGGATACGGCTTTTATGACCCCAACCGGTTTATATTGTTATATTGCTATGCCGTTTGGATTAAGGAATGCAGGTGCAACATATCAAAGACTGGTGAATATGATGTTCAAAGATCAGATTGGACAGACTATGGAAGTATATATAGATGATATGGTGGTAAAATAAATAAAAGCTGAGAATCACCTAAGAGACTTGGAGGAAGCATTTGATATCCTTGACAGATATAACATGAAGCTTAAACCTTCAAAATGTCACTTTGGTGTAAAGGCAGGTAAATTCTTAGGATATATGGTAACCAAGATGGGCATTAAAGCAAGCCCGGAACAAATCAAAGCATTGGTGAATATCAAATCTCCTGCCAACGCTAAGGATGTGCAAAGGCTAACAGGCAGGATAGCAGCTTTAAACAGATTTATATCCAAATCCTAAGAAAAGTGTAAAGAATTCTATGATATCCTAAGAAAGAACAAGAAATTCGAGTGGACTGAAAAGCATGAGAGTGCTTTACAAGCCCTCAAAGAATACCTATCCTCAGCTCCAGCGTTGATGAAACCAGAAAAAGGAGATGTGTTATCCTTATATCTTGCATTGTCCTCAAAAGCAGTAAGTGCAGTCCTTGTTAAGGATCATGAAGGTACACAATATCCTGTCTATTATGTAAGTAAGAGTTTACTTGATGCTGAAACCAGGTATTCACACCTTGAAAAACTTATTCTTGCACTAATTATGGCATCTACTAAACTAAGACATTATTTTGAAACCCATGTTATCGTTGTTAGAACTAATTTTCCAATTAAGAATGTCCTAAGGAAACCAGAGATGTCCGGAAGGATGGCTAAGTGGGCAGTAAAGCTTAGTGCCCATGATATAAGATATGAACCAAGAACAGCCATCAAATCTCAAGCATTAGCAGACTTTGTGGCTGATTTCAGTAGTGATTTACAAAAGGAATCCGAATTGGAAGTCCAGCAGTTGGATGAGACCAAGGATCCTTGGATACTACATACTGATGGATCCTCAAATGTTAAAGGCACGGGGCTTGGTATACTACTAAAATCGCCACAGGGGGACATAATACCCCACTCCATAGCTTGTGAATTCCAAGCCACTAACAATGAGGCTGAATATGAAGCCTTGATCGCTGGTTTGCAAATTGCTAAGCATATGAGGATCAGGTATCTTGAGGTATACGTGGATTCATTGTTAATCACTAATCACTTTAATGGATCCTATGTTGTTAAAGGTGAAAAACTAACCAAATATTTAGAGATAGTCAAAGAATTGGCACTCTCCTTTGTTTTCTTTAGTTTGACACAGGTACCAAGGGAAGAAAATACAGAAGCTGATGCATTGGCTAATCTTGGATCATCCTTGAAGATCCCATAGGATATAAGTATCCCCATCATCCATATCCTGACCCCTGCTATTGAAAATCAAGTGACCATGGAAATAGAAGAGGATTCTGCAATGATCCCTAGTGAGGATACTCAATCCTGTTCAGGATCATGGATCTCACCAATCATGAGATACTTACAACACGGGGAGATTCCTATGGGAGAAAACCCTAGGGCTTTTAGAATTAAGGTATCTCAATTTACAATCTTAAATAATATGTTGTATAAGCGATCTCTTGCAGGATCATATTTGAGATGTATCGAGGATCCTGAAGTCCAAGAAGTTTTAAAAGACTTCCATGAAGGAGATTGCGGAAACCACACTGGGGGCAGGGCATTGTTCTCAAGGATCCTAAGGACAGGATCTACTGGCCGACTATGAAAAGGGATGCTGTGGAGTATGCTAAGAAGTGTGATCCTTGTCAAAGACACAGCAATATCCCTCACCAACCGGCTGAATTTCTACATCCTATACCCTCCTCTTGGCCATTTATGAGATGGGGGATGGATATAGTTGGCAAGCTCCCTAAGGCACCTGGTGGAAAAGTGTTCATGCTGGCTATGACTGATTACTTTTCCAAGTGGATAGAGGCTGAAGCCTTTGCCCAAGTCAGAGAAAAGGAAGTTATATCCTTTATTAAGAGAAATATCATAACTAGATTTGGCATTCCTTCTGAAATTATATGTGATAATGGTTCCCAATTTATTGGGAGCAGAACTACTAACTTTTGTGACAGCTGGGGGATTAAGATGATAACATCAACACCAGTCCACCCACAAGCCAATGGTCAAGCAGAATCATCCAACAAGATCATCATCAACAATTTGAAGAAGAAACTTGGATCCAAGAAAGGGAAATGGGCAGAAGAATTACCTTATGTGCTTTGGGCTGATAGGACAACCCCCAAGAATGCTATTGGTCAAACACCATTCTCTTTGGTATTTGGGGCAGAATCAGTGATCCCAACAGAAATGGTGGTTCCAACTGCTAGAACAAGTACCCGTGATCCTGAGGAAAACGATGAGAACCTGATTCAAGACTTAGACACTATTGAGGAAATCAGGGATTTGGCTAGGATAAGGATGGCTAGCTACCAACAAAAAATGGCTGGTGCTTACAACAAAAATGTCAGGATAAGGAAATTCCAAGTTGGGGATATGGTATTGAGAAAAGCATTCCAGAATACCACCAATCCTGCTGATGGGAAACTGGCACCAAAATGGGAAGGCCCTTATTTGATTGAAGCCGAAGCAGGAAAGGGGGCATATAGACTGCTAACCATGGAGGGTAATTTGTTACCAAGAGCCTGGAATGCTGTCTACTTGAAGAAATATTTCATGTGAGCAGGATCCTTCTGGCACATATGATCCTTACATTAGAAGTATCCTTTAAGGATCCCTGAAGTATCGATGATCCTTACTCTGGTAATGTCCTAAGCTCGAACTCTTATTTACATATTTTCTTATTTAAGGATAAGGATCATGTATCCTTCATCCTTCTCTCACGAGATTTTGAGTTCTGATAGTCCAGGTATCCTTAGCATATTGTCGACAATCTTCAGAAGTAATTCAGATCCTTGGGTTTAACCCCAGTTGTTTGGGCTTGTCCCCAGTTATCCTTGGGCTTGTCCCCAGTTTCGCCTGTAGCGCACGATGATCCTAGTATAGTTCAAGTCTTTGGGACCAGTACTCGCTTTAGGGGCTGACAATTCCATCGTACTGGCTATACCTAGGATCCTACGTATAATGGTAGAGGTACCATACATCCGTTCCTAAGGTTTCTAACGTTTTCACGTTAGCTAAGGTTTTGGCATTATCATGTCACTAAGTTTGGATAGTCGCCAGTAAGGGCCATACTCCAGTTCACCTATGATCTTTGGGCTTGTCCCCAGTTATCCTTTGGGCTTGTCCCCAGTTATCCTTTGGGCTTGTCCCCAGTTACTAACTTGTCTTTTTGGCTTAGTCCCAAGTTATATTCTATTTTCAGGTTTTCGAAGTTAAACAATTAAGGATCCTCAATCCTTATTATCCATTAAAGTTTTTCTTATGGTTATTGTTTTGGTCAAAAATCACACAAGGATAATGCAACCAAACTCTTTGTAAACGGGGAATGATGCTTGGTATGATGAACAAAGTAAAGGATCACTTGAATGTAAACCGCACAAGTGACACAAAGATTTATACGAGGAAAAAGCCCTTGATCAATGAATGACCTCCAGCATAAAAAACCTCGGGTGATGGAAACTACCGATCACCAAACTTCAATATAACAAACAATGTTTACAACTTTGGATGGTAACGAGCTAGGTACAAGAATTACTATGGTGTAGTATGCTAGTGTGTGTAAGAAATGTGTTGTGTCTTCCAAATGTCGATGAGTGCCCTTTATATAAGTGTGTGTGGTCGTATTTTACGTAAATCACCTAATTACTAGCTCGTTACCCCTTTAGGAATAGAAGTAAATTTAGCCTAACTAATTGCCCTTGAATTGTGCTAAGTTTCCATATTCTCCAAAACGTCTATTTTTGGTTATACGTGTGCGAGATTTGCGTGGAGGATTCCTTAATTACGTTGCCAAGACCAGGTCCAACTCGTGATTCCTGCAAAACAACATTAAATATAAAGAGAACAATCGTTAGTATGAGGATCCTTAGGATGATCCATGATCCTGATCCTGAAGCTCTTCTGAGGATCACTATCTGCCAAAGAAACGAGGATCACTTGTTAGGATCATATGTAAGGATCATAGGTCATAAAAATCCAGCCCTAACAATTGCCCCCAAAATATAAGGAGTATGTATCTAATATAAACGAGTTATATTTTGCCGGTCTTATCCATAACTAACTCAACGGATATATAGCCGTTAAGATGGAACTATTCGTCGCGATCTGACGTCATGGAAGTGACAGCCCTGCACAAATCATCATTATAAATAGAAATAGGGGTAGGATCGAATGCATTTAAATTCAAAGCAACTCCCTTTATAACCGTATTCAGAAGATCAACCAGGTATTCTCCTTTTCATCTTCTTCTCTCTTGCTCTGTTTTTCGTATCTCGTTCAGTATGTTGCTCCGGAATTCTCCATGCAAGGATCCCAAAAAGAACAGCCCCTTAAAGGGTCAAGGGATCATCAAGGATTGCCCTACAGAGAGGTGTTGTTTTACCGACCCTCAAATCGACAAAATCCGTCAATACTTTCCGACGAACACTCTCTTCAAGTCCTTCAGTCCTACCGCTTTGAGTGATTTCATCTCTGAGACTTGGGTAGCTTTCCCGGTCACTCCTTTCTTGATAGGATATTCGTATCCTTTTCCTCAGTTCACTCAATCCTTTTTCTCCCTTCCCGGCATCTGCTATATCCAGGCGATGCCGATGATCTGGAGGGTGTTATACACCCTTGAGAGGATCATCGAACAAGAAGGGATAGACCTTGGTATGGCGGAGTTGGCTGAGATGTACGATCTTACCACTTTTGGATCCCACCGATATTTGTTCAAACGAAAAACTGGAGAGGATCACCCTGTTTTCAAAGTTACCAAGAATGACACGAACTGGAAGCGACGATTCTTTTTTGTAAGGAGAGATACCATCCCTAGTGGGGAGGATTTGCCCAAGAAGTGGGCTACCCATGGTAGGATCCTGGAAGGATCACCATAGAATTTGTCCTTTAGTATGAGGATCACTGATGTTCTGTTGTTTTCTTGTTGTGCAGCTATCTCCGTTTCACATCTGAAGTTGACTCCTGCAGCAAAAGAAAGATTCCTGGCCTTTAAGAAGCTTGATCCGGAGATAAGAATTTTCCAGGTTGCCACCCAGGATTCTCAAGAAGTATCCTCTGCCTCTGTCACAATGTCAAGTGAGTATCCTGATTTAAAAAGTAATTCTATGTAGGATTTTCAAGTTTAATTAGAATACTTATCTTATTTTGGTTGTGTAGGTGCTGGAAAATCCTCTAAGTCTGCTTCCAAGTTCGGTATTGCTGATCTTACAAATGTCAAATCCTCAAGGAAGAAGACTCCTGCTGCCAGCCCAACCGCTTCAGCCCCTAAAGCACCTATCATGGGTAAAGGAAAGAAGAGAAAGGCCTCTGAAGCCGAGGATCTCCAAGGTCTGCCCTTGCTCCGCCAACAGTTCCTGGACTACTTCAACGAGGTAAGGATCAATGCCCTTGTTTGTGTATCCTGACAGTTTTGAGGATCACTTGCTTCTGATGTTATGCCTTGTTTTCCAGAAATTTGCTGAGATAGAGACGTATGTTGGCCACGTCGAGGATCAGGACCGCCAGATTGCTGACCTCCAACAGGTGGGTGTGCTGAAGGATCTTAAGATTGCTGATCTTGAGAAGGAGCTCCGGGCCACCAAGGGTGATGCTGCCAAAATGCTGATCAACTTTGATTATGAGAAGCATGAGATCACCCAGGATGCCAAGGTTTCTGCCGCGATAGCCATGTATAAGATCCAGCTGCAGATGGCTACGGAGGCTCAGGATCCTGCCTTCGATAAGAGCACATGGGACGTGGAGGGCTGGAAGGCGAGACTGGCAGAGTTGGAGGATGATGAGGAGGCTGAGGAGATCCCGGTGCTTGAGGGTGCTGACAAGGATCATGCTGGAGAGGCAAGTGGAGCTGGGGGTGATGGTGCAGCTAAGGATTAAGCTGCAAGATTGGGCGATGAAGGAAACTTCTAGACATAGCCGGAGCCCAATTTTTTTTGTGGTTGTTGATATTTTTAAAACAATTATGGTCTGTAACTTAAACAATAGTCTTTAGGGTAAGAATCAGTGATCCTTTAGACAATAGGTAGGATAATAGGTGGTGGAGGGATCCTCTGTTTGGGGAATGAAGCCACTTGTTATCCTGCCGCCTTTAAATTTCCTGCATGCTATGACCGCACAAACAATGGACACCCTTTGCCAACCCATGTGGACGGGCCACGTTTTGCTGGTAGAAACGTGGGTTGGCAATTTTGACAACTTTGAAGGGTTTTAAACCTTTGTTAATAAAATAACTCTTAATATTTTTGACTTATCTCGTATTGTTATCCTTTTAATTTCCAATTGTTTTGATACGTATTTGTTTGAGCAAGAAAAGTTAAGCAAATTACGTTTAAGAAATTTAGGATATGATCCTGGATCAAATATCCTATAATCGAAAATTTTCAAAGTAGTTTATTTTAAGGATCATAGGTTCAGTTGTCAAAGTCTATGGGTTATTCAAACAAATAATGAATGAAATTGAAAATAGTTAAGGATCATACCTGAGGATCCAAGTTAGGATCCTAACCTTTAATCAGGATAACCATAAGTGAAACTTTAATGGATAATAAGGATTGAGGATCCTTAATTGTTTAATTTCGAAAGCCTGAAAAATAGAACATAACTTGGGACTAAGCCAATATAAAAGATAAGTTAGTAACTGGGGACATGCCCAAAGGATAACTGGGGACGAGCCCAAAGGATCACTGGGGACAAGCCCAAAGGATAACTGGGGACAAGCCCGAAGGATAACTGGGGACAAGCCCAAGGATCGTATGTAAACTGGAGTATGGCCCTCACTGGCGACTATCCAAACTTAGTGACATGAAAATGCCAAAACCTTAGCTAACGTGAAAACGTTAGAAACCTTAGGAACGGATGTATGGTACGTCTACCATTATACGTAGGATCCTGGGTATAGCCAGTACGATGAGGTTATCAGCCCCTAAAGCGAGTACTGGTCCCAAAGACGTGAACTATGCCAGGATCATCGTGCGCTACAGGCGAAAACTAGGGACAAGCCCAAACTGGGGACAAGCCCAAAACTTTGGAGGGTTGGCCAACCACTTTGATCTTCTGTAAAATGATAACAACTCTGCAAAAGCTTAAACTTTGTGAAAATAGATGTTAACTGATTAACATCTTTAACTTATAATAAGTAACAAGTATAAAATGAATGAAAATGAAAATGAAAGTAATGTGTTACCAAATGTAGAATCATATATCCTTTGAGGATCCTAGATCCTTAATCAGAATACCGGTATCGCTGAGGATCCCTAATCCTTCTTACTTAAAGTATTTTTGAAATGAACAGCATTCCAAGCTCTTGGTAGGAGATCACCATCCATTGTTAACAAATGATATGCCCCCTTTCCTGATTCAGCTTCAATTAGATAGGGGTCTTCCCACTTTGGTGCTAGCTCGCCATCAGAAGGATTTGTAGTGTTCTGGAATGCTTTTCTTAGCACAAAATCACCAACTTGAAATCTTCTAATCCTGACATTCTTGTTGTACGCTCCAACCATTCTTTGTTGATAACTGGCCATTTCCTTTTTTCTGACTTTGAGCAAAAGCTTCTTCTTAGGATGCAGATGTTATGTTGGTTGGTGTAGAATATTACTGTGTCTTTGACAAGCATCACACTTCATTGTGTATTCCACAGCATACGTCTTCATGGTAGGCCAATAGTATCCTGTTCTAAGGATCCTTGAGAATAGTGCTTTGCCCCCAGTGTGGTTTCCACAGTCTCCTTGACTTTGAAAGCTTTAGGATTTTGTCTTGTAGGGATCTCTCCATGTTGTATATATCTTAGGATTGGAAGGATCCAGGATCCTGAATTCGACTGTGCAGGATTACCAGGTATGATTGCAGAATCCTCCACTATCTCCATGGCTACGTGATCCTCAATTGCAGGAGTTAAAACATGGGTGATGAGTATTTTTCACATCTTCTGGCATCTTTAGGAATGATCCAAGGTTAGTTATCTTCTTCCCTGGGTACCTGTGGTAGACTGAAAAAGCAAAAGAATCTGCCAGTTTCCTGACTATTTCTAAGTACTTGATTAGCTTTTCACATTTGACAGTGTAAGAACTATTATAATGATTAGTAATTGATAGAGAATCTACATATACTTGAAGATACCTGATCCTCATATTATTAGCTAATTGCAAACCTGCTATCAAGGCCTCATACTCTGCCTCATGATTAGTGGTTTGGAATTCACATGCAATGGATTGGGGCTTTGTCCAGTCCCCCTGTGGCGATTTTAGTAGTGTGCTTTGTCCAGTTCCTTTAACATTTGAAGCTCCATCCATGAAGAGTGTCCAAGGATCCTTGGTCTTCTCAAGTTGTTGAACTTCCAATTCAGCTTCCCTTTGTATATCACTACTGAAATCAGCCATAAAGTCAGCTAAAGCTTCGGACTCGATGACAGTCCTAGGTTCATACTTAAGCTTGACTATCCACTTTGCCATTCTACCTGCTATTTCAGTTTTCCTGAGAACATTCTTGATAGAAATGTTACTTTTCACAATAATGGTGTGAGTCTCAAAATAATGTCCATGTTTAGCAGAAGCCATAATTAAATCAAGAATTAATTTCTTCAAATGAGAATACCTGGCCTCAGCATCAAGTAGAATTTTACTTACATAGTATACCGGATGTTGAGAGCCTTCATGATCCTTAACTAGGATCAAACTTACTACTTTAGCTGGAATAGCTAAGTATAAGGATAACGATTCTCCATTTTCTGGTTTCATCAGGGCTGGTGCTGAGGATAGATGATCGTTAAGTGCAGCTTCATGCCTATCAGTCCACTCAAACTTGTTTTGAGCAATTTGTCTACCTCTTCTTGGATAATGACATTCCTTTCAAGTGCAAACTTTCTCCTTTTTTGGTGGATTGGTTTGAATGACCTGTCAATGCCAAGTTTATGAGTGATAATATCCTCTGTCATATCTTCATGTTTCTAAGCGAAGGTAGATTTTCTTCTTTCCAAGAAGGATACTAAATCTTGCTAAATACTGTCTAGGATCCCAGATCCTATAAAAATTTTGGATTCAGGATCCTCTGAGTTCAACATAATATCCTTGACGTCTTGCTCTCTTGCCTCCATGATGTCTTGCTCCTTGGAGGCTGACTTCTTTGAAGAAGTGTAATAGTTTTTTGCCTCCTGCTGATCACTTTCTATCTTCACCATATTTCATAGAGTTGGGACCTTGAGACGTTGATGATATGTTGAGAGGGATTGCCTTCATATCGTGTATCCATGGCCTGCCAAAGATAACGTTACAGCAAGATAAGCAATCAATAACATAGAAATTTTTTTTTAACATAATTTACTCCCTCTATGTAGATAGGAAGTTTGGTGTCCACCAATGTAATCTTTGTCTCTCCACTGAATCTCACAAGGACAGATGATCTTTGGACAATATCGGATTCAAGGATATCCATTCTATCGAGGACATCCAACTGGATTATGTTCACTGAGCTTTTCCCATCAATGAGAATCCTGCGAACAAAATGGTTAGATATAAATAATGTAATAACTACACCGTCGTGATGAGGATCCTGAATGTCCGCACAGTTATCCTCATCATATGATATCACTTTCTGCTGGGTAAGGATGGAGGTCCGAACAGGTTTGCCCCCATTCTCCATCTTTGTTTCCTTTGCACGTCTCTTAGCTGCTGAGAACCTCCGGAGATAAAATGGATGATTCAAGCATCGGATGGTGGAGGAGGAGCTTTTTCAGGAATTTTCTCTGGATACTTGATCCTTGACTTTTTCTTTCCAAGCAATTCCTTCAAGTATCCTTTGCTCTAAAGATAACCTATCTCCTTCCTAAATGCTATGCACTCATCTATGAGATGACCAGAATACCCATGGTAAGCACACCATTTCGATTCGTCTTCGGTGGCAGACGGTTTGTCATTCTTCCTTGGCCACCTAACCTTGTCACCTAAACTCTGGAAGGAGGAACCTTGAACCTGAGAGGATCCTTGAGCCTGAGAGGATCCTTGAACCTGCGAGGATCCTTGAACCTGCGAGGATCCTTGAACCTGAGAGGATCCTTGAACCCGAGAGGATCCTTGAATCTGAGACATTGCTGATGATCCAGAACGTATTCCTGTTGATCCACCCTGGTATTGGACATGTGGAGCTGCAAAGTTCTGGGAAGTTATGACCGGAGTGTCGAAATTCAGCGACCACGACATCAAAGGGGAGTGATCCTCTGCTGATTTTATCAATTTCGCGAAGGATCCTGCCATTAGTTTTGACCTGCTGCATGTGATCCTTCATCTGCACAATCAAAGCATAAAAATCGCTGTTAGTAAGTGTAGAGGAAGAAACAACAGTTGGTTTTGTGAAAACGGGGGTTGTCTTTTTCGGAGAATTCTCAACATTCTTCTGGAATGCAAGGGGGAGATGATGCAAAGGCGGAATGCCCTGTGAAAAAGTGACCGCCGACATAGAGCTTGGAGTGTTCTTCGCTGGAGAAGCCATGTGGTTGAAGGTAATGAACCGAAATAAATGAAATGAACAAAATTTCTCAGAATTGAAGCACCAATTGCCCCACGGTGGGCGCCAAACTGTTTTGGTCAAAAATCACACAAGAATAATGCAACCAAACTCTTTGTAAACGGGGAATGATGCTTGGTATGATGAACAAAGTAAAGGATCACTTGAATGTAAACCGCACAAGTAACACAAAGATTTATACGAGGAAAAAGCCCTTGATCAATGAATGACCTCCGGCATAAAAAACCTCGGGTGATGGAAACTACCGATCACCAAACTTCAATATAACAAACAATGTTTACAACTTTGGATGGTAACGAGCTAGGTACAAGAATTACTATGGTGTAGTATGCTAGTGTGTGTAAGAAATGTGTTGTGTCTTCCAAATGCCGATGAGTGCCCTTTATATAAGTGTGTGTGGTCGTATTTTAGGTAAATCACCTAATTACTAGCTCGTTACCCCTTTAGGAATAGAAGTAAATTTAGCCTAACTAATTGCCCTTGAATTGTGCTAAGTTTCCATATTCTCCACAACGTCTATTTTTGGTTATACGTGTGCGAGATTTGCGTGGAGGATTCCTTAATTACGTTGCCAAGACCAGGTCCAACTCGTGATTCCTGCAAAACAACATTAAATATAAAGAGAACAATCGTTAGTATGAGGATCCTTAGGATGATCCATGATCCTGATCCTGAAGCTCTTCTGAGGATCACTATCTGCCAAAGAAACGAGGATCACTTGTTAGGATCATATGTAAGGATCATAGGTCATAAAAATCTAGCCCTAACAGTTATCCTGATTAAAGGTTAGGATCCTAACTTGGATTCTCAGGTATGATCCTTAACTGTTTTGATTTCATTCATTATTTTGAATAACCCTTACACTTTGACAACTGAACCTATGATCCTTAAAATTAACTACTTTTTGGAAGTTTTCGACTATAGGATATTTGATCCTGGATCATATCCTAAATTTCTTAAACATAATTTGCTTAACTTTTCTTACTCAGACAAGTATAAATCAAAACAATTGAGAGTTTAAAGGATATACAAGTATAACATCACAAGATAAGTCAAAAGTTAAAGTTTTATTCATTCACAAAATATTTAACCCTTTAAAGTTGTCAAAATTGCCAACCCACGTTTCTACCAGCAAAACTTGGCCCATCCACATGGGTTGGCAAAGGGTGTCCATTGTTCATGCGGTCATAGCAGTGCAGGAAATAAAGATCGGCAGGATAACAAGTGGCTTCATCCCCCAAACAGAGGATCCCTCCACCACCTATTATCCTACCTATTGTTCAAAAGGATCATGGATCCTTACCCTAAAAACTATTGTTCAAAGTACAAACCATCAAACTATCCAAACAAACAACCACCAAACAAAAAAAATTGGGCTCCGGCTAAGTCTCGAAATTTCCATCATCACCCAATCCTGCAGCTCAATCCTTCG
The DNA here is from genome assembly GCF_002127325.2 of Helianthus annuus. NCBI lineage: Eukaryota > Viridiplantae > Streptophyta > Magnoliopsida > Asterales > Asteraceae > Helianthus > Helianthus annuus. The sequence continues at coordinate 158,482,209 of NC_035448.2, forward strand.
CTGCACCATCGCCTCCAGCTCCGCTTGCCTCGCCACCTTGGTCCTTGCCAGTGCCTCCACCCTCAAGCATCGGGATCTCCTCAGCCTCTTCATCATCCTCCAGTTCAGCCAGCCTAGCCCTCCAGCCTTCGACGTCCCAGGTGCTCTTGTCAAAAGCAGGATCCTGAGCTTCCATGGCCATTTGCAGCTGGATCTTGTACATAGCTATCGCGGCAGAGACCTTGGCATCCTGGGTGATCTCGTGCTTCTCATAGTCGAAGTTGATCAGCATCTTGGTGGCTTCCCCCTTGGTGGCTCAAAGCTCCTTCTCAAGATCAGCTATCTTGAGATCCTTCAACACACCAACCTGTTGAAGGTCAGCAATCTGGCGATCCTGATCCTCAACGTGGCCAACATATGTCTCTATCTCAGCAAATTTCTACAAGGAAGACAAGGAGTAACATCAGAAACAAGTAATCCTCAAAACTAGCAGGATACACAAGCAGGGACAGTGATCCTTACCTCGTTCAAGTAATCCAGACACTGTTGGCGGAGCAGGGGCAGACCTTGCAAATCCTCAGCTTCAGAGGCCTTTCTCTTCTTGACTCCCTTTCCCCTAATAGGTGCCTTGGGGATAGAAGCACTTGGGCTAGCAGGAGTCTTCTTCCTTGAGGATTTGACGTTAGTGAGATCGGTGATGCTGAACTTCGAAGCTGACTTAGTGGATTTTCCAGCACCTACACAACCAAAACAAGATAAGTATCTTAATTTTATTTGACTCTCATTATATAATTACTCTTTAAAAAAGGATACTTACTTGACATTGTGACAGAACCGGAGGATACTTCCTGAGAATCTTGGGTGGTAACCTTGAAAGTTCTTATTTCAGGATCAAGCTTCTTGAAGGCCAAAAGTCTCTCTTTTGCAGCAGGAGTCAACCTAAGATGAGAAACAGAGATAGCTGCACAACGAGAAAACAAAAGAATATCAGTGATCCTTATACTAAAGGATAAGCTCTACGGTGATCCTTCCAGGATCCTCTATCCTACCATGGGTAGCCCACTTCTTGGGTAAATCCTTCCCACCAGGGATGGTATCTCTCCTCACAAAAAAGAACCGCCGCTTCCAGTTAGTATCATTCTTGGTAGCCTTGAAGATCGGATGCTCCTCCCCAGGTCTACGTTTGAACAGATAACGATGGGAACCAAAGGTGGTCAGATCATACAGCTCACCTAACTCGGCCATACCTAAGTCTATCCCCTCTTGCTCAATGATCCTCTCAAGGGTATACAAAACCCTCCAGATCATCGGCATAGCCTGGATATATGATATGCCGGTCAAAGAGAAGAAGGCCTGGGTGAAGGCTGGAAAGGGATACGTGTAACCTATGGCAAACGGGGTCACAGGAAAGGCAACCCATGAATCGGAGGTGTGATCGCTCAGGGCAGTAGGATCATAGGCTTTGAACACAGTATTTGCAGGAAAACAGCACCGAATCCTGTCAATCTGAGGATCAACGAAGATGCAGCGTTCTTTAGCAGAGTTCGTGATGATCCCATGGCTCTTGAAGGGGCTTTCTTTCTGCTGATCTTTGGCAGGAGAATTCCGGAGCAACATTTTTTGAACGAAATAGATACGAAAAGAAAAACAGAGCAAACAAGAGAGAAGATGAAGGGGAATACCTGTTCAATCCTCTGGTTGCGGTTATAAAGGGAGAAGTTCTTGATTTTAAATGCAAACGATCCTATCCCTATCTCTATTTATAATCATGATTTGTGCAGGGCTGTCATCTCCGTGACGTCAGGAGTACAACGGATAGTTCGTTTACAACGTCTATATATCCGTTGAGTTAGTTACAGATAAGATCAGCAAAATATAACTCGTTAATATTATATAATTACTCCTTATATTTTGGGGGCAATTGTTAAGGCAGGATTTTTAATGACATGTGATCCTTACATGATATCCTAACAGTGATCCTTGTTTCTGTGGCAGATAGTGATCCTCAGAAGAGCTTCAGGATCAGGATCATGGATCATCCTAAGGATCCTCGTACTAACGATTGTTCTCTTTGAATTTAATGTTGTTTTGCAGGAATTACGAGTTGGACCTGGTCTTGGCAGCGTTATTAAGGAATCTTTCACGCTAATTTCGCACATGCATAACCAGAAATAGACGTTGTAGAGAATATGGAAACTTAGCACAAATTACGGGCAATTAGTTAGGCTAAATTTACTTCTGTTTCTAAAGGGGTAACGAGCTAGTAGTTAGGTGAGTTACCTAAATTCAACCACACACACTTATATAAAGGGCACTCTCAAGCATTCGGAGGACACGACACATTTCTTACACGCTCTAGCATACTACACCATAGTGATCCTTGTACCTAGCTTGTTATCATCCAAAGTTGTAAACATTGTTTATTATATTGAAGTTTGGTGATCGGTAGTTTCCATCACCCGAGGTTTTTTATACCGGAGATCATTCATTGATCAAGGGCTTTTTCCTCGTATAAATCTCTGTGTCACTTGTGCAGTTTACATATAAGTGATCCTTTTCTTTATTCATCATTACAAGCATCATTCCCCGTTAACAGAGAGTTTGGTTGCATTATCCTTGTGTGATTTTTGACCAAAACACCCTTGAAAGGATCATCGAGCAGGAGGGGATAGATTTAGGCATGGCTGAGTTGGGAGAACTGTATGATCTTACCACCTTTGGTTCCCATCGTTATCTGTTCAAACGAAAACCTGGGGAGGAGCATCCGATCTTCAAGGCTACCAAAAACGATACCAACTGGAAGCGACGCTTCTTTTTTTGTCAGGAGAGATTCTATCCCTGATGGGAAGGATCTACCCAAGAAGTGGGCTACCCATGGTAGGATGGAGGATCCTGAGAAGGATCACCAGAGAACTTTATAATATGAGGATCACTGATATTGTTTTGCTTTCTTGTTGTGCAGTTATCTCCGTTTCACATCTCAGATTGACTCCTGCTGCTAAAGAGAGACTCTTGACCTTCAAGAGACTTGACCCTGAAACAAGAACTTTCAAGACTACCACCCAAGATTCTCAGGAAGTATCCTCTAGTTCTGTCACGATGTCAAGTAAGTATCCTTGCTTAATAATTCAAATAAATAATGAAATATAAGTGAAATTAAGATACTTATCTTGTTTTGGTTGTGTAGGTGCTGGAAAATCCACCAAGTCTGCTTCAAATTTCAGCGTCGCCGATCTCACCACCGTCAGATCCTCCAAGAGAAAAGCTCCTACCAGCCCGTCAGCCTCGATCCCCAAGGCACCCCTCAAAGGAAAGGGAGGCAAGAAGAGAAAGGCCTCCGAAGCTGAGGATTTGCAAGGTCTCCCCTTGATCCGCCAACAATTTCTGGACTACTTCAATGAGGTAAGGATCACCATCTCTGCCCCTATATCCTGCTGATATGAGGATCATTTGGTTCTGACATTATCCTTTGTCTTCCTTGCAGAAGTTTGCTGAGATTGAGACCTATGTTGGCCATGTTGAGGATCAGGATAGCAAGATTGCTGATCTTCAACAAGTTGTAGTGCTGAAGGACCTCAAGATAGCTGATCTTCAGAAGGATCTCCAGAATGCCAGAAACGAAACGGCCAAGGTGTTGATCAACTTTGACTATGAGAGGCACGAGATCACCGAAGATGCCAAGGTCTCCACCGCCATAGCAATGTACAAGACCCAGCTGTAAATGGCCATGGAAGCTCAGGATCCTGCTTTTGACAAGAACATCTGGGATGTGGAGGGCTGGAAGGCAAGGCTGGCTGAACCGGAGGATGAAGAAGAGGCTGAAGAGATCCTGACCATTGAGGCTGGAGGCAAGGGTGAAGGTGGTGAAGCAAGTGGAGCAGGAGGTGGTGTTGCAGCAAAGGTCTAGGCTGCAGGATTGGGCGATGAAGGAAACTTCTAGACATAGCCGGAGCCCAATTTTATTTTGTTTGATGGTAGTTTGTTTTGTTGAACAATGATGGTCTGTACTCTTGAACAATAGCTTTAGGTTTAAGGATCAAGGATCCTTCAGACAATAGGCAGGATTGCAAATGGTGGAGGGATCCTCTGTTTGGGGGATGAAACCATTGTGATCCTGCCGCCTTTATGTTCCTGCACAACTTCAAACCTATTATCATGGACACCCTTTACCTACCCCAGCGGACGGGCCACGTTTTGCTGGTAGATGCTTGGGGTAGGTAATTTTGACAACCTTTAAGGGTTAGTCTTTTTGTTAATAAATAAAATCCTAATCTTTTGTCGCTTATCTTGTGTTGTTATCCTTTTAGTTCCTTTGATTCTCAGTTGTTTTGGTATACACTTATTAAATCAGCAGTTTTAAATAAGTCAGATTGAAAACATTTAGGATATGATCCTTGATCAAATATCCTGTAGTTGAAAAATCCCAAAAGGTAGTATACATTTTAAGGATTACAAGATTAGTTGTCAAATTTCAAGGGTTACTCAAAGAAAAAATGAATAGAATTAAAAACAATTAAGGATCATACCTGAGGATCCAAGTTAGGATCCTAACCATAATCAGGATAACTATAAGATAAACCTTAGAGAGAAATAAGGATCAAGGATCCTTAGTTGTTTAACTTCAAAGACCTGAAATAGAGCATAACTTGGGACTAAGCCAATATAAGATAAGAGTTAGCAACTGGGGACAAGCCCAAGTATAACTGGGGACAAGCCCAAGGATAACTGGGGACAAGCCCAAGGATAACTGGGGACAAGCCCAAGGATCGTATGTAAACTGGAGTATGGCCCTAACTGGCGACTATCCAAACTTAGTGACATGATAATGCCAAAACCTTAGCTAACGTGGAAACATTGAAACCTTAGGAACGGATGTATGGTACGTCTACCATTGTACGTAGGATCCTAGGTATAGCCAGTACAATGGAATTATCAGCCAATAAAGCAAGTACTGGTCCCAATGCCTTGAACTATACCAGGATCATCGTGCGCTACAGGCGGAACTGGGGTCAAGCCCAAATAACTGGGGTTAAACCCAAGGATCTGGATTGCTTCTGTAGATAATCAACATTATGCTAAGAATACCTGAACTTTCAAAACTCAAAATCTTGTGAGAGAAGGATAAAGGACACATGATCCTTATCCTTGTATGAGAAAATAAGTAAATAAATAGTTCAAGATTAGGACATTACCAGAGTAAGGATCATTGATGCTTTAAGGATCCTTCAAGGATACCCCTAATGTAAGGATCATACGTGGCAGGAGGATCCTGCTCACATGAAATATTTCTTCAAATGGACAGCATTCCAAGCTGTTGGTAACAAATCACCTTCCATGGTCAGAAATCTATATGCCCCCTTTCCTGCTTTAGCTTCAATCAAATAAGGGCCTTCCCATTTTGGTGCCAGTTTTCCATCAGCAGGATTGGTGGTATTCTGAAATGCTTTCCTTAATACCATATCACCAATCTGAAATTTCCTGATCCTAACATTTTTGTTGTAAGCACCAGCCATTCTTTGTTGATAACTAGCCATCCTTATCCTAGTCAGATCCCTGATTTCCTCAATAGTATCCAGGTCTTGAGCCAGGTTCACATCATTTTCCTCAGGATCACGCGTACTTATTCTAGCAGTTGGAACTACCATTTCTGTTGGGATCACTGATTCTGCCCCAAATACCAAAGAGAATGGTGTTTGACCAGTAGCATTCTTAGGTGTTGTCCTATCAGCCCAAAGCACATAAGGTAATTCTTCTGCCCATTTCCCATTCTTGGATCCAAGCTTCTTCTTCAAATTGTTGATGATGATCTTGTTGGATGATTCTGCTTGACCATTGGCTTGTGGGTGGACTGGTGTTGATGTTATCATCTTAATCCCCCAGTTGTCACAAAAGTTAGTGGTTCTGCCCCCAATAAATTGGGAACCATTATCACATATAATTTCAGAAGGAATACCAAATCTAGTTATAATATTTCTTTTAATGAAGGATATAACTTCCTTTTCTCTGACTTGGGCAAAAGCTTCAGCCTCTATCTACTTGGAGAAGTAATCAGTCATAGCAAGCATGAACACTTTCCAACCAGGTGCCTTAGGGAGCTTACCAACTATATCCATCCCCCATCTCATAAATGGCCAAGAGGAGGATATAGGATGTAGAAATTCAGCCGGCTGATGAAGGATATTGCTGTGTCTCTGACAAGGATCACACTTTTTAGCATACTCCACAGCATCCCTTTTCATAGTTGGCCAGTAGTATCCTGTCCTTAGGATCCTTGAGAACAATGCCCTGCCCCCAGTGTGGTTTCCACAATCTCCTTCATGGAAGTCTTTTAAAACTTCTTGGACTTCAGGATCCTCGATGCATCTTAAATATGGTCCTGAAAGAGATCGCTTATACAACATATTATTTAAGATTGTGAATTGAGATACCTTAATTTTGAAAGCCCTAGGATTTTCTCCCGTAGGAATCTCTTCGTGTTGTAAGTATCTCATGATTGGTGAGATCCATGATCCTGATCCTGGATTAGATTGAGTATCCTCACTAGGGATAATTGCAGAATCCTCCCCTATTTCCATGGCCACATGATCCTCGATAGCAGGAGCCAAGATATGGATAATGGGAATGCTTATATCCTCCGGGATCTTCAAAGATGATCCTAAATTAGCCAATGCATCAGCTTCTGTATTTTCTTCCCTTGGTACCTGTGTCAAACTAAAGGAAACAAAAGAGAGTGCTAATTCTTTGACTATCTCTAAATATTTGGTTAGCTTTTCACCTTTAACAGTATAGGATCCATTAAAATGATTTGTAATTAATAATGAATCTACATGTACCTCAAGGTACTTGATCCCCATATGCTTAGCAATTTGTAAACCAGCAATCAAGGCTTCATATTCAGCCTCATTGTTAGTGGTTTGGAACTCACAAGCTATGGAGTGGGGTATTATGTCCCCCTGTGGCGATTTTAGTAGTATACCAAGCCCTGTGCCTTTAACGTTTGAGGATCCTTGGTCTCTTCTAGCTGCTGGACTTCTAACGCAGCTTCTTTTTGTAAATCACTACTGAAATCAGCCACAAAGTCGGCCAATGCTTGGGATTTGATGGCTGTCCTGGGCTCATATCTTATATCATAGGCACTAAGCTACACTGCCCACTTAGCCATCCTTCCTGACATCTCTGGTTTCCTGAGGACATTCTTAATTGGAAAATTAGTTTTAACAACGATAACATGAGTTTCAAAATAATGTCTCAACTTCGTGGATGCCATAATTAATGCAAGAATAAGCTTTTCAAGGTGTGAATACCTGGATTCGGCATCAAGTAAACTCTTACATACATAATAGACAGGATGTTGTGTACCTTCATGATCCTTAACAAGGACTGCACTTACTGCTTTTGAGGATACTGCAAGATATAAGGATAACACATCTCCTTTCTCTGGTTTCATCAAGGCTGGGGCTGAGGATAGGTAATCTTTGAGAGCTCGTAAAGCACTCTCATGCTTCTCAGTCCACTCAAATTTCTTGTTCTTCCTTAGGATATCATAGAATTCTTTGCACTTTTCGAAGGATTTAGATATAAATTTGTTCAAAGCTGCTATCCTGCCTGTTAATCTTTGGACATCCTTAGCATTGGCAGGGGATTTGATATTCACTAAGGCTTTGATCTGTTCCGGGCTAGCTTCAATGCCTCTCTTGGTCACCATGTATCCTAAGAACTTACCTGCTTTAACACCAAAGTGACATTTCGAAGGATTAAGTTTCATGTTATATTTGTCAAGGATATCAAATGCTTCCTCCAAGTCCCTTAGGTGATCCTCAGCTTTTATGGATTTTACCACCATATCGTCTATGTAAACCTACATTGTTTGTCCAATCTGATCCTTGAACATCATATTCACCAGCCTTTGATATGTTGCACCTGCATTCCTTAATCCAAACGGCATAGCTATATAACAATATATACCGGTTGGAGTCATAAAAGCCGTATCCTCTTTATCGGATGGTTCCATCTGAATTTGTTGAAATCCAGATGAAGCATCCATAAAAGTCAACAGTTCATGACCCGCCGTTGCATCCACCATGGAGTCAATATGGGGTAATGGGAAAGGATCCTCGGGACATGCCTTATTTAAATCTGTAAAATCGACACATACCCTCCACTTTCCATTTTTCTTTTGAACAACAACCACATTGGCCAACCATCTTGGATACTTGACCTCTCTAATCATACCTGCCCGGAGCAATTTCTCTACCTCTTCCTGGATAATGGCATTTCTTTCCGGTGCAAACTTCCTCCTTTTTTGATGGATCGGTTTGAATGACCTGTCAATGCCAAGTTTATGAGTTATAATATCCTTAGATATACCTGTCATATCCTCATGCTTCCATGCAAAAGTAGTCTTTCTTCTTTTGAGGAAGGATACAAAATCTTCTTTCATTTTGCCAAGGATCCCTGATCCGATATAGATTTTGGATTCAGGATCATCAGGATCCATGAGGATTTCTACCACATCCTGCTCTCTTGCCTCCAAGACATCCCTTGGAGGATACTTTGATTGCTATTGCTCCCTTGATTTCGAGGCTGGTTTCATTGATGAAGTGTAGCAATCCTTAGCCTCCTGCTGATCACTATCAATCTTGACTATTCCCCAAGGACTAGGGAGCTTCACACATTGATGGTAAGTATATGGCACTGCCTTCATATCGTGTATCCAGGGCCTGCCAAGGATAACATTACAACAAGATAAACAGTCAATAACACAAAATTTTTGATAATTATGTAATCCTTCAACATAAATTGGGAGTTTAATGTTCCCTAGGGTGTTCTTGGTTTCGCCACTAAATCCCACGAGCACTGAGGATCTTGGTATGATATCTGATTCAGGGATACCCATTTTCTTCAGAACATCTAGCTGGATAATGTTCACTGAGCTTCCTCCGTCAATAAGGATCCTGCGGACAAAATGGTTAGAAATAAAAAGAGTAATAACTAAACCATCGTGATGAGGATCCTGGATGTCAACACGATCATCCTCATCAAAGGTTATGACTTTTCCTTCAGAGACACTTGATGTTCGAACAGGTCTTTCTCCATTATCCATTTTAGCTTCCTTTGCATGCCTTTTAGCTGCTGAGAAGGATGTACCACAGATGTTTGATCCTCCAGAAATAAAGTTTATCACTTGTGCATCTGCTGGAGGGGCCGGAGCTTTCTCAGGGATCCTTTCAGGATCCTGAGTCCTTGACTTTTTTCTACCCAGCAATTCTTTTAAATGCCCCTTGCTCAATAAGTATCCAATTTCCTTTCTCAATGCAATGCATTCCTCTGTTAAATGCCCAAAATCCTCATGGTATGCACACCACTTTGATTTGTCTTTGGTTGCAGCCGGTCTGTCATTTTTTCTAGGCCATCTGGCTTTATCTCCTAGATTCTGCATCGCAAGAATTAGTTTATTGTTATCAACGGAAAAACAATATTCAGAAATTGGAGGATAATCCTTATCATCCTCTTCTTGATCAACTGTATGCACGTTCTGGTTATCAGATCTGTTATAGGATTTGAATTTGTTGTTCTTGAACGAGGATCCTTGCTTCTCTTGTTTTGAGGATCCTGCTAATCTCTCCTGGATCCTTTTGTCATCCTCTAGTCGGGTGAACCTGGGTGCCCGGGTTCTTACCTCATCTAGGTTCCTGCACGGTGTCATAACAAGATCATCATAGAACAATGAATCCCTAAGCAATCCCATTTTGAAGGCCTCAACAGCCGTGGCTATATCCAAGTTGGGAATGTCTAAGGATTCTTTACTAAATTTGGTAATGTAATCCCTTAATGATTCATTATGACCCTGGGTTATCCTATATAGATCACTAGTTAATCGTTCAAATCTTCTACTACAAGAAACCTGATTATTGAATAAGTTAACTAGATTAGCAAATGAGGTAATAGAGTAAGGGGGAAGACTTAGCAGCCATTTGAGAGCTGATCCGGTAAGAGTGGATCCAAATCCCTTGCATAGGCATGCTTCCTTTAACCTTTCTGAAATTGGATTGATCTCCATCCTCTCCCTGTATTGTGCTATGTGTTCCTCAGGATCCGTCGAACCATCATACAGCTTCATAGTTGGAACATGGAATCTTTTGGGTATCTCAGCATCACAGATTGGTGGTGCAAAACGAGATATCTTATGGCTTCCATCTGCAAGCTCTGGGATAGGTTTGACCACTCCTGGAACACTTGATTTCATATCCTTCAGTTTTTGCAACTCTCTGGCCATAGCATGGTTGATACCTGTATCCTGCATGAATCCATGGTTAATGGTAAGAGGATTATTAAAAGTGTTACCTCCCATTGGGTTCAAGTTAGGAACACCGGATGTGAATCCAAATTGCTGGGACTCTGGGATTATGGAGGGACCAGTGGAAGCAATGGTCTGCATCGGAATAAAATCTCCATGATGGACATCGGAACTTCCTGTTTGCAAACTCCTCAAGGATCCTGGCATCTGGAAGAGTCCCTGAAACTGGGATGATCCTGGAACAAAGGAGGATCCTTGAACCTGGGATGATCCTGGAACAAAGGAGGATCCTTGAACCTGGGATGATCCTGGAACAAAGGAGGATCCTTGAACCTGGGATGATCTTGTAACAAAGGAGGATCCTTGAATCTGGGATGATCCTGGAACAAAGGAGGATCCTTGAACCTGGGATGATCCTGGAACAAAGGAGGATCCTTGAACCTGGGATGATCCTGGAACAAAGGAAAATCCTTGAATCTGCTGCGCTCCTGAGTAGGCTCCTGAATTCATGAAGGATCCCATATGCTGAGGATAGGATCCTGCTGGCTGGAAATATGAACCTGATGCCTGAGTCACTATTGTTGAACCGTAGTGCACTCCTTTTGGTCCACCCACATATTGAACATCTGGAACCTCTGATGGCTGAGAAGTAATCACAGGAGTGTCAAAATTCAAAGATCTGGGCACCAGTGGGGAATGATCCTCTGCCGCTTTCTTTTGTTTCTTGAGATCTCCGATTTCTTTGAGGATCCTATCATTGGTCTTATCCTGTTGCTGTATATGTTCCTTCATCTGCAAAATCAAAGTAAACATGTCACTAGTAGTGGGAGTGTAAGGAGCAGAAGAAGTTGGAGGTTTAGAGAAAATGGGAGTTGGTTTCTTTTCAGCATTTTTCTGAGATCCAGCAGGTGGTGGAGGCAAAGGTGGAATGCCCTGAGACGAATTGACCGCAGACATTGCAGTAGAGGTATTCTTCAATGATGAAGCCATGTACTTGTATGCAATGAACCGGAATGATCACCAACAGAAAACTTTCTTAGAAATGAAGCACCAATTGCCCCACGGTGGGCGCCAAACTGTTTTGGTTAAAATCTAACGAGGATAATGCAACCAAACTCTTAGTTACGGGGAATGATGCTTGAAATGAAGAACAATAATAAGGATCACTTCGATGTAAATTGCACAAACAACACAAGGATTTATACGAGGAAAAAGCCCTTGATCAATGAATGATCTCCGGCATAAAAAACGTCGGGTGATGGAAACTACCGATCACCAAGCTCACATAAATCAATAAAAGTTTACAACTTCGGATAGTGACGAGCTAAGTACAAGGATCACTATGGTTAATCGTGTAAAAGTGTGAGAATTGTTAAGTGTTTGTTGAGAGCTTTGAGACTGCAATTGTACGAGAGTGTGTGTGTAACCGAAAATGGCTAAGTGTTCTAATTTTAGCTCGTCACCCCTTTAAAAATGAAAGCTAACTAAGCTAACTAATTGTCCGACTTTTGTGCCATGCTCTCACGTTCTCCACAACGTCCATTTCTATTCAAATGTGTGCGAAATACCCGTGGAATATTCCGTAGTAACGTTTCCAAGACCAAGTCAAGCTCAATACTCCTGCAAAACAATACGAAACACAAACAGCCAATCGTTAGTATGAGGATCCTCAGGGTGATCCATGATCCTGATCCTGAAGCTCTTCTGAGGATCATTATCTGTCACAGAAGTAAGGATCACTAGTTAGGACAGCAGATAAGGATCACTAATTGTTAGAAAATCCTCCCCTAACACATGTCATATCCTCATGCTTCCATGCAAATGTTGACATCCTGCATTTCAAAAAGTTAGTTAACTGCTCCTCAATATCCTGAGGGATATTGGTTCTTACGAGCACCGAGATATTAGGATTATCCTGATCCAGGAAAATTTTCTTCACATCCTGCTCCGGATCCTCCACGATATCCTAGGCCCGCATCTTTAATTGCTATGCTGCACTAGGCTTGGTCGAGGATTTCATCGAGGATGAGTAACATTCTTTCGCTTCCTGCTGATCACTATCAACTTTCACAACTCCCCAAGGAGTAGGGATCTTGATGCATTGGTGATATGTTGATGGAACAGCCTTCATATCATGAATCCATGGTCTTCCCAGTATGATGTTATAGCAGGATAGAGAATCCATCACACAGAAACGTTGTATCGAGTTGACTCCTTCAACATATACCGGTAACTTTATCTCACCCACTGTGTTCCTAGCCTCTCCACTGAACCCAACAAGCACGGTGGACTTTGAAGTGATATCCATCGGAGACACGTTCATTCTCTTCAGAGTCTCTAGTTGGATTATATTGACGGAGCTGCCATTATCAACCAATATCCTGCGTACAAAATGGTTAGCCACATATAACGTTATTACTAGAGCATCGTGATGAGGATCTTGGACAGTATCCCTGTCATCAGCATCAAATGTGATCATTTTGTCAGTAGTGAGGGTAGTCATCCTGACAGGTTTGTCTCCCCTCTCAGCCTTAGCTTCTTTTGCATGTCTTTTTGCCACCGAATAAGAAGTCCCACAAATGTCGGACCCTCCCGAAATGAAGTTGATTATCTTGGCATCTGCGGGAGGTGAGGCTGCTCGTTCAGGATCCTTCTCAGTATCCTGGCCTTTATTCTTCTTTCTTCCCAAGAGATCTTTCAGATAACCCTTGCTCAGAAGATAGCTTATTTCTTTCCTCAGGGCAATGCAATCCTCAGTCACATGTCCAAAATCTTCCTGGAAGGCACACCATTTTGACTTATCTTTCCAATCAGCTTTTTGCTGATTCTTTCGAGGCCACCTAGCCTTGTCTCCTAAACCCTGCATGGCATACATCAATTCAGGAATGTTAACAGAAAAGCAATATTCAGATAACTCAGGATATTCTTCAGGATCCTCGTCTTCAACAGCGTTCACTCTCTTGTTATCATTTCTACCATACGGCTTAGAGCGGTATGGTTTGTGCGGGGATTCTGACTTCCTGTTAGTTGATTCATATGTTGAGGATGCATTCATCCTCTCTTGCATCCTTCTGTCATCCTCCAATCGAATATATCTTAGGGCCCTGTTTCGAGCTTCGTCCAAGTTCCTGCATGGGTTCATTACAAGGTCTTGGTAAAATTGAGAATCCTTTTGCAGCCCCATCTTGAAAGCTTGCACAGCTGTTGCAACATCAAGATGCGGGATGTCTAAGGATTCCCGACTGAACTTGTTCACATAATCCCTTAGGGACTCTTGAGGCCCCTGTGTTATCCTGTAAAGGTCACTTGTTAGTTTTTCAAAACTCCGGCTGCAAGAAAATTGATTATTAAACAAGTTAACCAAATGAGCAAAAGAAGTAATTGAGTGAGGAGGAATGTTTAACAACCATTTTAAGGTTGATCCTGTTAAGGTAGAGCCGAAGCCCTTGCACAAGCATGCTTCTTTAAGATCTGACGGGATAGGGTTAATCTCCATCCTCTCACTATACTAGGCAATATGTTCCTCAGGATCCGTCGTCCCATCATACGGCTTCACGTTGGGAGTCTGGAATCTCTTTGGGATTTCTGCATCACAAATGGGGTGAGCAAAGCGGGATATGTTGTGACTATCCCGGGATACTTCCGGTATAGGCTGCGCTATCCCAGGCACACTTGATATCATATCCTTCAACTTTTGAAGCTCTCTGGTTATCGCTGATGTCACACCTGTATCCTGCAATGATCCACGATTATTAGTAACAAGGATACTGGTGTTAACAGACAAGTTACCATTTTGGCGGTTCTAGCCATATCCTGGAGCGTATCCTGGAGCATATCCTGGATCCCTCACAGTCGACATTCTAGCCATTAAGGGTATCTCCGGAATATTGCTCTGAGAACGACTCGGTATGATATTGCCCTGATTATCCTCAGTATATACTGCTGAACTAAAGTTCAACATCCTGGCCTGCAGATGGGTATCAGTATCCTCAGCAGGTCTCTTGGAGTTGGACTTCAAGAGTTGTATTTCCTTCATTATGACTTGGTTAGTCTCCTGTTGTTTCTTCATTTGATCGTGTATATCACCAAACAAAGTTAAAATTTTATCATTAGAAACCATAACAGGAGTTCTCCCTGGAACACCAGATCTGTTGACATTCTGAACGGAAGGAGTGTCTCAGGATATTTGGCTTTCATTTCTCTTTAAGGAGCTTGAACTTGTAAAGGAGGAGGAAGCACCAAACCAGTTGTTGCAGAGGTTGTAGCTGACATGGTGGAAGAGCTCATGTTTAATCTCGAGGCCATTGAAAATAATGTAGCAAAAAGTTTTGAAAATAGAAAACCAAGTAACGATTTTGCAAAAGTTTTTAGTAGAAATAGCACCACTTGCCCCACGGTGGGCGCCAAATTGTTTTGGTCAAAAATTACCGAAGCAATTAAGTGATCAAATTAGTTAAGTGAGGTAGTGTGCTAAGAGAATGTGTTCAAAAATATGTTAATTGAGTTATTTGCAAAAACAGTTTCAGGATACGGCTCAGGATATAGAGCCGTATCTGTGATCAAACAATGAGCAAAAAAGTAAATATACGAGGAAAGCCCTTGATCAATCTAGATCGCCGGCATAAAACCTCGGGAGCCGACAATCGCAGCTGCCTTGTTCTTCTATTACTTCAAACGTCAGGATACAGTGCAGGATATTGATCGGATCGCTAAGTGTTACAACGAGATTTGAGTACAAGTGTTTGTGTGTAGTGGTTGCTAGTAGCTAGAGAGCAAAGAGTGTGAGTGAAAGTATGTGAAAAGTTGTGTCTACCTATGATCCGATCGCCCCTTTATATAGTTACAAAAACAAACTAACTCTCCTATTATTCCGGGATGCTAGGAATATTCCATTCTGAACGTTGGGGGACTCTTTCTACTTGTTTTCCACGTGCTTATTGACTACAAAACCGGGTCTTCAGCTCATATAACCGTTACAATGTCAATAACATTGACCAACATCCGATATTCTCGCGGAATATGCCTTTCTGACCGTTACAAGACCCATTCTTCCACCATCAACGTCCATTTTTCAACCACCTTGAGCGAATCTTCAGGTAGATCAAGTCTTTTAACGTTGGTACCTTGCAACCAACGTTTTACAAGCCAATCGTTAGTAATAGTCAGGATACTGCCTCAGGATATTACCAATATCCTGGCCTGGTATCCTGATACGGAATCCTGATCCGGTATCCTGATCTGGTATCCTGATCATATACAACTAATAAAAAATCAAGATAGAAAATCAGGATATGGGCTCAGAATTTCACCCATAACAATACCTGCTCGGAGCAATTTCTCTACCTCTTCCTGGATTATGGCATTTCTTTCCGGTGCAAACTTCCTCCTTTTTTGATGGATTGGTTTAAATGACCTGTCAATGCCAAGTTTATGAGTGATAATATCTTTAGATATACCTGTCATATCCTCATGTTTCCATGCAAAGGTAGTTTTCCTCCTTTTGAGGAAGGATATGAGGTCTTCTTTCATTTTGCCAAGGATCCCTGATCCGATATAGATTTTGGATTCAGGATCACCAGGATCCATGAGGATTTCTACTACATCCTTCTCTCTTGCCTCCAAGACATTCCTTGGAGGATACTTTGATTGCTATTGCTCCCTTGACTTCGAGGCTGGTTTCATCGATGAAGTGTAACAGTTCTTAGCTTCCTGTTGATCACTATCAATCTTCACTATTCCCCAAGGACTAGGGAGCTTCACACATTGATGGTAGGTGGATTGGACTGCCTTCATATCGTGTATCCAGGGCCTGCCAAGGATAACATTACAACAAGATAAACAGTCAATAACACAAAATTTTTTATAAGAGTGTAGGCCTTCGATGTATATTGGGAGTTTAATGTCCCCCAGAGTATTCTTAGTTTCGCCACTGAATCCCACGAGCACAGAGGATCTCGGTATGATATCTGATTCGGGGATACCCATCTTCTTTAGACCATCAAGCTGGATAATGTTCACAGAACTTCCTCCGTCTATAAGGATCCTGCGGACAAAATGGTTAGAAATGAAAAGACTGATAACTAAACCATCGTGATGAGGATCCTGGATATCAACACGATCATCCTCATCAAAGGTTATGACTTTCCCTTCAGAGACACTGGATGTTCGGACAGGCCTGTCTCCATTATCCATCTTGGTTTCCTTTGCATGCCTTTTAGCTGCGGAGAAGCATGTGCCACAAATGTCTGATCCTCCAGAAATAAAGTTTATTACTTGTGCATCTGCTGGAGGGGCCGGAGCTTTCTCAGGGATCCTTTCAGGATCCTGAGTCCTTGACTTCTTTCTCCCCAATAATTCTTTTAAATGCCCCTTGCTCAACAAGTATCCAATTTCTTTTCTCAGTGCAATGCATTCTTCTGTTAGATGCCCAAAATCTTCAAGGTATGCACACCACTTTGATTTATCTTTGGTTGCAGCTGGTCTGTCATTTTTCCTGGGCCATCTAGTTTTATCACCTAAATTCTGCATTGCAAGGATTAGTTCATTGTTATCAACAGAAAAACAATATTCAGAAATTGGAGGATAATCCTCATCATCCTCTTCTTGATCAATAACATGCACGTTCTGGTTATCAGATCTGTTATAGGATCTGAACTTGTTGTTCTTGAACGAGGATCCTTGCTTCTCTTGTTTTGAGGATCCTGCTAATCTCTCCTGGATCCTCTTATCATCCTCTAGCCGAATGAACCTGAGTGCCCGGGTTCTTACCTCATCTAGGTTCCTGCATGGTGTCATAACAAGATCATCATAGAACAATGAATCCCTAAGTAATCCCATTTTAAAGGCCTCAACAACCGTGGCTATATCCAGGTTGGGAATGTCTAAGGATTCTTTACTAAATTTGGTAATGTAATTCCTCAATGATTCATTATGACCCTGGGTTATCCTATATAGATCACTAGATAAACGTTCAAATTTTCTACTACAAGAAAACTGATTATTAAATAGGTTAACTCGATTAGCAAATGAGGTAATAGAGTAGGGGAGGACTTAGCAGCCATTTGAGAGCTGATCCAGTAAGAGTGGATCCAAATCCCTTGCACAGACATACTTCCTTTAACCTTTCTAGGATTGGATTGATCTCCATCCTCTCCCTGTATTGTGCTATGTGTTCTTCAGGATCCGTTGAACCATCATACAGCTTCATGGTTGGCACATGGAACCTTTTGGGTATCTCAGCATCACAGATTGGTGGAGCAAAACGAGATATCTTATGGCTTCCATCTGCAATCTCTGGGATAGGTTTGACCACTCCTGGAACACTTGATATCATATCCTTTAACTTTTGCAATTCTCTGGCCATGGCATGGTTGATACCTGTATCCTGCATGAATCCATGGTTAGTGGTAAGAGAATTATTAAAAGTGTTACCTCCCACCGGGTTCAAATTAGGAACACCGGATGTGAACCCATATTGTTGAGACTCTGGAATGATCGAAGGACCAGTAGAAGCAATGGTCTGCATCGGAATAAAATCTCCCTGATGGACATCTGAACTTCCTGTTTGCAAACTCCTTAAGGATCCTGGCATCTGGAAGGATCCTTGAAACTGGGATGATCCTGGAACGAAGGAGGATCCTTGAACCTAGGATGATCCTGGAACAAAGGAGGATCCTTGAACCTGGGATGATCCTGGAACAAAGGAGGATCCTTGAACCTGGGATGATCCTGGAACAAAGGAGGATCCTTGAACCTGGGATGATCCTGGAAACGGCCAGAACCCTTGAATCTGCTGCGCTCCTGAGTATTCTCCTGAACTCGTGAAGGATCCCATATGCTGAGGATAGGATCCTGTTGGTTGGAAATATGAACCTGATACCTGAGTCACTGTTGTTGATCCGTAGTGCACTCCTTTTGGTCCTCCCACATATTGAACATCTGGAATCACTGAAGGCTGAGAAGTTATCGCCGGAGTATCAAAATTCAAAGATCTGGGCACCAGTGGGGAATGATCCTCTGCCGATTTCTTTTGTTTCTTGAGATCTCCGATTTCTTTGAGAATCCTTTCGTTGGTCTTATCCTGCTGCTGTATATGCTCCTTCATCTGCAAAATCAAAGTAAACATGTCACTAGTAGTAGGAGTATAAGAAGCAGAAGAAGTTGGAGGTTTGGAGAAAATGGGAGTTGGTTTCTTCTCAGCATTTTTCTGAGATCCAGCAGGTGGTGGAGGCAAAGGTGGAATGCCCTGAGATGAATTGACCGCAGACATTGCAGTAGAGGTATTCTTTGATGATGAAGCCATGTACTTGGTGTTTTGGTCAAAAATCACACAAGGATAATGCAACCAAACTCTATGTAAACGGGGTATGATGCTTGGTTTATTGAAAAAGTAAAGGATCACTTTAGTATGAAATATGCAAAGACACAATGATTTATACGAGGAAAAAGTCCCTGATCAATGTATGATCTCCGGCATAAAAAAACCTCGGGTGATGGCAACTACCGATCACCAAACTTCAATATAAGAAAAATAGTTACAACTTTGGATGACAATGAGCTGAGTACAAGGGTCACTATAGTTTCGAGTGTCTAAGCGTGTGAGAATTGTGTTGTGTCCCCTTCCGAATGGGGAAGAGTGTTATATATACAAGTGTAGGTGACCTATTTTAGGTAAAAAGACTAATAATCAGCTCATTACCCCTTTAGAAATAAAAGTAAATCTAGCCTAAATTGTCGCCCTTAAATCATGCCAAGTTTCCATATCCTTTGCTACGTCCATCTCCGATTAAGCACATGCTATAATTGTAAAGACGCGTCCTTTGATTATGATGCTAAGAGCGGATCCTGCTAGTCATTCCTGCAAAACAACATTAAAGTTAACGAAAGCAACTGTTAGCATGAGGATCCTTGTGATGGTCCGTGATCCTGATCCTGGAACTCTGCTGAGGATCACTATCTGCCAAAGAAACAAGGATCACTGGCTAGGATCACATGTAAGGATCATGTATTGTAAAAATCCAGCCCTAACAATTGCCCCCAAAATATAAGGAGTTTATTGTAAATTTACGAGTTATATTTTGCTTTGATCTTATCTTCAACGAACGACTCGGATAACTAGCCGTTAATCTCGAACTAGCCGTTGCAACCCTTACGTCATAGATGTGACAATCCCTGCAAATCATGATTATAAATAGGAGATAGGGTTAGGATCAATCTGCATTTAAATTCAAGAGGTACTCCCTTTATAATCTCGTCCGAAAGATCGATCAGGTATTCTTCTTCTTTTCTTTCCTTCTCTTACTCTGTTTTTCTTTCTCTTTCTATTCTTCCGCGAATATGTTGCTCCGGAACTCTCCTCACAAGGATCACAAGAAGAAAAGCCCTTTGAAAGGTCAAGGGATCATTAAGGATTCTCCCACCGAGAGGTGCTGCTTTTCTGATGCTCACATCGATAGGATCCGTCACTGTTTTCCGGCGAGTGTTGTCTTTAAATCTTTCACCCCCACTGCTTTAAGTGACTTTGTCTCCGACACATGGGTGGCTTTTCCTGCAACTCCGTTTACCATAGGATATTCGTATCCTTTTCCAGCCTTCACCCAATCCTTCTTTTCCTTGACCGGCATATCTTATATCCAAGCCATGCCGATGATCTGGAGGGTTTTGTATACCTTCGAGAGGATCATTGAGCAGGAGGGGATTGACTTAGGGATGGCGGAGCTGGCTGATCTTTATGATCTTACCACGTTTGGTTCCTATCGATATTTGCTGAAACGGAAAGCCGGAGAGGATCACCCTATTTTTAAGGTCACCAAAAATGATACCAACTGGAAGCGACAATTCTTCTTTGTTAGGAGGGATACCATCCCTAACGGGGAGGATCTGCCCAAGGAGTGGGCTACTCATGGTAGGATAGAGGATCCTGGGAGGATCGCCATCAGACTTGTTCCTTATAATGAGGATCACTAATGTCTTCTTTGTTTTTTATGCAGCTATATCCATTGCTCATCTCAAGTTGACCCCTGCTGCAAGAGAGAGAGTTTTAGCTTTCAAAAAGCTTGATCCTGAGACCAGAAGTTTTCAAGTCACCATCCAAGATTCACAAGAAGTATCCTCCGCATCTGCCACAATGTCAAGTAAGTATCCTTACCAAAAAGTAAGTTCTATGCAAGACTGTTAAATTAGTTAGAAAACTTATCTTGTTTTGATTGTGTAGGCGCTGGGAAATCTGCTAAGTCTGCCAAGTCTGCCTCCAAGTTCGGGATTGATGAACTTGCCAATGTCAAGTCTTCAAGAAAGAAGACTTCTGTTGCCAGTCCCTCTGCTTCGGCCCCTAAAGCACCTGTTAGGGGTAAGGGGAAGAAGAGAAAGACTTCTGAGGATCTCCAAGGATTTCCCCTGATTCGCCAGCAGTTTCTTGATTATGTTAATGAAGTAAGGATCATTGCCCCTGTTTGCTATCCTACCTGAGTATCCTGTCTGTATATTATGTTTCTTTGAGGATCACCTGGTCCTGTTCTTACCTTTTTCCCTTTTTGCAGAAACTTGCTGAAGTAGAAACCTACCTAGGCCATGTCGAGGATCAGGAAAGCCAAATAGCCGACCTTCAACAAATGGGCGTGTTGAAGGATCTTAAGATAGCTGATCTTGAGAAGGAGCTCCGGGCTACAAAGGATGAGGCTGCTCAAATGTTGATCAACATGGATGGCGAAAAGCAAGAGATCACCCAGGATGCCAAGGTCTCTGCCGCAATTGCTATGTATAAGATACAATTGCAGATGGCTGCGGAGGCTCAGGATCCTGCCTTCGACAAGAGCTCATGGGATGTGGAGGGTTGGAAGGCAAGGCTGGCGGAATTGGAGGATGATGATGAAGCTGAGGATATCCCCATGCTTGAAGGTGGTGATGCTGGCATGGATCAGGGTGGAGAAGCTGGTGGTGATGGAGCAGCGAAGGTTTATGCTGCTGGATTGGGCGATGATGGATATTTCGAGACTAGGCCGGAGCCCAATTTTTTAGGTTTGGTAGTGGTTTTCATGGTTGATGTTTGAAACAATTGATGGTCTGTACTTAAACAATAGTTTTTAGGGTTAAGGATCCTGGATCCTTTGGACAAAAGGTAGGATCGCAAATGGTGGAGGGATCCTCTGTTTGGGGGATGAAGCCTTTGTGATCCTGCCGCCTTTAATTTCCTGCACCTGCTAAGACCGCATAGACAATGGACACCCTTTGCCAACCCATGTGGACGGGCCACGTTTTGCTGGTAGAAATGTGGGTTGGCAATTTTGACAACTTTTTTGAAAGGGTTTAAGATCCTTTTGTTAATAATATAACTTTAATCTTTCTGGCTTATCTCGTTTTGTTATCCTTTATTTATCCTCTTTATTTTCTAGTTTGTTTTAGAAACATATTTGTTAGAGTAACAAGAGTTGAGCAAACCATGTTTAATAAATTTACGATATGATCCCAGATCAAATATCCTGACACTGAAGATTTTTTGAAGCAATCAATTTCAAGGATCATAGGTTTAGTTGTCAAAGTGTGAGGGTTGTTTAGTATAATCAGAATAGTCAAGGATCATACCTGAGGATCCAAGTTAGGATCCTAACCTTTAATCAAGATAACCAAAAGTGAAATTTTAACGGATAATAAGGATTAAGGATCCTTATTTGTTTAACTTCGAGAACCTGAAAAACGGAACATAACTTGGGACTAAGCCAATGTAAAAGATAAATTAATAACTGGGGACATGCCCAAAGGATAACTGGGGATGATCCCAAAGGATAACTGGGGACAAGCCCAAAGGATAACTGGGGACAAGCCCAAAGGATAACTGGGGACAAGCCCAAAGGATCGTATGTAAACTGGAGTATGGCCCTTACTGGCGACTATCCAAACTTAGTGACATGAAAATGTCAAAACCTTAGCTAACGTGAAAACGTTAGAAACCTTAGGAACGGATGTATGGTACGTCTACCATTATACGTAGGATCCTGGGTATAGCCAGTACGATGAGGTTGTCAGCCCCGGAAGTGGGTACTGGTCCCAAAGACATGAACTATATCAGGATCATCGTGCGCTGCTGGCGGAAACTGGGGATAATCCCAAGGATAACTGGGGTTGAACCCAAGGATCTGCGTTGCTTTTGAAGATCTTTGACGATATGTTGTAGATACCTGAACTATCATAACTCAAATGGTTCGTGAGAAGAGGATGAAGGATACAGGATCCTTATCCTTTGGTAAAAAGTAAGGAAATGTAATGGTTTTAAGATAAGGACATTACCAGAGTAAGGATCACTGACATCACCGGGATCCTTCAAGGATACTTCAATGTAAGGATCACATGCTTGAAGGATCATGTTCACATAAAGTACTTCTTTAAGTGAACAGCATTCCAGGCTCTTGGTAACAAATTTCCTTCCATGGTTAGCAATCTGTATGCCCCCTTTCCTGCTTCAGCTTCAATCAAGTAAGGACCTTCCCACTTTGGTGCTAACTTCCCGTCAGCAGGATTGATAGTGTTTTGGAATGCTTTTCTCAACACCATATCTCCGACTTGGAACTTCCTTATCCTAACATTTTTGTTGTAAGCACCAGCCATTCTTTGTTGGTAGCTTGCCATCCTTATCCTAGCCAGATCCATGATTTCCTCAATAGTATCCAAATCCTGAGCCAGGATTGTAGCATTCTCTTCAGGATCACGAGCACTTGTTCTAGCAGTTGGGATCACCATCTCTGTTGGGATCACTGCTTCTGCCCCAAATACTAAAGAGAAAGGTGTTTGACCAGTGGCATTCTTGGGAGTTGTCCTGTCAGCCCATAGCACATAAGGTAACTCCTCTGCCCATTTCCCCTTCTTGGATCCTAGCTTCTTCTTCAGATTGTTGATAATGATCTTGTTGGATGATTCTGCTTGACCATTGGCTTGTGGATGAACTGGTGTTGATGTTATCATCTTAATTCCCCAACTGTCACAAAAGTTAGTGGTTCTGCTTCCAATGAATTGGGAACCATTATCACATACAATTTCAGAGGGAATGCCAAATCTAGTTATAATGTTTCTTTTGATAAAGGATATAACTTCCTTTTCTCTGACTTGAGCAAAAGCTTCAGCTTCTATCCACTTAGAGAAGTAGTCAGTCATGGCAAGCATAAATACTTTTCCACCAGGTGCTTTAGGAAGCTTGCCAACTATATCCATCCCCCATCTCATGAATGGCCAAGAGGATGGTATTGGGTGTAAAAATTCAGCTGGCTGATGGAGGATATTGCTGTGTCTTTGACAAGGATCACACTTTTTAGCATATTCTACAGCATCCCTTTTCATAGTTGGCCAGTAGTATCCTGTTCTAAGGATCCTTGAGAATAATGCTCTGCCCCCAGTGTGGTTTCCACAATCTCCTTCATGGAAGTCTCTCAACACTTCTTCAATTTCAGGATCCTCGATACATCTTAAATATGGTCCTGCAAGAGATCGCTTATATAATACATTTTTCAAAATTGTGAATTGAGATACCTTGATCCTGAAAGCTCTAGGATTTTCTCCCATCGGAATCTCCCCGTATTGCAGGTATCTCATGATTGGTGAGATCCATGATCCTGAATAAGATTGAGCTTCTTCACTAGGGATCACTGCAGTATCCTCTTCTATTTCCATGGCCACCTGATTTTCAATAGCAGGAGCCAGGATATGGATGATAGGGATACTTATATCTTCTGGAATCTTTAAGGATGATCCTAGGTTGGCCAATGCATCAGCTTTCGTGTTATCCTCCCTTGGTACCTGTGTTAAGCTGAAAGAGACAAAAGAGAGTGCCAATTCCTTGACTATCTCTAAATATTTGGTTAGTTTTTCTCCTTTAACAGCATAGGATCCATTAAAGTGATTGGTGATCAATAATGAGTCCACATATACTTTAAGATATTTCACCCCCCATATCCTTAGCAATTTGCAAGCCAGCAATTAAGGCTTCATATTCAGCCTCATTGTTAGTTGCTTGGAACTCACAGGCTATGGAGTGGGGTATTATGTCCCCCTGTGGCGATTTTAGTAGTATCCCGAGCCCTATGCCCTTGACATTTGAGGATCCATCAGTGTGTAGTATCCAAGGATCCTTGGTCTCATCCAGCTGCTGGACCTCCAATTCTGCTTCCTTTTGTAGATCACTACTGAAATCAGCCACAAAGTCAGCTAGTGCTTGGGATTTGATGGCTGTTCTAGGCTCGTATCTTATATCATGGGCACTAAGCTTTGCTGCCCACTTAGCCATTGTTCCGGACATCTCTAGTTTCCTGAGGACATTCTTAATTGGAAAATTAGTTCTAACAACAATAGTATGGGTTTCAAAATAATGCCTTAACTTAGTTGATGCCATGATTAATGCAAGAATAAGTTTTTCGAGGTGTGAGTACCTGGATTCGGCATCAAGTAAACTCTTACTTACATAGTAGATAGGATATTGTGTACCTTCGTGATCCTTAACAAGGACAGCACTTACAGCGGTTGAGGATACCGCCAGGTATAAGGATAACACATCTCTTTTTCGGGTTTTGATAATGCTGGTGCTGAGGACATGTATTCTTTAAGGGCTTGTAAAGCATTCTCATGTTTCTCAGTCCATTCAAACTTCTTGTTCTTCCTTAGGATATCGTAAAATTCTTTACATTTTTCTGAGGATTTTGATATGAACCTGTTCAGAGCTGCTATCCTGCCTGTTAGCCTTTGCACATCCTTAGCATTGGCAGGGGACTTGATGTTCACTAGTGCTTTAATTTGCTCCGGACTTGCTTCAATGCCCCTCTGAGTTACCATATATCCTAGGAATTTACCTGCCTTAACACCAAAGTGGCATTTTGAAGGATTAAGCTTCATGTTATAGTTATCAAGGATATCAAATGCTTCTTCCAAATCCCTTAGGTGATCCTCAGCTTTCTTTGATTTGACTACCATATCATCTATGTATACTTCCATAGTTTGTCCAATTTGATCCTTGAACATCATATTCACCAGCCTTTGATATGTTGCACCTGCATTTCTTAATCCAAAAGGCATGGCAATATAACAATACAAACCGGTTGGGGTCATAAAGGCTGTATCCTCTTGGTCAGATGGTTCCATCTGAATTTGTTGGAATCCAGATGATGCATCCATAAAGGTCAACAGTTCATGCCCCGCTGTTGCATCCACCATGGAGTCAATGTGGGGTAATGGGAAAGGATCCTTGGGACATGCCTTATTCAGATCAGTGAAATCGACACATACCCTCCACTTTCCGTTTTTCTTTTGGACAACGACCACATTGGCTAACCATTTTGGATATTTTACTTCTCTGATCATACCTGCTCGAAGTAGTCTCTCTACTTCTTCTTGGATAATGGCATTCCTTTCTGGTGCAAACTTCCTCCTTTTTTGATGGATTGGTTTGATAGACCTGTCAATGCCAAGTTTATGAGTTATGATATCCTTAGATATACCTGTCATATCTTCGTGCTTCCATGCAAAGGTAGACTTTCTTCTTTTGAGGAAGGATATCATGTCTTCTTTCATCTTGCCAAGGATCCCTGTGTGACAACTGTGATCTGTAATCATCGTATTATGTAAATCAATGTCCGTTAATCAATAAAACAATATGCTTTGGTGTTATTATGTGTTTTAGTGTTAATATATGTGTATTTGTGTTTGACAATTTTACAATTTGATTCGATTCCGATTTCAAGCTTTAGATCACCTTCTGGAAGGTTATACGCAAACTGGTGCTTAAACGCAATCAGTTTAACGCAATGTACACTCCGGAACTGTGACGTAAGCTAAACATACCCTAAATATCCCTTTCATAACTTAGAAATAAGTTTCGAAGGATTTGGTATGGCGAAAACATGTTTATATGAACTAAAGAACTATTTACGACAAAACTGCGAAGCGAACGTTGGTGACCGCCCGAATAATATCTAAATCCAAAAAAAAAAATATTCTGTTATGATTAAAAATTTATTTTAATCAGGTCCATGTTGAAAAATAAATTAAAACGTTATTTTTTTTTAGTTTAAGCGCGTACCGTGTGTTTCTGCGCGACACAGTGCTTTTACTGCGAAACGCGGACAACGCAGCCAGTCTTGGCAACTGAAAATTTATTTCAGTAATATTTTGGCAAGATTATTTTTTTTTTTAGAATATTAAAAATAATCTAGAACGCCATAAACCGGGGTTTAAACGCTAGATAAAATACCCGGTATCCAGTTAAGCACCCGTTTTAGCCTACATATAGCATGTTTATATAAAAGTTACACATGGACCCCCCCCCCTGGAATTTTCGTTCAATATAGGTGGCCCACCAAAATATTTGCAAAATCTACAAAATATTTTACTTGATCTTGTTGGACACTTGTAAATTGCCTACTACTTCCAAATCCACCTTCAAATCTTCTATATATTTTCCTAAGATTTCCAACCAACAAGATCACTCAAACTCCCTCACTCTCTCTCCCTCCCAACCGTCCACCACCCTCTCTCTCTATCCATCTTCATTTATTCAAGCTTCATTCATCCATTTCCAACTCCATTTCAAGCATATTTCAAGTAGTTGTGAAGATCCAAGGGTGTTCCTAGATTCATTCAAGTGATTACAAGCTTACTATCATCACAACCTCATCCAACAACTTACTTGAATCTTGAAGGTATAACATTTATGCTTAAATCATACTTTAGATTCTTGGATGATTCTTGATGATTTGAAGTTTTCTCTTGAATCTTGGGATTTTCACTAAACTAGAAGTCTAAAATGAAATGGGTCTTGATACAAAAAAATGGTGGTGATATATGTGTATGTATAACCGTATATATATTTGTGTGGATGAGTCTTGAAATTTGATTTCTTGTTAAATACATGTTTATGTTGTTGCATGTCCTAGAAAAATGGTCTAAATGCAAGTATTTGATGATTTGTGCAAGAAGTGATAAAAAAAAATGGTTGTATGACAAAACTGATTTTGATCAGATTATAAACACTAAAAATGACATTTTTTGGTGTAATATAATGGCATAAAACTTTGACATAGGGTTGATAGCTTTGCATGTTGTACATATAGCTTAAAAAGTGGTGAAATAGGTGAAATTTGCATGATTTATATGCTCTATTTAAGACCTGCACTAATGTGAGTATAACCATTATTTTATTCAGTAAATAACATGGGTTGTGTCAAAATTTCAAGTCGTTTCGATTTGGGATGGTTCGGGTAACGTTTGATGCAAAACTATGCGGTAAAACGGTTAAAAATCGCCTTTTTGGAGGATTTTTATTAAACTGTTTTAGATCAGTAACCAAACTGATATTTTTGGTATAAAAATAAGTATTTTAACTTATATTAAGTTTACCTTGTGTTCGGTTAGTCATACGTGGCTTCCGACGCTCAAAAATGTTACCGAAACGCTAAAATAAGTGTTTTTCGACATAACTATAATGGGTTGTTCATGAGTAAATTTAATGTGTCACAATGTGCTATGTGTTTTACAATATGTGTATGAGGATGTGTTAGTGTTGACAAGATTATGCGTATTACGCTTGAGTATATGTATATATACAAATACACTAAAATAATCAAAAATAATAACTTTTCGAGAAAACTCAAAGTTATGTGGAAATCCTAAGTATCGGAGAAACTTCGGTATTTATGTGAACTTTGATTATTAAAAATCATCCTTACTTTATTTAGGACGCATAAACAATTTGAGGGATTGTGTTATCATTTAAAAACGCACCCAAGGTGAGTACATAGTTCCCCTATTTTACTATTATCAATTGTTTTGGGGTGATTCATATGTACTAAACGAATTTCAAAGTTTAAACGATGATTTCAAAAACGATTAAGGTGGTTTATGCAAAACTAATAACGATTTCGATAAGGTGTACACGACTTGTTGGTTGTAATTACATAACGAATGACATTCATTAGCATTGATCAAGCCGACCAGTATTAGGTTATGGTACCATAGGATCTGACAAATCCCGTTATTGCACTGCACCCATGGTTATGTGTGGGGGTCGTGGGTAACGACTGAATCTGATGATTGTTAACTTACCCTTTGGTGGTTTGTTAATACGAAACGAGTTGAACAATAAACGAGTCACACAGGTTTGAATGTTGTTAACGAGACGACCAAAAGTAGTTTCACTACTAAAACGAATACGATTTCGAGACAAGTTAAACAATTTGAAACGAGATACACGAGGTGAACGAGTAAACGATTGGTTTTGGGCAATGATTAGCTAATGGGACGGGTGTAGTATGATAGTATCATGATAGATGCGCCGCTGGTACATCTTATGTATATAAAGTGCTTCTATCATATTACATTGCGTGTCGTTATTTAGCTCACCGAGGAAACGATTTTGAACAATATCACACAACGATGTTTTTCTAAGAGATATAAATTATACGAGTTTTTACGAGATGTTTTTACAAATTGATTTTCAAAAGCAAATGTTTTTGGGTTAAGAATCATGGCTACGAGGTTTTATAAACTATAACCCACTTGATTCGAGTTGGTCAATTAAGTTGCAATATTATACTCTTTTCAAAACAAAGTTTTTAATAAAGTATTGCAACACTTAAACTAGCCATGAATTCGACACTCCTTTAAAACCTATGTACTCGCCAGCATTTCTTTGCTGACTAAGTTTTTACATATGTTTCAGGTGTTGATGCTTGAATGACTGCTAGGATGCATGCGTCACATAGGATCTGGACGAGGCCTTAGTGACATAATAACTATGATAGACAATATAAAACTGGTTTATTCTATGTTAAGACAATGCAATGCTTAATATTATCAATAAAACGAAACACTTTTTGTATCCATGGTTGTGAAACGATTGCTTCTGTTACAACACTCCCCGATGTTTCCGCCACGGTTTGTTGTCCTACGTGGTCGGGGTGTGACAGAAGAAAGTTGGTATCAGAGCCAATGGTTATAGGGAATTAGGTTATTAGTAATGCTTGACCTAGACTATAACTTTAGGACCCTAACACAAGTTTACTTGTGTTTAGATTTTAAAACAATACCGTCACCTATCCTTAGGTGATAACCACAACGAGAACACAAATCCGAATCTGCTTCAAAAATTAATCATCCGTTCTAGGATGATTGATTACTAGGTTTTGAACCCTTTGTTTTATGGTTTTGAACCCTTCCAATTTGATTCATATTTGGCTTAGTGCCTTTTGAATTTTCAAAATCTCGTCAAAGTTTGGGTTAAAATAATGTGAACACGTGCAAACTGGAAGAGTGAATGCCTGTACCCTGAGTTTTCTGTCTAAGGCTAGAGTGTTCGTACAAATCCACATAATCGGACCAGTCACTCTTACCTGGGAACTCTCGGGGTGAGTGTTCACTTATAGGCGAGCATGTCTTCGTGATGCATTATTTTGATTCATTTACTTTGATTAGTCACTGCGTGTCGTTTGTTTGTTCGAGGTAACGAACAAATGATCGCATTCCTTGTGTTTTGTTGATACATCTTTCGCTTTTTCTAAATTATCAACCTTACCCGTTTCTCATATTTCCTTGTTAGACAATGCCTCCACGACGTGAAGCACAGTCTTTCACCATTGAAGAAATCGCAGCCCTGGTCTCTCAGCAAGTAGCTGCTGTGCTTCCCGGTGTTGTGACTCAAGTTCACGAAATATACAACAATAACAATAATAACAACAACAATGCGCAGTGTAATTTCAAGAACTTCAATTCCGCTAAACCTCTAAAGTTTTCTGGGTCGCAAGGAGCAACTGCGCTCCTACAGTGGTTCGAGAGTATTGAGAACACATTCAGGCATGTGCAGTGTCCGGATGCACGTAAGGTTGAATTTGCTTCAAGCGTGTTTGAGAAGCGAGCGCTTACCTGGTGGAATGGTATTATGCGCGATAGGGGTGCCGAAGTGGCATTGGCACAAACATGGAATGAGCTTCGGGCTCTCATGATGAGAGAGTTCTGTCCCCGTCACGAGATTCGAGCCTTGGAGCGAGAGTTTGACGATCTAAAACAAGATGGGGCTGAACATCGTGCGTACACGGATCGCTTTGAGGAACTCAGTCTATTGTGTCCCACCATGGTTACCCCACCAGACAAAGCGATAGAAAGATATATCGATGGTCTACCCGATTCTATGCTGGATATTGTGACCGCTGTGAATCCCACTACCCTTCGTCAAGC
The DNA here is from genome assembly GCF_002127325.2 of Helianthus annuus. NCBI lineage: Eukaryota > Viridiplantae > Streptophyta > Magnoliopsida > Asterales > Asteraceae > Helianthus > Helianthus annuus. Next base: position 158,512,687 of record NC_035448.2, read on the forward strand.
GATCGAGTTATCTGCTACCTTGACTGAATCCCAAGTCAGAAAGGGTAAACTCACCCGCAAGGGTGACAAGAAGAAATCATCTGATTCTGCGAAAGACAAGAAGAAGGGTAAAGGTAAAGAAGGTGAGTCGTCGAAGAAATCTAGGAAGCGAAAGGGTGCACATAACTTTGCTGTTACAGCACAGACTGAACGGAATGCACCGGCTCAACCTCCTGCGAAAAAGGCGTATGCTGGTACCGCACCACATTGTGCTCGCTGCAACGGTCATCATGTTGCACAACAAGCATGTAAGCAATGCACGACGTGTGGTAGATTTGGGCATTTGGCCAATGTTTGTCGTTCAGGGCAAAATCAAGTTGCCCAGGTTCAAGCTCCGGCACAAGGGAATGCTGCTAGATTCCCACTAGGTTCTTGTTTTAATTGTGGAGAGTTTGGCCACTTCCGCAACAACTGTCCGAGGCTGGCAAATGCTAATGCGAATCCGAATGCGAACGTCAACGCCAATGTGAATCCTGCTCGAGGGCGAGCATACAATCTGAATGCAAACGAAGCGAGGGCCCACAACGAGGTTGTCAACGGTACGTTTCTTGTTAATAATCAACCCGCATCTATTCTTTTTGATTCTGGTGCCGATCGAAGTTTTGTTTCGTTATCTTTTGAACCTTTGCTTGCGATACCTAGAATTAAATTAAGGAAACCCTTATCTGTCGAAGTTGCTACTGGTAAACCTCTTGTTCTTGATTCTGTTATTCGTGATTGTCAGTTAAACCTTGATAACCATCTTTTTCCTATTGACCTCACGCCAATGCAACTTGGGAGCTTCGACATCATCATTGGAATGGATTGGTTAACCAAACACCACGCTGAGGTGGTTTGCTTCGATAAGATTGTTCGTATTCCTCTTCCGTCTGGCGATGTTTTGGAAGTTCGTGGAGAGAAGCCATCTGGCGGTTTGAAGCTTATGTCGTGTACAAAGGCCCAAAGATATTTAAGAAAGGGATATGTTGCTTTTCTAGCACATGTCACCGAGGAGAGAAGCAAAAGTAAGAATATCCAGGATATTCCGATTGTTCGGGATTATCCAGAGGTGTTTCCCGATGAACTGCCTGGTTTGCCTCCAGTCCGTCAAGTTGAGTTTCATATCGACCTTGTACCTAATGCCAACCCGATTGCGAAAGCACCCTATCGTCTTGCACCGTCAGAGATGCAAGAGTTATCGAAACAGCTTCAAGAGTTATCTGATAAAGGATTCATCCGTCCGAGTTATTCACCTTGGGGAGCTCCTGTCCTCTTCGTGAAAAAGAAAGATGGGTCTTTTCGAATGTGTATCGATTATCATGAGCTTAATAAGCTTACCATCAAGAATCGATATCCCCTACCTCGAATTGATGATCTCTTTGACCAGCTGCAAGGTGCTTCATGTTTTTCTAAGATCGATCTGCGTTCTGGGTATCATCAACTTCGTATTCTCGAAGAAGATATTCCCAAAACTGCTTTCCGCACGAGATATGGACATTATGAGTTCACAGTCATGCCTTTTGGCTTGACAAGTGCTCCAGCTATCTTTATGGACTTAATGAATAGGGTCTGTAAACCTTATTTAGATAAGTTCATTATTGTGTTCATCGACGATATCCTCATTTATTCGAAGACTCGAGCCGATCACGAGCAACACCTTCGCTTAACGTTGGAACTCCTTAAGAAGGAACAACTTTTCGCTAAATTCTCCAAGTGTGAATTCTGGCTTAAAGAAGTTCAGTTTCTTGGTCATATAGTCAACGAGCAGGGTATTCATGTGGATCCATCCAAGATTGCTGCTATTAAGGAGTGGAATACACCGACAACGCAGACAGAGATTCGATCTTTTCTTGGTCTTGCCGGTTATTATCGTCGATTCATTTCTAATTTCTCGAAGATTGCGGTTCCACTCACAGCTTTGACTCAGAAGAATAAGCCTTTTGAGTGGGGACCCAAGCAAGAAGAAGCGTTCCAAACACTGAAGCAGAAGTTATGTAATGCTCCTGTTCTATCTCTGCCCGAGGGAAACGATGATTTCGTTGTCTATTGCGATGCATCCAACTTAGGCCTTGGTTGCGTCCTCATGCAACGAGGTAAAGTTATTGCATATGCATCTCGACAGCTGAAAATCCACGAGAAGAACTACACGACTCATGATCTCGAGTTAGGAGCTGTGGTTTTCGCGCTTAAAATCTGGAGACATTATCTTTATGGCACGAAGTGTGTGGTTTTCACAGACCACAAAAGCCTCCAGTATATTCTTAATCAGAAAGACCTGAACATGAGGCAACGACGTTGGGTGGAACTCTTGAACGACTACGATTGCGAAATTCGCTACCATCCTGGTAAGGCGAATGTCGTGGCCGATGCGCTTAGTCGAAAAGAGCGAGTCAAGCTTCATTCCGTTCAAACTCTATCAGATCTTCAAACTCGTGTTCTTCAAGCTCAGCAATTTTGTGTTTCACAGAATTTGATGGGTTTGG